>NW_022631087.1:3008506-3528341 GCF_010015895.1 Lontra canadensis
ATGTGGTGTGCCTTACGTGGTTTTCAGTTACGATGCATATAAAAGCAGAAGAGATGTTGTCCCAATGTTCATGTCTTGGTTTTGACAGCCATGGATCTGTAAGATGCTAACATCAGGGGAAGCTGGGCGGAGGGCCTGTAGGAGCTCTGTACTGTCTTTATACCTTTTCTGCAAATATACCATTATTTCAAAGTTAAAAGTTTAAGAGACACAGGGGCACCTGGGTGGCTCAGTCATTGAGCAGCTGCCTTCGGCTCAGGTCATGATCCTGGGGTCCTGGGATCGAGCCCCACATCGGGCTCCCTGCTCAGCAGGAAGCCTGCTTCCCCCTCCCCTGCTCCCCCTGCCTGTGTTCCCTCTCTCGCTGTCTCTCTCTCTGTGTCAAATAAATGAATAAAATCTTTAAACAAAAAAAAGAAAGAAAGAACAGAGACACAGCTTAGCTTATTCCTTAATGTGTACGAGTATGTTCCATGGCCTGGGTCTGTACCCGCTCGGAGCCTACAGTTCTGTCAATCATGGGGAAGCACATCTAAAACCCAGTAAGAAAGTCATCTGTAGGGAGTCGTTAGGCCACAGATGATTAATTACCTATGATGCCTCAGACCCAGGCTGGCATGGGCTCTGGGGATGCCACAGGGTCAGGAAGGCAGAATCCCTGCCCTCCTGGGGCAAAGATGGTGTGGGGGGCAGAGCTCACAGGAAGCAGGGAGCTCCGTGAGCCCCAGAGGGGCATGAAGCCTGCGCTCAGGAGGGACCCCATGAAGGACCCAGCCTTGTGATGGGTCCTGCAGGAGGGACAGGTGGGTTTTCAAATGGTATTCATTCTGTTCCAATCACCTGTATGAGAAATAGCAGTTCAAACCACTTTTTTTTTTTTAATCTCTCCACCCACTGTGGGTCTTGAACTCAGCACCCTGAGATCAAGAGTTGCATACTCTTCCAACTGAGCCAGCCAGGTGCCCCTGAAGTTAAAACTTTAAATTTAAAAAGAGTGGTTTGAGGGCACCTGGCTGGCTTACGTCAGAAGAGCATGCAACTCTGGATCTCGGGGTGGTAAGTTTGAGCCCCGCATTGGGCAGGGAGATTACTTAAATATAAAACTCTAAATAGGGGCGCCTGGGTGGCTCAGTCATTAAACGTCTGCCTTCAGCTCAGGTCATCCCAGGGTCCTGGGATCCAGCTCCACATTAGGCTCCCTGCTCTGTGGGAAGCCTTCTTCTCCCTCTCTCCCACAGCCCTGCTTGTGTTTCTTCTCTCACTATGTCTCCCTCTGTCAAATAAATAAATAAAATCTTTAAAAAAAAATTCTAAAAAATAATTCGAATCGAAGTATGGCATCATACTGGGGTGATGGTCCCTGTAGGGTGTCTGTGGGCCGTGTCGCTGATGTGGTACAAAGTGGGGGAATACAGGGTTTTACGTGTCTCTCTCATCAGAGAGTGGAGTTCCTCACAAACTACGGATGTGTCTGTGGGTCTTTTTATCTCCCTTCTCGTGTCCTTGTTCAGGTTCAAAGCGCTCCTGTCCAGCAAGCCAACAAATGACAGCACCTGCATAGAGATCGGTTATGTGAAGTATCCCATCTTTCAGGTGAGACCCTGCTGTGGCCTGGAACGTCGTGTGGTGGGTGCGGGGCACAAGGTTTCCCTGCAGTCCCCACTGTGGACTGGCCACTGCAGAGTCATCAGTCCCCTGACTCTGGGTGCCTTCTCACACCCCCTCCAGTTTACCATCATTTTATCCCTACGGTATTTATTGAGCACCTACTGTATGCCTAGCACTCTGCTAGGACCTGGGGACACAGGGATAAAGGACCTTCCTCCCCTGGGGCCTCACAGTCCGGGGGTGGTAACTCTGAGTAATTAATTTCTTACAGTACAACGTGGGGATGTGCGAGAGAGAGGAAGCAGAGCCAATGTGCTCTGGCAATTCAGACCAGAGAAATCAGGGAAGCCCTCCTGGTGAGGCGTTAGCTGGAATAGTGAGGGCTGAGGAGAATTTGGGGAACCATAGGAAGCCCTGAGGCTCAAAAAAGGGTGTTAGAAGATTCTAGGCAGAGAACAGCAGGGATGAAGTCCCAGAGCTGTGGTCAGCCTCATGCAATGAGGAGCCAGACGACTTTTATTAAAGACTGCACTCCCTCAGTGCTGTTCCCCCAGCAGCCAGAGTTATGCGCCGTCCACGTCGGGGGACCTGGGGCCGGAATCTGCTGGACTCAGGGCAGGACCTGGTCTCCTGCAGTTCAGCTCAGGAAGCACAGCCCTAGGAAGAGCACACGGGTGGCTGAGGCTCAGGCAGGTCCGCAGGGGACTCATGGCCCAAGAGGGCTGTTGAGACGGCTCGGAGATGGTGGCAAGTGGGAGGGGCAGGAGACGGGGCTGGCCAGGGCCAGGGCGGCGAGGCAAGGCTACCGATCTAGACATGGGAGGAGAGAGCTACAGTCCGGGACTGAAATGCAGCATTTTCCTATTTAAAATCAATATCTACCACGGGGCCTTGGGCATTTCACCAGCCCTTCTGAGGCTCCTTTCCTCGTCTGGTGGAGAGGAGAGAGGGGGTACTGCAGGGGGTGGAACAGCATAAACAAAGGCCCAGTTGTGGGAAGTCATGGGGTGTGTTTGAGAGAAAGTGATTATCAGTCTGTTCAGCTGGGTCCTAGGGTATATTGGAGACTGAAAATACTCCCTGGGACCACATAGCATGAGCCAAGTCAGGAGAAGGCAGGCCAGATGGTGGTTCTTCCCTCTACCCTTGACCCTGGTCCCCCAGATCCTGCTGTTTAGAGAGCTGCCAGGAAGCCACCATACCCTCACACTAGCCCCTAAAGCCTCTTGTGGCGCCTGCATCTCCACCTTTAGAGATTCATTTCTTTGGTTATGCTGAAACTTCGAAAGAAAGTATCCTTCCCAAGTAACTATGGGTAAGGCACTCTTTGAGGCTCATTTCCTCCATTTTAACAATTTAATCATTATCACCTCTAGGTCATGGGTTCTTGCAGAGATTGGCAAGTAGGACAACACGAGGAAGCATTCAACTTGACAATATTTAAGTGGGTTGTTGTTTTTCTGAGCTGTAACTCATAAATCACCTTCCTACTCAGCACAAGACCTGGTAGAATAGGTTACTTGGGACTGATCGAGGGAGAAAGGGCGAATGAGGTTTCCAAGGATAAGGCTAATCTGGGTGAGCCATTCCACTGGGGTGTGGGGGTTGGCGAGGAGACTGGAGCCCCAGCGTAGGACTAGGGCACTGGCACGCCCCCACACCCAGCTTCTCACCCCAGTGTCTCACCACACTTCCCGCTGACAGCCAAGTGGCCACAGTCCTTTCTGGAACAGTGGTGGCTATGGAGTTTGAAATTTTCCAGAACTGCTGCTTTGCTTTAGGATTCACGGAGGAAGGACCGTGAAGAAACCTTTGTGGGGCTTCAACTATGAATGAGATACTGACCTCTGCTTGCCCGTGGTTATCAGGATTTTTCTTGCCGGTTTTAGAGACGAAGAAACTGAGGCTCAGAAAACTTAAATCCTGTGCCCCAAGTCTTAGTGCTACTTAGGGACAGAGCCAGGATGGGAGCCCAGTCCATCTGGTGCCAAAGCCTAGGGACTTGGTCCTGGAATCCCCTTTCTAAAGGGGGACAGTGGTAAGAACAGCCCCCATTTCTTGAATGCTGGCTATGTGTCGGGCTCCAAGCTGGTGCTTCTCGGCCTCTGCTGGACATTGGAGTCATGTGAGGAGCTTTAAAAATTGCCCGTGCCCAGGCTGTCCATCGGAACCTGGGCTGGAGCCCAGGCATCATCAGGATGCTGAAGTTAGCCAGCCCTGACGAAAGAATCATAGGCCCATGAGAGTCTGAGCTTGAAGTAAGTGCTGGAAAACGCACACCTCCCACCTCTCCCCAGTGTTCGTGAAGCGGGCACTTACGCCATAAAGCCTGGAACTAATTGGGGAGGTTCCTGTAATAGGAACCGTAGAGAAGGCATCTAGTGCATGTTTGCTGTGCAGACCCATTGAATGAGAGACCTGCGTGGGGAAAGCACGCCCCAGAGGACTCTGAGGCCTGTAATTGCTTTTGACTGGGGAAGGTTTCCTGGCCACATTAGCCTCGGGTTACTGTAAGGAGGGGGATGGTTTAGCGGGCCCCCGGGGAATTCTCTGTGTGCTTGCCCCTTCCCCATAAAAGAAAAGCCTCATTTGTGGCTTGAAATAAGCCAAAGAGGGCTGAATCTGACCCAGAAGGAGGCTCCCAGGGGCCTGTTCACTTCCCTTCCACGCTGACAGAAGAAATTTAGCAAATGAAACTGCCTGGAGTTCCCCCCACCCGCCGCCCCCCCTCCAGATGGTTTAGCATCGCGCACAGGCGAGCGCCGGACGCAGCTGCACCTGCAAGTGGGGGTCTCCGGAGGCTGAGGATGCGATTAACTCCGGGCTTCGGGCTTCGTGCAGGTTTCAGCTGCCAAGAAAAACAACTCCATAAACAGGCCCTTTGGCCTTCTAAGGGTTCGTTTTGCCCCCTTGCGAAAAAGGCCTGTGTTGGCAGAGTCTGAAGGCGGAGAGGGGCGGCCTGATTTAAATCCCATTAGCCCCAGGATCTCCATCTTCTAAAGGAGCGGCATTTTCAGCCCGCAGCCCGACCCGAATAAATGAGATGAAACAATGGAGCAAGGCCTGTGTTCGGGGAAATTCCTCTCATGGCTCTGGTGGTGGTGGTGGTGGTGGTGGTGGTGGTTATTGGTTTGGCCCTTAGAAAAGAGAGGAGCTAGGGCAATCTGTTACCTGCCTAAGAGCAGGATCCCGCCATCCGCTGATGTGGTATTGTAGATCCCCGGGACCCATCAGCATGGGGGAGCAGAGGGGCCATGAGGCTGTGTGATCCTTTCACCAAGTCTCAGCCACCACCATCAGCACTGCCATCTCTGTGACAGGCGGGTAGTGGCAGAAGCCCAGAGTCAGCATGTGGAGACTCAAGCACAAAAGGGAAACAGAGGGCTAGTGTTTCTGTTTCAAGCGTGCTTCCTGGGCGCAGGCCCCCTGTTAGGCATGGGAACACAGAAACAGTCCACACCTGGGCCTTCAAGCTCCAGGGAGAAGTCACACTGCATTTGTGGATGAGGTGCTGCCCAGCCTGGGGCCGAAGCTGGGAGATCTGAGAAGGCTTCATCGATGTGACCACTGAGCTAGATCCCAAAAGAGGGGTCCACGTTCAACAAGTGAAGAAGAAGAAGGGAAGGGCATCCAAGCAGAGAGAACAGCTTGGGCAAAAGCCTGAGACAAAACGCGGTGATAGGTTCGGTTAAAAGCAAGTGGTTGGGACTGGTCAGAGTATAAGAGGCAGATGTTGTCAAGATGAGGAGGAGAGAGAAGGGCAGAGTGGCAGATGAGATTTGAAAAAGTAAACTAATCCTTAGCAACCGGATTCCTAAGAGCGAAAATGTGGGAACAATCCAGATGCCCCTTTGCTAATGAAGGGATACACAAAATGCAGTACATTGTTCAGTCATAAAAAAGAATGAAGGAAAGATCTGTGACAACAAGGGTGAACCTTGAAAATAGGACGCAAAGCAACAGCAGCCATACCAAAGAGCACATGTCGTAGGATTCCATTCATACAAAATGTCTGGAACGGGCACTTCCCTCGTGGTTGTCAGGACCAGCCCAGGAGGGAGTGGGAATGGTTAGTTATGGGCACAGGGTTTCTCCTGGGGGTGTTGGAAATGTTCTAAAACTAGATAGGGGGGACAGTCGCACAACATTGTGAATCCACTGAAACCACCGACCTGGACACTTTAAACAGAAACAGTTTGCATTATGTGAGATACAGCTCAGTAAATCTGTAAACATGTTTTTTGGTTTATTTTTTAAAGATTTTTTTTTTTTTAAATTTTTTATTTGACAGGCAGAGATCACAAGTAGGCAGGAAGTCAGGCAGAGAGAGAGAGGAGGAAGCAGGCTCCCTGGTGAGCAGAGAGCCCAACGCTGGGCTGGATCCCAGGACCCTGGGACCATGACCTGAGCCGAAGGCAGAGGCTTTAACCCACTGAGCCACCCAGGGGCCCTGTAAACATGTTTTTTAAGAAAACTATTATTTGTAAACATGCATGCAAAAGGTAGATTGAGATCAGTTGCACAGGGCCTCAAAGGCCTGAGTGTAGGTGGTAGAGGTATTACAGGAAAAAGGTGCTTCCACCTCAGAAAATCAAAGAGCTAACATTTACTGAGTTCTTGCCACGTGCCAGGACTTTGCTAGAGCTGTTCCCTGTCGTGTAATCCTCATCACATGACGTAGGTAATGTTAGCCCCACTTTACAGATGATAAAACTGAGGCACAGAGAGGCCTAACCTAATTCAAGTCACCCAGCATTTAAGTGGCAGAGCCTGATCGGAGACTGAGGTAGCCCGAGTGCAGGGTCCTTGCCCTTAACCACTCCCTTATGGTGGTCACAGACCTTTGGAGCCTAAAGGGACCATAGCAGACATCCCGGCCCCAGTGCCTCATTTTACAAATGCCCAAAGATGGGATGTAGCCAGTCCACAGATGCTTCTAGCACAGCTGCCGTGGGGACAGGCAGGGAGTCCACGTGTCATAAGGCAGGCAGAGGACAATGTGGAGAAGACCATGCCCACTTGGAAAGCCTGTGCACCATCTAAAAAATGAACAGCTTCGTGGGAGGTGGTGACGGCCAGTTCTGCACATCCGGGGGCCTCGTTCTAAAGGGACGCCAGCTGGTAAAGCTCTGGTTGGCACGCCTTTCAGGCCTCCTGAATCACGTGGACGGTCTGAGCAGCCTGGCTAGGACTGTTCACATCAACAAGACAATGAAACCCCCGACCCCTGACGGCTACACCCCACATCTTGTTGAGCTGTAAAAAGGAGCAGGTGGTCCCGTGGTAACCCAGAGTCCCTCTCTGGGATTTAAGGAGAATCTTCCAGTCACAGTGGGCCATGCTCCCAGAGGGGAATGGCCGCTGGTGCAGGCTGTTTAAGCCAAGTGTCTTGGAGGCAGCCAAATGGGGGGGAACGTGGAAGGGGAAAGCTGTGATCGCCGTCTGTGATGGAGAGCAGAGCTGGGGTACGCTTGGAACCCAGCAGAACCACAGGGAGACAAATGGCAGCGGGCGATAAGGAAAACTGTCCAGTGAGGAAGAAGTGTCCTAAGGGGAACTTTCCCTACGAGGCAGCGATCCGGCAGGAGCCGATGTTCTAGAGGGACACACAGACTGCCCAGCTGTAAGAGGACTGTGTCTGTGCTGCCCTCGGACTGACGCTTTGCTCTCTGTGTCCTTTCTTCCAGCTGGTCATGCAGTATCTCTACTACGGTGGCCCAGAGTCACTGCTCATTAAAAACAACGAGATAATGGAGGTAAGGCATCCCTGTAAACCCAGGTCACTGGCATGTGTTGGCAGTGTCGGGGGGCACCTGTGTTGGGTTTTCTCTTGGCTACAGGCTTTGGGGTCCTGCCTGCCTCCTTGGACCTCCCAAGGGCTTCTCGGCAGAGCCCCTTCCTGGAGAGCTGGGGTGCTAGGTAGCAAGTCTGCAAAATCCAATTTTAATAGGCTTTGGGGCGGGTCGAGGGGGCTTACTGAGGAGGCTGCGGCTAGCTCTAGGCACAGCGAGGGCACAAATATCACCATCAGGAGCTATCTTGGTGACTTCTGTTACCTGGAAACATAAATCACAGTGTGTCCCTTGATGTGGTTGCCAGGAGCCCATTATAAGGGCTCCCGGTGACCATCCCTCCTTCCCGAGGCTCCTTGGCTCCCCCACCCCATCTGCTGTCTACCTCTCCGTCAAGCCTGTCCTCCCTTTCTGAGTCTGCTCGCTTCTCCCCAAGGCCAAGGGACCCTGCTCCTTCCTCAAAGTGGAGCCCTTGTTGGTTTTCCTGCTCCAAGCTGGGAGCTTTGAACCGGAAGCCAAAATCACTCCAATAATCCCAAGCAAAGGAACCAGGATCCTTTTCAGGTGACGGAAGTCCTGGGCTCCTGGCCGATTAGAGAGGTCAGCACGGTCAGCCCGTCAAAAGATGACCCCACACAGGGGTGGAAAAATCGAGTTTTGATCCAGGCTCTGCTCCTGCAGAGCTGTGTGATCTTGGCCAAGCCTCAATTACCTTACCTGGAAATGGGAATAACAAAATCTACCTTACTGGGTTTTTAAGATTGTAGGATTTTATAATAAGGTGCCGGCAACAGTTCCTGGCACCTGGAGGGCCATAGGCTGGGTATTCACTGTGTGACCCATTTATCCTTCCCTTTGTAACCTCCCCCCAACGCCCACCACCCACCCCCCAGTTCCTCTCTCGTCTCTCTGAACCTCTGCACTGACACTTTTCCAACTGCGGACCACGCTACCATCTGAGGACGCAGGCTCTTCTGTCACATTTGTTTTTATTTTAGAATTGAAATAACGAATGCACATATAAATCATATAAATGATGCAGAAGAGCTTGTCACCAAGAAGCAGCTCACCCTGCCGCCCACGCCCACCCCCATCCTTTCCCCACAGAGCCAGTCCCTTTAAACTCCCAGGGGCCCAGCCACCGCAGTGATGCAAAGGGACAGAGACCCCTGCCCCCCCCCCACCGGGCTCTCTGAGGGCGCCAGGCATGACATCATGTCTGATGAGAGGAGGGCTCGAAGGAAGACTGAGGCAAGGGAAGGAGACCAGACAGTGATGGAGGGAGGTGACCCGAGGTGGGGCGGTCCGGGAGGCTTCTCTGAGGTGACATTTGTATAGGACACTTGCGTGAACCGAGGGAGTTCGCCGCATCCATGTCTGTCTTGCTAACTAAGGGCGTTCACCCTTGTTTCTGGATATAGCAACTGCAGGCATTTTTGCTAAAATGCTAAATCTGTTTCCCTTCAGCCTCCTCCCCTCTGCCATATTCGCCCGCAGCAGAGTTCTATCCCTGTGCCTTAGTTTCTGGGGTTTCCTTTGTGCTTTAAAGTGACAGACCCACCACTGTGCCCCCAGCCCTTTTCCTTGGGACATCTCTGTGGAAGATGGAGATTTTCCCCACCACCGTCCTCCCTTTATTTCCACCTCCCAACCTCTAACAGGCTCTTCTTATGATTTTTAGCTTCTGTCTGCCGCTAAATTTTTCCAGCTGGAGGCCTTGCAGCGACACTGTGAGATTATCTGCGCAAAGAGCATTAACACTGACAACTGTGTGGATATTTACAATCACGCCAAGGTAATCAATCCAGCCCAGGCTGCCCAAGCATGCGCGGTGCACGGAAGTGGCTCGGGCTTTTCCTTCGCAGACACGGAGTCTGGCCAGAGAGCAGACGCTGGCCTGCCCGCTCCAGGCTGAGCTGCCCGCATTCCTTCCTCCGCCTCAGCCTCCCTCCCGCTCTAGAAAAAAATGCCTTGCCCTTCATCTCGCCCCTCCCAAATACAATGAAAGCAGGAACTCTTGGAAGTTTCAAAAACAGAGCTGTTTCTCGAACAGTGCTTCCCAAACACGAATCACATTGCAGACCCTGACTCAGCAAGCCCGGTGCGCCCTGGCGTCTGTGTTTCTAACAAGCTCCCAGGTAAAGCTTCTGCTGCTGGTCTAAGCCACCACACCTTGAGTAGCAAGGAATAGTGGTTCTTCAAGTGTGTCCTCCAATCCAGAAACCATCAACCTCTTCAGGGAACTTGTTAGAAATGTATATTCTGGAGCCCCGTCCCAGACCTCGTGAACCAGAAGCTCTGGGGAGAGGCCCACCATCTGTGGCTTTGCACACCCTCCTGGTAACTCTGGTCCATGCTCAAGGGGGAGCACTGCTGTTTTAGAACTGGCCACAGGAGAATCACCTGGGCACTCAGTTAAAATCCCTATGCCTGGGGCCTATCAAAGACCAATTAAATCTGCTTCTGGGGGTAGAGCCTGAGAATAGCTATTTTCCAGAGCTTCCTGGGTGATTTCAGATATGGCCAAGATGGAGAATAGCCCTGGAGAACCCCTAAGGGGTCCTCCTGGTCAGGTGGACCCAACACCTAATCAGAATCACCTGGGGAGAGTCCTGAATCTTTAGGCCCCCACCCCACAGTGGTCTCTGCAGTGGGGCTCAAGAATTTGTATATATATCTATTTTTAAAGATTTTATTTATTTATTTTAGAGTGAGAAAGCACATGAGTGGGGAGAGGGAGAGAGAATCTGACGCAGACTCCAGCCTGCGTCGGGAGCCCAATGTGGGGCTCTATCTCACGACCAAGAGATCATGACCTGAGCTGAAATCAAGAGTCGGATGCTTAACCTACGGAGCCAACCAGGCGCCCCAGGAATCTGTATTTTTAACAAGCTCCTGGGGTCATTGTTGTGGCTTCAGCCCTAAGACCCGTCTTAACTCCAATTTTGGGGGACCACTGTCCTCATCCAGTTCATGTCACTGTGGGGATACTGGGACCAAGAGAATTCAAATACTTGTTCCAGGTGCCATTTCATTTGGTCCCTTGCGCTGAGGACAGGCACGTTAGCATTTGCTAGGAAGAAACAATGAAATGAGTTGAGATCAGGAATTAAAACAAAAAAGCCTTCTTTTGTGTGGCTGGAGCTCAGGACACATCCCCCACACCGTCCAGTGACAACTAACTTGAATTGCACTCTCACTGCTCATCCTGAAAACTCGGGCTGCCTTTGAGATGTTTTCTGTCTTAACACCGACACTCGACAGACCCTTGTAGCGTGCGGGCCCTGGGCTAAGATCCTTGTCACACCTTCCTTTGTAAACCTCACTGCAGCTCTTTGAGGTAAACGTTATCATTAGTCCCATGTTGTAATAAGGGAACTGAAGCACAGAGAGGTGAAGTAACTTGCTTAAGATCACACAGCTGTGGAGATTTTTCTTTTTATCGTGGCCGATGCCATAACGTGAAATTTACCATTTTAACCATTTCTAAGTGTACATTTCAGGGGCTAAGCACATTCATACTGCTGTACAACCATCACCACTATCCATCTCCAGAACTTCTCATCTTTCCAAACTAAAACTCTGTACCTACGGAACATTAACGCCCATTTCCCTCTCCCCTCAGCCCCGGAAACCTCCACCTAACCTTCTGTCTCTATGAATCTGACTCCTCTAGGGACCTTACATAAGTGGAATCATCGCGTTTTGGCCTGTTGGGACTGGCTTATTTCCATTAACACGGTGCCTTCAAGCTTTGTCCGTGCTATAGCACGTGTCAGAATTTCTTTTTATTTTTTTAATATTTTATTTATTTATTTGACAGAGACACAGCGAGGGAGGGAACACAAGCAGGGGGAGTGGGAGAGGGAGAAGCAGGCTCCCCGCTGAGCAGAGAGCCCGATGTGGGACTCGATCCCGGGACCCAGGGACCATGGCCTGAGCCAAAAGCAGATGCCCAATGACTGAGCAACCCAGGCGCCCCATTTCATTTCTTTTTAAAGCTGAATGATGTTTCCTCGTATGGAGAGACCACACTGTGTCTGTCCATCCATTCACCCATCAGTGGACCCACAGGTGACTTTCACCCTTTGGCTGCTGTAGATAATGCTGCTCTGCACGTGGGCAGGGGACAAATAATCTGTTCAAGTCTCTGCTTTTAGTTCTTTGGGGTATAGACCCAGAAGTGTAAATCTAGATTTGTCTTCCTGCAAAGCACAGGTTCCTAACCTTGTGTTTACTGTCTGGCCCAACAAATGTTGGAAATAATGTGCAATAATTGTTGATACACAGAAAAGACCTTTTGATTGGTCATCAGTAAATCGACAACTACAGGCTACTTCCTACACACACACACACACACACACACACACACACACACACGTGTGCATGTACACTAGGTATTTTGGTTAAGTGAAGGTTTTACCAAAATCTGGTTTCTCAGGACACAGCACTTTTTTTTTTTTTTTAATCTTCAACTAATGACTTTGCAGGAAAGCATTGGAGGCTGCTGTCTCCCCAAGAGAAGAGCCTAATTAGTAATCTTGTGGTCCCTCCCCCTCTCCCTCTTCCTTCTCCGCCTCCCCTGGCCACGGAAGCTCCAAGTGCCCTGTGAACCCAGCATCCACAAGTGGCTTTGCCGTGGCCTGTCGTCTTGAGAGCAATCCATTTTAATCACTCCAGCCACCTTGGCAGGAGGCTCCGTAGTTCTTGCCATTAATAATGCAACTGGCTGCGGCGTGAGCCCAGGCCAGGAATCCGCGGGTGCTACAGACTCTGCACACCTAAGGCAGGGAACTGCCTCTTTTTGTGGATGCACTTGGGCAGCCAGAACTTAGCCTTTTACAGACACCAGCCACTGCCATGGCTCCCAGGCCACATCCTGGTGTGTTTCCAATGCAAAAGCTGCCCTTCGTGCTGTTTGCATGGAGGACAGGGCAAAGCCAGCCAGCCCCTGCCTTTTCTCTGTGTTGCTTCCCCTGTGCTCCAGATACTACAGCGCCACGAGTGATCACATGCCATGTGGCTTCTGTTCCTGGCAGATTGTACTGCAAATTGAGGCTAGTTTAGTAAAAGATGGAAAAGAAAGAAACCAACCCTTGGTTCAGCACCCCAGGAAACACAGGCATTTACACGCTAATAACAATGCTGCAAATGTCAACAAGCCCTTGGCAATGTTACCTCTCTGTGACATCTGTTTCAGACAGCTGCAGAATTTCATACAGATGAGAAGCCCATCCCATAAATGCATGGCTTGGCCATCTTTTCTCCCCCCTGGCAAAGCTGTTCCAAACTATTCAGTCACGAAAAAAGGGCCCTCGGGGACCACCTCGGTGGCTCAGTCGGTTAAGCATCTGCCTTTGGCTCAGGTCCTGGCATGGAGTCCTGCATGCCTCTCCCTCTGCCTGCTGCTCCCCCTGCTTGTGTGCTCTCTCTCTGACAAATAAATAAATAAAATCTTAAAACAACAAAAACAAAGGGGGCCCCGGAGCTACTGATGACCCTTGTGGGGTATCTTTCAACCTGGGAAAAAGAATAGGCTAGTTCATCAAATTGTTTCCAAGCTAGAGTAGTAAGCTCAGCAGTGCTCTGTGCTAGAAAGAACACAGGTTTGGAAACCAGGGGATTCATTCATTAGTGTTTATTGAGCACCTGCTGTTTACCAGAAACTGTATTCATCAGAATATAATAAGAAATTAGTAAGACATAGTCTCTGCCCTTGAAAAATTAGAGTCTAGGGATGGGGCTCAGCAAACTTGTGCTGTAGAGGGCCAGGTAAATATTTTCACATAGGCCACACAGTCGCCTTGTACCTCCTTAACTCTGCTGAATCACACAAAAGCAGCCATAGGCGATATGTAAATGATGGATGTGGTTGTGTTCTAATAAAACTTTATTTACAAAAGCAGGTGGGGGGCCAGATTTTTCCAAAGGGCTGCAGTTTGTCAACCACTGATCTAGGAGATGAGAGTGTCCACCACAGTTCTGTCAGTAATTAGCTATGTGGAGGTAGTCAGGGTCTGACCTACAGTCACCATTGAGTAAATATCACCAAATGTAAATGTAAGTATTTATTATTCTTCACTTACTGCCTTACAATGAGGGACATTGATAGACAAAGTGAGTGGCCAGGTGTGGTAAAGAGGGTTGATCTGTGTCCGCAGAATCAAAGATAGGCAACGCTGAGCCTCATTTGCCCCACCTGTAGAGTGAAGGCTTATACTCTGGGACTGTAAGAAAACGGTTCCTGTTGTAAGAATGAAATCATTCCTAAGGTCTCTCCCAGCCCCCAGGATACTATGCGAACCCTGGGTGATAACAAGCCCTCTCACCTGATAAACCTCACCTTGTCCTCTGGGTCTCTCAGAGACCACGAATTACCTGGTGCCTCTGGTTCACGCCTTCCATTTATAGCTGGGGAAACTGAGGCATAGGAAAGTGATCTGACTTGCTCAAGGTTGCACATCTTTTTTTCTCATACAGTTGCTGTTGGCTCGGTGAATTAGCACATGGCATCAGGGAGTTCGTGGTTACAGGCTTGGTCTTTGTAAGGGCCAGTTGGCTTGGCTAGGTTCTTTTTTTTTTTTTTTAAGATTTATTTTTATTTATTTGAGAGATGGGGGAAGGGAGAGAGGGTGGGAATCTTTAAGCAAATTCCCCGCTGAGCACGGAGTCTGATGTGGGGCTCAGTCCTGTAGCCCTGAGAGCATGACCTGAGCCAAAACCAAGAGTCGGATGCTCAACCAGCTGAGCCACCCAGGCGCCCCTGGGCTAGGTTCTCTAGGTACAGTCAGTTCCCCTTTCCCAGCTTGGCCACCTACTTTGTCCACGTGGGTCACTGGATACCAGCTGGTGAGAAAGAGAGTGATAATTATAAATAGTTTACATTTACAATGACAGCTAGCATTGAGTGCTGAGTACAACTGACCACTGCTCTGATGCTCCATGCGTGATCTCATTTAATCTCAACAATAGACTATTAGGGAGGTAATCTTCCCCATTTTATGGATAGGAAGTTCGCAGCAAAGAGAGATTATGTACTCGCCCAACAGCTAATGGCTAAAGTCATAAATCTGAAGAAAAAAAAAAAGAGAAGAAGAAGGAAGGAAGGAAGGAAGGATGGATGGATGGAAGGGAAAAAAAGATCCCAGAGGCCCCTCTCTTAGCTACATTCCTAACCTGCCTCTCCTAAGTGTGACAAATGACAGAATCATGCCATAAATCATCCCGACAGGTCTGGGATGCAGGTGGCCTCATTCTCATTTTGAAAATGATGAACCCAAGCTTGGGCAAAGTGACCCAGCCCTGGTCACATCTTCAGGAAAGTAGAGGAGCCCCCACTTGAATCCAAGTGTTCCAGCTCATTCCCCCGGAACCCTGTCGGCCCTGCCTCATTATCATTGCACCATTCCACATCTACAACTTAAAGTGCATGCCTGGTTTAAAGGACAGGATATCGGGGATTTCAGAAGGATGATTCAGCATTTAGATGATGTAGATAATTCAGCATCTAAATAGAGCAACAGGATGTCATCTCCAGGAGCACTTAACTTCTGAGTGCCCAGTTCATTCTGATAGAGAGACTTACAAGCTTTGGGAAGTGTAGAAAAGGTCTGAAGACAGCCAACCCACATAACCACATGTACTTCCGTGCCTCAAACACGAGTCCCTCCGCCAGGCACACGCATGAGGCTAAATACCCACCCTCTGAGAAATGGTGCTGGGCTAGAGGCAGTGTCTTGGTGGTTAACCACAGAGCCTTTAGGACTTGAATTACCAGAGTTCCATGCCTGATTCTGCCCTGGATGCACTGCGTGATTTTGTTGTCAGTTACTGTCTTGTCTGTTTCTTCATCTGTAAATTGGAGGTGGTAATACACCCGCCTCCAGGGAGGTTGGAGATTAAATGAGATGTTGCAGGCGAAGTGCCTGGCAAGGTGTCTGGCACATTGTAAGCTCTCGGTCGATGCTCGCCGTGAGTCTGTTACTCAGTTAGTTAACTGCTCGCTCCCACATTCAACAAGTACTAAGTGTCTGCCATCTGCCGAGCCTCGACTTGGCCCCTGATGGAGGTCAACATCATCCCTCCCCCACTGGCTTAGACTGCAAGGAACCCTGTGTCCAGATCACTCTCTCGGCCTTAGCACCGACTGCTTGAGCTGCAGGATTCTCTGCTGCTGGGGCTCTCCTGCGCATGGTGGCAGCCCCAGCAGCATCTCTGGATTCCACCCGTTAGATCCCAGTGGTACACACGTCACCGCCACCTCCCAGTCGTGACAACCAAACTCCCTCCAGGCTTTTCCAGATGTCCCCTGGATGGCCAAATCAGCCCTGGGAGAGAAACCACTGCCCCAAATCCGGGGCGTACGTAGTCCATGCCCACCCGGGACTGCTGTGAGAGTCAAATGAGCTAACACTGCAAGCGCTTAGAGCTGTGTCTGCAGCTCCGTTCATGCGCCAGCTCGCTAGAGTACAACAAAGAAACGCAAAACCCGGGGGGTTAAACCAGTAAGCAGGTCTTCAGCACAGGAGTCCACAGGACAGCTGGAAGTTTCTTCTGGTCTCCACGGGCCTTGCTTCTGAAGTCAGCTGGCTGGTCAGCTGTGCTTGGCTTGGGTGACCCTGGCTGGGCTCGGTCACTGTCTCCTCTCAGTTTCCTGGAGCCTCTCACCCTCCCAGCAGGCTAGCCTCGCCTGTTCTGTCTGCAGAAGTGGGGTTCTGAGCAAGAGTGTGGAAGTCCAAACCTGGCCCTTTAAAGCGAGCTCGGGCTTGGCAGCTCTCACGTCTGCCACCTGCTGTTGGCCTGAGGAAGTCACAAAAGGCCAAGCCCCGGAGAAATGAACCCCAGTCCCCTAGGGGAATGCAGCAAAGCGCAGAGAATCTCAGCCACCGTTATCAATCTACCCTCATGGCTGTTAGCCATTATTAGGTACGCAGGTGGTCCAGAAACCTAACCTTCTCCTGCTTCCTGTCTCTCTCCAGTTTCTTGGAGTCACAGAGCTCTCAGCGTACTGTGAAGGCTACTTTCTCAAAAACATGATGGTCCTCATCGAAAACGAAGCCTTCAAGCAGCTCCTCTATGACAAAAATGGCGAAGGGACGGGCCAGGATGTGCTCCAGGACTTACAGAGGACGTTGGCCATCAGGATTCAGTCAATCCACTTGTCCTCTTCCAAAGGTTCTGTCGTATGAAACGTCCAGGGCAGGGAACGGTCCCCGGGGACTTTCCAGACCCTGCTGCTGCACTGGCTTCACACAAACACATACCAAGTTCACCTGGCGTCTGTTTTTGGCTAGGCCAAGGAGCTGTCTCTACTGCCTCAGCTTCTCTCGAATAAGCAATTTCAGCTCCTGTGTGTTCCTGTTGAAAAACAAAGGACATGCCTCTGGTCTCTAGGTCAGATGGCAGCGGGGTCCGGAGCTTGAAGGTCAACATGGGGCAGCCAAGCCAAGCCCATAGGAAAGCACCCCTGGGGCAGTCAAACAGCCGGGGCGGGGACCACCGTCCAGTGGATGAATTGAGGACTCAAGGTCGTCTGGGTTACCGGTTGAGAGCTGGAGAACGTGACTGGTCTGACCCTGACAAGCAAGCGTTGTGTTCCCACGAAGGACCTTCGTCTCTGAGGTTCAGGGAGAGTCAGCGTGGTAGCAAATTTGCGAGACTGTTACCAATCACGAAGAAATAAATTGGCGAATTTTTAGGGGTGGGCACTTTTTAAAATGTTCATAACAAAACAAAACAAAAAAACAGGGCAGCGTTGTAGTTTCAAATCTATTTCTAAAAGCTTAACAGTTCATTTTCAATTGAATTGTGTTTAGGGATCTGTGTTTTGAGTTTTTGTTTTTTTTTTAAACAGTAAGTTGCCAGTCTGTACTGTATAAACATATGCATCTGACAAGTTATTACTGATATTCTATACAAGGTAAAATAATAACCTTGCCTTAGGGATCATGGTTATACAAAAGAGGTGCACTGCCAATAATTATCTCTAACTCGATAGTTGAAAACAACGTGCATGCTAATCGTGATTTTGGGGTGAGAATAAAACACCCCCACATAACAAAACATGCATTTGCATGGGCCCGAACCAGTGAAATGTTATGTTTGTGCTTCATTTTTGCCAAGGTAAAAAAATGTTCCATCACGTCTTGCTAAAAATCCATTTGGTGAAAACTAGAACCTATTCCTTTCCTTTAACAATGATTCTGGGATGCTTTTGCAGAAACGTGTTCATAGATGATGCTGATGGGGGGCGGGGAGGGCGCACGCCAGAGGATTTACTATTAATCCCAAAGTTTCCTCTGTATTCTCAGAAGATGTTAATAGTTTGTTACTAGCCAGATATATGACTATGTTAGATTATTTTTAAAAATGAAACGTGTATGATAGGAAGGATTCTTTCTGTATCCCCAGAGTGTACAGTTATAAGGTTATCTATAACGAAAGTTTATATTGACAGGGGTCCGTTTTGCTCTGCCATATATTATAAACAAAAGGGATTGGTGCCACGATATTCCACGATATTCCAAGTAATTTTTGAGTTGCTGCCTTTTTTCATTTTCTTTCTTGTCCCTTAATTGGAACCTAGCTAGAAACGAGAATGACTTTTACCCTTTGGGGTTGGCAAAGTCTCGTTGGTTAAAAACCTCTTTCCTCGCATGCCTTTGGGAAGTTGTGCACGGACCCTAGACTCCGAGGAGCTGCTGTCACCCATCGAACTTGCTCCCTGAGCCACCATCCAAGAGGACCAATGCCGAGTTACATGGGTGTGACCCGTGAGCGCCCAGGCCGTGTCTGCCTACAACGCTGGCCCATGAGTGATTTGGATCCACGAGGCCTCTCTCCTACTTGGTCATTTGCAAACCTCTCCAGGCCCTACCATCAAATGAAGAAGGGGGGAGAGACTGCCTGCAGAGGAGGCCACATTCCAGAAGATACACAGCCCATGCGTGAGTCACCGCTGCCTCCTGCCTCCTCTGCATCCTCAGAAATGCTGTGTGATCTTCCCCTCACCACGACTGACTTCCCTGCGAATGTCTTATGCTAGTTTGGGGCCTCTGGCCTCCGATTTGTACAGTGGCGACTCCCGACAGGCTTCTGTTGCAGTTTGGTGTGTGCTTTCTCTGTCATTAAACGATTTTCCCAAGCTGCGCATCGCATGTGTGTGGTACGAGGGAGCTCTTTCCCCGCCAGGTGGGGCCTGAGAACTTCATTCATTTGAAAGATTGGAAAACGTGGTCCCGCAGAAAAAAGTCAAGGAAAATGAAGATGCCAGGTGAAAGAGAGGGAGGGGCTCTTGTCGTTGGCAGTGGGCTGCCCCCTGTCCGCTCTGTGGAAGAGATGTCGGCCTCACAGGCTCAAGTCCCCTGGGGCCTGCGTACACCTCTGGGTGCCCCCCCATTTGGAGGACTTAAAAGGTGAGACCACCTTGGCTACTGGCCTCATGAGGCTAATCGGCCTGCAGAGGGTTTAAGTTCTGGCTGTCTCTTCTGTGCCTTGAGGAAGCTTTGTGGGGGGTGGGAAATGGAGAAAAAGAAGTCCCCTCCCACATGGTGTGTCCCCTACCAAGGGCCAGCCTGACTTGATGTTTGTGGATGGCGGCAGCATTCTGGGGTGGGGTGGGTGGATCCCCAGAGGGACAAGCAGCTCTCTTCTCGGGTAGCCTCAACACTGTGGTCAAACCCAGGCCCCACCTGGTCCGCTCTGGCCCAGCCCGGGTCTGGGTGGAGACTGATTCCCCCGACACCCCCCACCCATCCACAAGGCCTACAGGAAGGGAACTCCGAGTGCTAGTCCGGCCTGGAGAACAGAAGGTTGGTTTATTTTTTACTGTGCTTCACCCCCTGCGTGGCTTCTGGGGTGAGTACACCATTTGATTTATTCCTTCTGCAAAGACAAGGCGTACGCTGCGGCATTTGCTTTTTACTTCTCTGACAGGAGGCTTTGTCACTCGGTCCTTAGTGAAGCCCAAAGCATCTGAAGCCCTTAGCGGCTTGCGGGGAGAAGGCTGAGCCCACCTGCCGGCCACAAAGCTCCCTGCACCCCTTCCACTGCTAGGAGGAACGGGAGGAGCGTCTGCGGGGAGGAGGGTGTACGCACGGTCACCCGAATAAACACGACGGCCCCGGCTGGGCTTCTGCGGCCGCCAAAATATTTGCACGTGTGCGATTGACCTTGTATATCCTGTATTTACATGTCATCCGTGCTTCCCAAAAGAAGGAGGATCCCCCCCCTCCAAAATGGGGATCGAGGTATGTGAGCTCCCATCAAGGGAGACAGAAGCTGGAAGACTCCCCGAAGAGGCACCCTTCAGGGTCCAGATGGACGGACGGGCCTCTAAGATCTCCTCCGCCCGTGCGGTTCTTTAGCTCTGTGATTCTGTCTCCGTGGCTCCCATTGTTTCCTCCGCCCCGGTGAAGCCCCAGGCCGGAAGTGTTAGTCCAGGTGGGCGTGGCTTGAAGCCCCAGGGCGAACGTGTTAGCCCAGGTGGGCGTGGTTTCACCCCACCCCCATCATTCCAGGAGCCTAGGGCCGCGCGCTTTGCAGGCGGGGTGGATAAAGTGGCAAGGGTTCCACACAGCCCTCGGAGAATCTCTTTTATTTCACTAGTCCTGGGTTCCTTGCGTGTTCACATTCCCCGCTCACTCCCTCCGCCCCTCGCTTTGCCGTCGCAAGCTTGAGTCACAGACAAATGGGCGCAGACCCACATCCCCCCACTCGGGTTCCCTCAAGGATGGGCCATACCCGACACCCTGCAAGACAGCTTTCTGGGCTTCTGGGCTTGGGGGTTCCAGTCTGGGAGATGCACAGCCATCCACTGCCAGACTTCAGGCTGCAAGCAGGTCTGGAAACTTGCACATATCCAAACCAACCCAGCCCCTCACTAGCCCTGGAACACTGGACAAGTCACTCACAAAACCTAGTTTTCATTTTTCCATTCTGAAAAATTGGTGTAAATATAACTAGTTACTAGCATCGTTGGGAGGGTTAAGCAAGATATTTTGAACAGGTCCTACACAGTTAGCAGCAGGAAAAGGCACTTCCAAACTTGAGAGAGCAGAGGGAAGGAGAACTTGACAGTTCTCACAAGGAAGGGAAGGTTAACAATTCTGCCCTCCATTTCTTTTTTTGTATTATTAGTTCCAGAGGTACGATTTCGTGATTCACCAGTTGCCTATAACACCTGGTGCTCATTACCTCAAGTGCCGTCCTCAATGCCCATCACCTGCCCTTCATTTCTAGAACCTTCTACTGCAGCCATGCCCAGGGTGCTTTGTGAGCTCTACGGTTGCACTACTTTTTCCAGGGAAGGTGGAGAAATTCCCCCAAAACACCTCCACTGCAGTCATAGTTCCTCGCATGGTGCCTCACGCAAAGTCAGTGATCAAGAAATGTTTAAGTAAGTGGAAGCCAAGTTCAACTAGATTTTCCTACATATAAGTACTATAAATATGTCATATAGATACTAAATGTAAGTACTAAAAATACTTTCACACTATTACTATATTTGCTAAATATTAGAGTTGCAGGGATTTGCTCTCCCAAACTCCTCATCTACTCAGGAATGTGAGACTCAATATTTGTGATTCATGACATTGAGCCCAGGGCCCTAGAAGTGACCAAGTGGGGACAGACCCGCCAGGTCGACTCTCAGTCTAGGGCTGGGGACCATGGCTGAAGAGGAGACAGATAACCACAGATCCCCAGGGGAACCAAACACCAAATGTCAACCCCAGAAAATGCCAGGATTGCTGTCCTCAGCAAAGTGGCAACTAGCGCACGCCCTTTCCTGCCACTTGAGTGTGTGGACACTCATCCCCCACCCCTCCATGGGGAAATCTCCCTGGTGAAATTTCACATCACCTGTGTCCTTCCCAAGCTGGCCAGTGCCTTGGGTAAAGCAGCATGTACCTTTGGACGGGACCACTGGGAAGCTGGTAGGATGCCTGTTTTTTTGCCCTCCTTAAAAATAACCCAGCAGATTTTAAACTTCCTGCTTGGTAGGAAAAAATAGAACTTGTACTCAGCAATCACGTTGCACATTAGTTCCCATTACTGATGAGGCAGTGGGGTAATGAGTGCCCTATGAAAGGACATGCCTCCAAGTTTAGCTCCGAATATGAAAAGACAATCTGTCAGCGTGAATAGGCAATTAAAAGAGATGCCCTGATGGCATTGATGCGTTCTTTGGATGTTGCTTTCAGAGTTAACCTCGGATGAGTTCTGAATGTTAATGCCACCTAGAACTCTGGGATGAGATCTGCCAGGAGAGTTGGCGGTTGGCGGAATGGAGGGGCTCTGGGCTGAGCACCAGATCCCGCCTCTGGTCCTGCTGCTGCCATTGGCTATTTGGTGACCTTGGTCAGGCCCCTTCTCCATCCTGGACCTACTCTAAATGAAAGCCTTTCTGAGCTGATGTTCTGTGCACCTGGACTGAACACGTCATACTCCTCTTGCTACACTCATGCATCCAGGAGGACTTAGGTAAAGGAACCTCAGTGCACAATGATGTCTTTGGTAAAAGAGACAAGAAATCCAGTAAACACCTTCCAACGAGGCTCCACACATGTTTTATGATGAGGCTGCTTCTCACCAAATCATAGCCTCGAGACCAGCATCTCCTTTTTGTTTTGTTCTTTTCTCTTTTTGCTTTTAAATAATTACAGAGGGGCGCCTGGGTGGCTCAGTGGGTTAAGCCTCTGCCTTCGGCTCAGGTCATGATCTCAGGGTCCTGTGCTCGGCAGGGAGCCTCCTCCGCTCTCTCTCTACCTGCCTCTCTGCCTACTTGTGATCTCCGTGTGTCAAATAAATAAATAAATTCGTTTAAAAAATTAAATAATTACAGATTCATAGGAAGTTGCAAAGACAGTACAGAGAGGTCCTTGTACCCTTCACCCACTTGCCCCCAGCGGTGGCATCTGAAGTGTCTGTAGTATGATATTGAAACCAAGAAATTGACATCAGCACAACGCGTATGTCCAGTTCAATGCCATCTCGTCACCAGTATGGATCCATTTTCCCACCACCCCAATCACTGTCCCACACCACAAAGGTGCCCCTGTGCTCCCCCTTCCTAGTCACTCCCACGCCCTTCCTCTCCTACAGTCCCAGCCCTGGCAATCACAGATCTGTGTTCCAGCTCTAAAAGTTTGTCATTTGAGAGTGTTCTATAAATGCAACTGTACAATGAGTGGCTTGCTTCACTCAGCACCATGTCCTTGAGAACCGTCCAAGGATGTTGCATGTATCAAGAATCTGATCCTTTTTATTGCCGAGTACCATTCCCCTGTGTCCCGTCTCCTTTTTTTTTTTTTCTTTTAAGATTTTATTTATTTATTTGAGAGAGCATGAGCGAGGAGAAGGTCAGAGGGAGAAGAAGCAGACTCCCCGTGGAGCTGGGAGCCTGATGCGGGACTCGATCCCGGGACTCTGGGATCGTGACCTGAGCTGAAGGCAGTCGTCCAACCAACTGAGCCACTGAGGCATCCCCCGTCTCCTTTTAACCAAATTCAGGCACATGTCGGGAAGTATGGTAGGAAGACAGCCTGACTCTGACTGCTTGTTCTCTGCTTGTAGCTCCCAAAAAACAGTGGTGTCTCTTGAGAACTGGACATGACTTTCTCATCCTGCAGCATCCAGGGGAGATGGTTTTGTGATGTTAGTCCAACACTTTGGTGTCAGTGATCGATCACGGAGGACCACAGCTCTGCCTTGTCCTAAATGGTCTTTTAGCTTCTATCGTGGACTGACTTCTCCAAACATCTCACTGATGGCACAGGGAAGTGCTTTTCAGTCTCACTCTGTGTGCACATCATTGGGGATCTCGTTGAAATGCAGGTTCTGATTAAGTAAGGCTGGATCAGGCTTGAAATTCAGCATTTCCAATAAGCATCTAGGTGAGCCTCTTGCTGCCAACCTGGGGAGCACCCAGCCAATGTCAAGTATGGCCATCAGAGATTCATCTCCAAAACTTTGTGCTGCCAGACTAACCCGTGGCTTCTGTCCGGTTACCCGCCTCTCTGGAATCTCAACCTTGTGGGTTATTATCAGCCTTTCCTTCTGTCCCAGACCATGAAGACATTTTAGATATACATCTGGGGAAATCATTTGAAGTTAAATTTTCCTAGGTAGAGGCTCCAAAGAGTCTAAATTAAGCCCAACGTATTATTCACCCACAACTTCATTCTACCTCCAGTTTTCATGGTCTGTTTTTAGTCCAAATCAAATGTATTTATGCCCCAGGTGTTTACTGATGTCCCAGCATGCATGTGGGACCTCACCTGCCTCTCTGTTCTGGCAGGAAGTACCCACCCGCACTCACTTTGGTTTTCCATTTTCCTTCAGCATTGGCAGTAGAAGGAAAGAAGAGAACTCTTGTTTATTAGAAGACTATTTCATGAGACTTCTTTCCGGGCTCACAGACCCATCCTGAGAATGGCAAGGACACCCAGGAGGAACAAGAAGGGAACGATCAAAGACAACTGTCCCTCCCATTTTCACTAAAATTACTTTGATAGTGGGGCAGGATGAGGGAAGCATCTGGTTCCAAATGGCTGCTGGGTGACCTTGAGACTTGTCAGCCGTTTGCTGTGGGGAATGAGTGGGTGGCAGGAAGAAAGAGTGGCAGATTTTATCCATAATTACTCATTACTTTCTTTCGTTTTCAAGCGAATGACTGAATTTTCAGCACTTCAAAGGAATCCCTCTCATACATTAAATATTGTGGTTGGGGGGCTCTCAGAGATTGTTTTCTTTTGAGCCAGTAATAAGAAAGTACATAAAGTCTTTTTTTTTTTTTCTTCTAGAAGTTCCTTAGACCAGGGGATGAATATCTACCCTTGATATATGAGAGTTTCAGCTGACCAGTGAGTTTAAGGAAAATCAGCAATATGGTACAGTTGCTTAGAAGAGCTCATTTAGCTGTAGGTTGCATTAATAGAAGCATAATCATTACAATGAGGAGGTGATGATGCTCCTCTCTGCACTGAAGAGATCCCTCCTGGAGACGTGCATTAGGTTCAGGGCCTGCATGAGTCAGGGTTCCTAGCAACAAGCAACTCTGACTAATTTAAGAAGAAAGGGGATTTGCTCAAAGATATTAGATAATTCAGACATTTGTTGATGGACTGGAGAAACCACTTGAAAGGCGGAGCTTTTAGGGATGACTTACAAGCCATGACACAGGAAAGGCCTGTTGAAGTCCTTGTTGCTGCTGCCACCAAACGCTCTGAAGGCCAAAGTCAGTAATGGCAGCTCCATGGTGACAGAGGACCTGATTTCTATGGCCACAAGCACCAGGACCACTCCTCCCACAGGACTTCACCTGCAAACCCAGCAAAAAGCTCCAGGCCTCTGTCTCCACTTGAACCACAAAACAGAAGCTCCCATTCCCTCATGGTGTCCCCTTTGGAATCAGGCTTTCATTCCAGCACCACATCAGTCACGTGACTCTGCTTAGCTGGGGGGAGGGGCGGCATGGGAGTTTCAGTTCTTACTGCTGCCTTTTGGGGGGACAGGACAGATCCCAGGGGATTTCTGTGGAGAAACATGATGGGTGGCCATGAACATGACAGATGTCCCCTGTTCTTATTGAAGGTCACAGACTTATCAGAAGAAAGTAACCAGATGGTGAAAGAGCCGCTGAAGGAATGGGGAAGTTTGGAGCATAGACAGGAAGACCTGGGTATGAATAAGAAATTTTAAAAGTCAGAGCAAAGTCTTCTAAAGATGAAATGAGCTGACATGGGTAATGAGTTCCCCATCACAGGAAGCATTCAAGTGGTCAACCACTTGATAGAGATACGAACAATAAAGGGGCAGAATTTAAAGGTCCCTTACAACTCAGAGATATTGTTATTATCTGTTCTCTCCTTCTGATATTAATCACCTATTTGGCCTCAGAAAACCAATCCATCTTGATATATCTTGTGTAGAATTTGTAATGACCTCCCTGCCTTCATTTTTTTGTCAGTGCTGCATTTTATTAAAGCCTGCTTCCCCATTTATCCTCATCATGTTAGTGAGGCAGCAGATCAATTCATTACTCTTACTTATCTAATATAGGAGGAAGAGAAATGGTCTCCGAACCCTCACCAGCTGGAAAGAGGAAAAAGTAGCTAGCAGCAATTCCGTTACTGAAAAATGGGACTTCTTTTTATAAAGGGGGGAAAATGGATTTCAGTAAAGCAATCAAGTTAGGGAAGGGCCATTTCTGAGAGTAGAATGAAATCCACGTCTGGGAAGCTGCACGTGTCAATACCGCATCCGTTGTGCATTTTTAAAACCAGAGTCAACAGAGAAAAACCAGGAGCGTGTGTCAATTTGGCCACGGGGGCAGGCCAGCCTCAGTCTTCCCTCCTCCATAATGGGGATGCCGCTGCACTGACACAGCAGGTGAGGGAGTGATGGCAGGCTTCAATCACTTGTAGGTAGGGCTCTGTCACAACGCAGCACACCTTGTCCACCGAACGGGGGAAGCAAGAGGGAAGCTGGCTGATTGGCTCCCATGTCGCTGATTGGCTCAATCGACCACGCCCCCAGCCTCAGGTCCCCGCAGGCCAGCAGTGGCTCTCTCAGCATCCTGCCCAGGGCCCCTGCCAGCTGCCCTCCTACCACACTGTTGAGTTCCAGGAGTCACCCATCCGGGTCCAGTTTAATTCATGACACTCCCTTGACAGCCTCACTCCCTGGAGCCCCCAGAGGACACCAGCCTGTTCAGGGCTCTCAGATATGGAATCTTACTAAGTAACTGTCAGCTGGTTGTCACATTCTGTCCTAGAGGCGACGGAAACAATGTTCAAGGATCGCGCCTCTGTGTGCTGCTTCGGAGATGCTTCCGTGTGGCTGAAATGGCATTTCCAGGGCACTGGAGAACAGTGCGTTTCTTGTCCCTCTATATCTTGTGTCCCTCTTTTACACCTCTGAGCGCAGAAATTGGCTTGGAAGGACAGGGTAGGTTTTAGAGAATGGCTGTCCTGACAGATGAAGGACCGCCACAGCTCAGTCCTGTGCATACTTGCGAGGGAGAGACCTTTGCAATGTGTAGAAATACGAAAACAAGTAAAAATCCAACATGGCTCTGACTCATCACAGTGAGATCTAATGTTTATCAAGCATTTATCCTGCCACGGACACTGGACTGAGTGCTTTATGTACATTATCTCCATCCTCACCATGACTCCTACGTGATGGGGATTTGTATTCCCATTTTACAGATAGGGAAACTGAGGTGCAGATAGCAGGGCTAAAAGCGTGTGCAGCGCTGAAATGTAGGTGCAAACTGCATTGGTCTGGCTTCTAAGCAAGCTTTTACCCTTTGCCATGCTCTTTGTTTAAAATGCCTCCTTTCAGGGCTCCTGGCAGGCTCAGTCAGCGGAGCATGCAACTCTTGATCTCAGGGTTGTGGGTTCGAGCCCCACATTGGGTTTTAAAATCTTAAAAAATATAAAAAATAAATTAAAAATTTTTAAAAAGGACAACTGGGTGGCTCAGTTGGTTGGGTGGCTGCCTTCAGCTCAGGTCATGATCCCAGAGCACCGGGATCAAGTCCCGCATTGGGCTCCATGGGGAGTCTGCTTCTCCCTCTGACCTTCTCCCCTCTCATGCTCTCTCTCACTGTCTCTCTCTCAAATAAATAAATAAAATCTTTAAAAAAAATAAAAAATAAAATAAAATGCCTCCTTTCAATGGAGGTGGGAAAAAGATCCTTCTCTCCTCTATGCTGTTTATTTTTTTTTAAAGATTTTATTTATTTATTTGACAGAGATCACAAGTAGGCAGAGAGACAGGCAGAGAGAGAGGGGGAAGCAGGCTCCCTGCCGAGCAGAGAGCCCGATGTGGGGCTCGATCCCAGGTCCCTGGGATCATGACCTGAGCTGAAGGCAGAGGCTTTAACCCACTGAGCCACCCAGGCGCCCCTCCTCTATGCTGTTTGAAAAAAAAAAAAAAAAAAAGACCATTCGGATAGCTGTTCAGAAGAGGAAGAAAAAAACCTTCTGGGGTCAGGCGAAGGTTAAGCATATGTGTCTGTGGTGAGCTGTTGTGCCAAGGTCAACTTCCTCCGGATGCAATTTTCTGTTTGTGAGTTTTGTTTGGGAGAGACAGGAGTGTTGAGTGGTATGAAGGGTCAATTCATATGGACCAGTCCTCAGTGGGTATTGACATCACTGGGGACAGAGGCGAGGAAGCTGGAGTCCCTCAAGATGCTTCTTGACACACAGACAGAGCCTGGGGACAGAGCTGCTGCCAGGCCAACTCCTGGTGTGAAGGGACCACCACCCTTCCCCTATGACCCCCCACCCCTGCACCTCTTGGGCAGGTGGGCCCAAGGTCACACTGACAGTCAAGGTCATGCTCTGTGAGGCCATGCATCAGACAGGCAGGAGACATGGTTGGCCCATTATGCCTCTGAGCCACACCTTCCCCATCTCAGATTTTTGGTTCTTTTTTTTTTTTTTTTTAAGATTTTTATTTATTTGACAGAGATACAGTGAGAGAGGGAACACAAGCAGGGGGAGTGGGAGAGAGAGAAGAAGGCCTCCTGCCAAGCAGGGAACCTGATGTGGAACTCGATCCCAGAACCTTGGGATCATGATCTGAGCTGAAGGTAGCCACTTAATGACTGAGCCACTCAGGCGCCCCAGATTTTTGGCTCTTATTAAGCCGAGGTCCCACCCACCTGGGTCCTCAGCCATGCTCGTAAGTAGAGAAAGCATCTGGAAAAGTTCGCTTAATGGCTAATTTCACCCCCAAACAGTGGCTCGGTGATGGGCATCGCTGACCCAGGAATGCATACCGAAGAGGCCCCTCCTTGCCTGTACGATTTGCCCTCTGCCACTCGGGGCGGTGTAGGGGGCGGTGTAGGGGAGTGGGTGTGGCTTATTTCTCTTTCCAGGCCCAGGGAACAATCTGAGTTTGGGAGGTTCGGGTCTTAGTCCCTTGTTACAGCTGAGAAAGACTTCAGCGTCTCAACTGCCTCGAAGAGCTTTGGAAGAGAGGGAAGGCCCCCCCTTCCGAGGTGGGAGACAGTGGACCCCGGGCCCCCGGGCCTGCTGCCTATCCACTGGGCTGCTTCTTTTGGCCTCCACACGGAGGACAAGAGGTTCCTTTGCTTTCTGCTGCCACGGGCACTAGAAAACCAACTTTTGCTTTTAGCAGTAACCTCTCAGAAGCACCAAAAGATAAGCGGCCAGAAACTCCTCCAGCTGACCTGGGCATTCTAGTTTTTTCATGGTTGTTGGGTTTTGTTTGTTTTTTTAAGATTGATTGATTGGCTGATTTTAGAGAGTGCGTGGAGGGGATAGAGGGAGAAGGAGAACTCAAGTTGACTCCCCACTGAGCACAGAGCCCCCTGCGGGACTTGATCTTACCATACTGAGATCCTGACCTGAGCCGAAACCAGGAGTCAGACGTTCAATCCACTGTGCCACCCATGCGCCCCCGGGTTGGGGTTTTTGGTTTTGTTTTTGTTTTTTAATGGGCCATTTCGACCTGCAACCCAGTTCTGTCTGCTCCCATTTCAGACAATACACACAGCATCTTCACCTTCAAAACATCTGTCCTCAGGGGAACAGAGCCCAGGGGCAGCCTTAGAAAGCCCAGGGTGCGCATGGATTTTGTTGTCTTGTTTTGCGTTGGTAAAACCAGGAGACCGGTAACTCCTGGTTGGAGTTGTCAAGGCGGCGGGCAGTCAGGACATTGAACATCGTATGGTGTGGCCATGGGCTCAGGCTGAGCTGGGAGGAGGGTCACCCGAGGGGCTTTTAGGAACGCCAGCCTTGAGGCCGGTGGTCTGGCCTCGTTTCGGGTTTGTCGTGTCCAACATCCTGTGCTCGTGTTCAAGCAGAGTGGTAGACAGTAGGTAGGACTGGCCGTGAACTGAGGAGTTTTCTGGTTGGGTAAAGTCCTCTAACTGTCCACTGAGGAGGTTACAGCCCGGCTGCTGCTCCTTCTGGGGCCTCTTCTATTTCGAAGGAGAGAAACAGCACAGCAGAGACTGGAACCCCAGTTCCAGGACCAGCGCACCAGCCCCACGCCTCCTTCAGAAACCCCACTGTTCTTGGCCCCTCATGGCAAGTCTGATGCTTCCTCTAATCCCCCACCATTCCTCCACTGCTCGGGGCTGATAGTTTTCCTAAAAGAAGTGCTCCATTTCCTTGCTTCTCAAAGTGGGGTCCACAGATAGTCACACGAGCTCATGGGGAGCCCGTTGGGAACGCCAAATCTAACCCCTTACCCCAGACCCAGTGCCCTGGAATCTGCCTCTTCCCCAGAGACTCAGGCGAATGCTGAGCTCCTGGAGTCTGAGAAGGGCAGGCTGCTGGGAGTGCATCAGGCCCTTCTGTCTAAGGACAGAGCACACGTGCCTGGAAAGGTGATCTGTATGTGGTCAGGACTTGGGGAGCAGAGCGGGGTGGGGTGCGGGAGAAGATCCTCAGGGTGTTTGATCCATTTGGCTGTAGTGAATCATTTTAAGACTGCTACACTCTCTCAGAATCCCAGAGAGTCAATTGTGCACCCTTCTTCTGCCAGTAATTTCTCCCCTGCCTAGAGGTGAGAGATGCTTTTCCAGCCTGCTGTGAATGTCTGGTAAATTACCTTACCCACTTCTTTCCTGCCTGTGGCGCACCAGGGGGGACATTGTGTCCAAAGCCTTGGAACACTGTGTACACAATCACCCTTTCCAGCCACCTGTCTCTGCTGACAACTTTAGGAATTAGCTTCTTTATTAAGCATTAGATAAAAATCATCCCACTCTGGGGAAAAATGACGCGGAAAGTTAAGGGCTGTTTATAAAACTACATACACATGCATGAGGTTTGCCAAAAGCTGCTTGTGTCCCAAGTGAGGCAGACGGGCCACTATGGGCAGGAATGGAGAAGAGGATTGAAAGAAAGATCAAGAAGGCTTGAAAGAGGATGTGTGAGCTCAGGGACCCTGTGGCAGTCGGAAACGGCTTCCTTAGAAATGTCTTTGAGAGCATGAAAGTTACAAGAAACTGTCATTTTTATGGAGAGCCCCTAACTCCTAGGATTCCAGTCCTTCAGGTTATGTCATTATATCCCTACTAATGAAACATGACTTTTTCATCCCCGGGAGACCAAGGCTTTGCCTCCAGTGAGGCATGGAGAAGGAGAGTGGATCATTTATCTAGATAATTCAAGGGCAACCTCCCACTTCAGCTACCCCTGTGCACAAACCATCATCTGTCCTTCACCAAGAAGCTCTGACCAGGAGCACAAACCCCATGATTGGGACTTGGTTTAGCAAACCACCTGCCTTGTGACACTATGGGGGAAAGATTTTGCCCCCGGGAACATTTGGCGACGTCTGGAGACATTTGTAGTTGTCCCGACTGAGGGAGAGAGATGCTCCTGGCCACCAGTGGGCTAACCATCCCACAATGCACAGGGCACAATGCACAGGGCAGGCCCCACAGGGCAGAATTATCTAGCCTCCATGACAGCAGGGCCGAAGTGGAGAAGCTCTGTTCCCAGGAGATGGGCTTGGGTCTCCACTCACTGCGCAGCATGGTGGTTTGGAAGGAATTTCTTCCCCATGGGTTCCTGAATCACAGGAAAATCAACAGGAACACAGTCTCTAGCAAGGAGCTCAGATTCTCCGGGCCCCGCCCCCTCCACCACCCTGCCCCGCCCCTGGCCAAGGCCAAGGGCAACCACATTCAGCCAGGTCATCATGGGCTTCCTCAGACAGCAGAGCACGCTCATTTATATTCCATCTTCCAGGGCATTTCTGGAAGAAATGTTTCCCAGTCCCGCTACTTTGGCGTAGATTGGGGCCTCTGGGAGGCCAAGAGAAACCCAGGTCACATCTGTTTCGGAAGCTCTAGGTATAAAAAATGAAGAAAGACAAAAATAAGATGATAAAAATTTCAGTGCATTTTAAATATTTGCAAATAAGGAATTAATACTGTCCCCAAAGAATGGAACCAATATGCTTGTACCAGTCAGGATATCATTGCATTATCTCTGCATTTCATATATTCATTCATTGTGCCCTACAGGCGGGGTCATCCTGTGATGGAATCCAACCCTGAGAGTGCACAGTGAGAGTTTTCCTTTCTTGAGTCCTACCGGTGTGTCTCTGTGACCAGGAATAGGGCTTACTTGGAAAAATATTAAAGATCTAAATGTACAGCTATTGGAGGCTATGTCCTAAGGAGCAGCAAAAGTCCAAAGGCAAAAAATAGTAGTTTAAACATACAAATACTTATTGGATGTCCTAGGTAATAATCTGAGTGTGTGTGTGTGTATGCACATGTGTGTGTTTGTATAAATGTGTGTATATGCGTATGTATATATACATATATCCATGTATATATGTACATATAGATATATACACACACACATATAATCTCAACCCTTTGTTGTTATTAATCTCATTTGACAGACAGGAAAACCAAAATAGAAATAAAGTGATGCCCAAGGTCACATACCTTATCAGTGGGTCCGTGAGTAGAATCAGGTATGTAAGTAAAATCGAGAGAGTTTGACTCCAGAGACCACACTTGTGACTCTCTCCATTGACAGCCTCTCAAAGGGAGATAAGAAGTTGTGTAGCACCATAAAAGGGCTTTAGAAAGCATCTCGAGGAGGTATAGGGCAATACCAACAGGACAGGTGTTAGAGTCACACAGATCTGAATTCTAATCCTGGTTCGGACCCTTTGCTGTGAGGTTTTGGGCTCCCTCCTTAATCTAAAGCCACTTTCCTCAGCTGTAATTGACCTGGTGGTCCCCAAATGTCCAGTGAGGCTGTGTTAGGGTCTGAGCATTAGCCCAGAAACATGAGGGGCACACAGCGTTGTGATGATAAAACTGAAGCTCAGAGAGAACAAGTGTGCTCCCTAAGGCCACACAGCAAAGCACTGACAGGCCTCTGAATATATATGGTCCTGTGTTCCTTACACATCAGCTGCTCTAAACCATTTCATCAATCTGGCCCTCTCCGTCCCCTTACTGAATCTTTCTCAAATTGCCCATTTTAGAGCACCAGATAGGATTCTCTCACCTGCAAGGCTATGTGGTCATACTTGGTTAGCTGTGCCAAACTGGGTGCCATGGGATTAAGCAATCAGAACCTACACAGTCCAAAAAAAAGTGGGGGAAAGCGTTTATATTCCAAGCATAATCCCGGAGTGTCCACTAGGTGGAGCCATGCTTCTGCATTCATGGTCCCAATGTTTTTTCTAGATTAGAGCGTGAATTTGGCTCTTAAGTGAGGTACTGAAAAGGTTCACTCATTCATTCACTCACTCACTCATTCAATAAATAGTTACTAAGCACCTACTCTATGCATGACACGTGATACAACAGTAAACCATGTAGTTCTTTATTTATTGTTTTATTTAAATTCAAGTTTGTTAACATAATAGTGTTGGATTGGTTTCAGGAGAACACTGTAGTTATGAACACTGTAATTAGAATCTGACAACTTCTCTGCTTCTATAATGAACCTCACGGCCAGCAAGAACTTTATCCTTCACTCACTCCATCCTCAGCAGGGGGCCTGATTTCTTCCCAAAATATGTGTTTGGCATGTATTTCCCACCAAGCTCTGGGAACACTAAGAGGGATTGGACAGAGTCTAGTGGTGGAGACACGTTGCCTGCCCTGGGCAGTGACTGCTGCGTGCTACTGGCCAGAGGAATCTAGAACTCCTCTTTAGGATTTTTTAAAAAATAAAGCCAAGTCCTTAGGCCTTTGGCGTCCTGAAAGGGGAAGTCAAAACCTTTGCCCACCTATACTTTCTCTGCTTCTTGTCAACAGTTGACTCCTATTTGCTGTCCCCCCAGAAATCTCTGCTAGTGCTACCAAGGTGGGGCTTGAAATGGCAAGAATTAGATTGATTTTTTTAAGATTTATTTATTTATTGGGAAGAGAAAGAGAGAGCAGAGGGAGGGCCAGAGGGAAAGTGAAAGAGAGAATCTCAAGCAGACCCTGAACTAAGCGAGGAGCCCAACATGGAGCTCGATACCACAATCCTGAGATCATGACCTGAGCTGAAACCAAGAGTCAAATGCTCAACCGACTAAGCCACCCAGGCACCCTAAGACTGATTTCATTATAGGTGGAGTAGGCGAAAGTGTTCACTCTTCCTTGGGCACACATTTCTGCCTCCCCTTCCAAGAGAGGCTCTGTAGGTATAGATGGAACCTTGTAGGCTGATGTCGGGAGGCCCAGGCTCTGAGCCTAACATGATGTGTGGTCGTGGATCGTCACATTCTCTTTCAGACCTCAGTCTCCTTATCTGCGGTAGACTCCATATGGCCACAAATTCTTTACAGACCTTCCCAGCAGGAGATGGTGTCTTTCCCCCACTGGATCCCAGAGCCAGCCACCCTCCAATCCATATCACATCATCTCTCCTAGATTAGCCATAAGGATCCTGCCAGAGGTTCCCCCACTGTCACTCTGCCCTCAACGTGCATTTCACACAGGAGATCAAAAGACGTGAGAACAAGTTAGATCACATCACTCATCTGCCGCACCCCCGCTGATCACAGCCGGCCTCCCTTCCATGACCTTCAAGACTGGCTACCATGTGGCTCCCCACCCACTTCTCTGCCTGTCTCCCCCCTGTTCACACTGTGCCAGGCCCACGTCTGGGACTGTGACCCCAGGACCACACAGCTGGTCCTCTAGAGAGAGCTTGGAGCTGAAAAACAAGCAGAAACTTGAGCTGGAAAGCGTATGGGATTGAAGTTTCACTTTAAGATAAACATTCCTCTATCCAGAAGCTAGGGGAGACCAGAAAACTTCTCCTTGAACCTGGCAGGGGGAGTTTTTCTAAGAGGAGGAGAGGGTGGTGGTATGAACAAGGCTGGGCTTCCAGAAACACGGTTTCTGGTGGATGCTAAGGGGTCAGAAACCTGGGCTGTCGTCCTGCGGCTGGCCAGTGAGTAGATGAGTGAGTCCCCAGTTAGGATGCTCTAACTGCATTTGATTAATTTTATTTGGTTTTCCCCTGACTTGTAGCTCTGACCTCCATTAGAGTAGAAACTCCTGGGACATATTCAACTCCGTAGCTCCCTGTCTCCCAAATGGAACTCTGCACAAAGGTGGCAAGGAGAATGTTTGCTAAGTATCGTGAGCAACAGTCCTTTCTCACCAGCCATACCTGATAGCAGCACCCCAGTTTTCTTCTAGGGCACACTCCCTTCCCTGCTTTCACCCATGTGCCCCATGTAAGGGCTCACTCCTTCCCCGGCTCCGAGCTGGACACATGGCCAGGCCCAACCAAGGAAAACATCACTTTCTCCAGAGCACACTTACTGGTTCAGGAATGGGCAAGTGACCATTCCGGGACCGAGGAGGCAAAGGAGACAGAAGCGGGGATAAAAGCAAGTTCTCTTCTGCTCAGGCTGCAAGAAGCAAGGATGCGGCAGGCTTGAAGCTGCTGAAGACCTAGAATTAGCTAAAACAGTCGAAGACGGAGAGGATGGGAGAGGTCAGATCCTGGTGACATGCTTTAAGCCCCTGAAAGCAGCTGAGTCAGAAGCCATTTCTGCCACTGGATTCCTGAATCATCTGAGCAAATAGTTTCTATTTCTTGTCCAAGGCAATTAGAGTGGAGTTACCTGTCACTCACATCCAAGAGTCATGACAAAAGAATGAATGAATGAATGAATGAATGAACGAACGAACCTGGAAACATTGGCATAGAGGAAAGGATTCTGTGCTAGGAGCCAAGACAGTGTCTTGTCATTTACTATGTGACCCTGGGCAAGTTCCCTGATGTCTCTAGACTTCAGTTTAGAACTCTGATATCTTTCATTTATTCGACATTTATGGCCATTCATCGTGCCAGACACCATGCTAGGTGTTGGCTCTTCTATGGTAACAAACCCTCATGGTTCCTGTTCTCATGGAAATGAACTTCGCTAGAAAAACAAAGTAACATTTCTGCATACCTGATTTTGTCGCTGGGAAATCTGTTTGTGGTACAAGTCCCCAGCACTTAACTGGTAATGATCTCCTTATTCCTTCCACTCCTTATCAGCTATTATTGCGGTTAGCTGGAGGAGGGGCGGGAAAGAGAGCCTCTTATGATCAGGGAGGAGGGTACTCAGGCTTCACTTCCTACCAGAGCTCACGACCAATCAGAACTAATGTTTATAAACTAATTATACACAGCCCTGAGCTAGAGTGTGTAACAAGAGCCTGGGTTGGGCCTGGGTCCTCTCCTTTGGGACCTTTAACTCTAAGAATAACCAACCTGCAACCAAGTACAATTTTTTTCTGGCCTCTGGCAAAGAGACTTTTCTGACTCAAATACACTCATCAGCGTTCCCAAGATTCAGGCTTAGAAATGGAGCTACTTAAGCTCAATCGTTTTCAATTCTTGTTATAAAGAATAATGCCAACTGCAGTTGGAGTTTCATTTTTAAAGGGAATTTACAACTTGGCTTGAAGTGGCCAAATGTCCGACATAAATAAGCCCAGCATCCAAATGGAAGCTTGGCAGGCCCCAAATAACCAGAGTTCTATCCCACTTTCTAGGCTTTAATTTGCTCATTCACTTAAATAAATAGTTATCAGGGCACCTGGGCAGCTCAGCTGGTTAAGTGTTGCCTTCAGCTCAGGTCATGATCCCAGGATCCTGGGCTTGAGCCCTGTGCCAGGCTCCCTGCTCAGTGGGAAGTCTGCTTCTCCCTCTCCCTCTGCCCTTCCTCCTGCGTGTGCTCTCTCTCCCTTCCTCTCTGTCAAGTAAATAAATAAAATGTCTTAAAAAATAGTTATCAAGTGTCCACTCTGCACCAGGCACCATGATAAAGCAGCAGCTGGTTCCTAAGAGGGCAGCCCACGGAGGGAAGAGATCCAGAGGCAAATACTCAAATAGAAGCCCGTTTCTTGTATTTCCACCCACACACCTGACTGAGCCCAGCTAAGTGTTATTAAATCAGCCTCTACTAATAAATCATTTCATGTGCCCTACTCTAAATATAGCACAGGTGCTTGCCTGTTCCAGTTATTATTGCTGCATTTTATGAGATTTTATTTATTTTTTTTTAAAGATTTACTATTTATTTGACAGATCACAAGTAAGCAGAGAGGCAGGCAGAGAGAGAGGAGGAAGCAGGCTCCCCGCTGAGCAGAGAGCCCGATTCGGGGCTTGATGCAGGGCTCGATCCCAGGACCCTGGGATCATGACCTGAGCCGAAGGCAGAGGCTTTAACCCACTGAGCCACCCAGGCGCCCCTTATTGCTGCATTTAAAAAATGACCTCAAAACTTAGTGGTTTGGTACTTAATGCCACCAAATTGCACGTTGAAAAATGACTTAGGGGCACCTGGATGGCTCAGTCCATTAACCGCCTTCTGCTCAGGTCATTATCCCAGGGTCCTGGGATCAAGTCCCGAACTGGGCTCCCTGCTAACTGGGGAGCCGGCTTCTCCATTTGTCTCCGCCCCTCCATTCCTCCTCCTGCTCATGCTCTCTCTCCCTCTCTCAAATAAATGAAAAATTTAAAAAACTAATAACAATGGTTAACATGGTGAATTTTATATGTATTTTGTCATCTTAAAAATATTATGGGAGGGGCACCTGGGTGGCTCAGTGGTTAAGCCTCTGCCTTCAGTTCAGGTCATGATCTCAGGGTCCTGGGATGGAGTCCCACATCGGGCTCTCTGCTCTGCGGGGAGCCTGCTTCCTCCTCTCTCTCTCTCTCTCTCTGCTTGCCTCTCTGCCCACTTGTGATCTCTCTCTGTCAAATAAATAAAATCTTTAAAAAAATATATTATGGGAGAATTAAAAAAAACCCGTAACGGTTTGAAACATCCATTTAACGAAGATCACAGATTCTGGGGGTGAGAATTTGAGGCAGGGCACAGAGGCGACAATTCATTCCTGCTCCATGGTGTCTGGGCCTCAGCCAGAGAGACTCAATGGCGGGGGTAAATCGGTGTCTGGGTGCTGGCATCATCTAGAGCCCTTACATTTACATGCCTGGGCTGACCCAAAAACTTGGGACTGCCTACTGGAGCACCCAAGCGTGGCCTCTTCCTATGTGCCCTTCTCGCAACATAGTGGCCTCTGGGTAGTCAAACTTTCTATTTTCATTTATTTATTTTTTTAAGTAGGCTCCGTGGAGCCCAACACAGCGCTTGAACTCCCTTGAAATGACAAAGCTATTTTGGAGAAAGCTTTGAAAGAAGAAAACCACAAACCCTACCATTTGTCAGCGAAGTCTATGCAACTGCAGGCAAAATAAAGGTCTCTGACCCGTACAGTTCCAGTTTTATTTATTGCCTCCGTGAAGTCTGCAGAGACTGTCACAGGTGGGGCCGTCTGGAAAAGCCCATTCACATCAACCCACACAGCCCCGTCCACCCCCGCGTGGATTCCCGGCGCAGCCATTTCTGCTTCCAACCCCTTTCCCACCCCTTTCCCGTCGGTCGCCCTGGAATGACGTCACAAGAAGGCGCGGAGGCGCAGAAATCAGCGCCTGCGCGTGCGCCGTGTGCAAGCAGCAGCCCAGGCTTGTCAGAGAGCCTGGCGACCGCAGGGCGGTGGAGGTCCCAGTGCTGCTGCGGGCCAATCTGTAGCGTGAGGCGTCCTTGAGCTGAGAGGACCATGAACCGCAGTCGGCAGGTGACGTGCGTGGCCTGGGTCCGCTGCGGCGTGGCCAAAGAGACGCCAGACAAGGTAGGCCTGGCCGCTCGGAGGTAGGGGGAGCGGCCTCTTCGCGACATCCTCGTCCTGGCCCGCCTAGAGACCCTGGACCCGCTCCACGCGGCCTGGGCCTGGCTGGTGTGACTGGCCGGGGTGAGGCCGGCTTTGGCCTGATTGTGATGAGGGGCCCTCCGGCTCCGAGTCGGGGGCCGCGCCCCCTCTCGGTCTCTTCCCCGGAGTCCAGCCCACCCCCGAATTGGCGAGCACGTGGGCCTGGCGGGCGGGAAGGGGGCGGGGTGCTGCTCACAGTGGGAAATCTCTCAACTTCTTACTGACAGCAGTGAGGCTTCACGCTCACTCCAGTGCGTGTTCAGGCATAGCGGGAAGAGGGAGCACGGGATAGTGGGAAACCACTTTCTACTCGTGTGCTTGGCATTCTGGGCAGGACGAGAGCTGTGGGGTAGAACAACCGGTATGGAGACTATGACGTCGTGAGGCTGGGCGCGGAATTGGGAATTTCTCGCAGTGATCCAAGTGAGATGTTGTGGCAGTGAGTGATGAGAGGTAAACCTGACACATTAAGAAGGAAAAAACCTGCAGAAGTTCGAGAATGAGTCAGTGGTAGAGGTGAAGACTATTTAAGTTCTTCAGCTGATATTTACTAAGAGCTTTCTGTGGGTTGGGCATTGTTCAGGGTCCAAGGGTAGGCATAAACAAAACAGAAAAATCCCCTGCCTTTATGGAGTTGACATGTGCATATATGGCCGTGGGAGTAAATGCTATGAATGGAAAGGGTGGGGGGACTGAATGTAATTGGGCCAGGGATGACAGAGATGGGAAAAGTGATAGGAATGTAAGTGGCTGGGAGGTGAGGTTAACAAGAATGAGGGCTTGGAAGGTTTAAATTCCACCAGGGGACAGACTGTGCTTGTTTTATTCACCAGTTTCTCCCGTGTTTGGCTCCAGTAGGTGCTCATTGCATATATATAGAGAGAGAAAGAATGGGGCCAGTAAATTATCTCAATAGAAATTATTGAAGGAGGTAATAGTTGTTATTAAAAAGGGACATGTAACCTTTTAAAGACTATATGAGTTCCAGACATGTCCACACACTGGAACCACTTGGGGAGCTTCAAAAAGTAGTGATGTCTGGGGCACCTCACTGGCTTCATTGGTGGAGCCTGGGCTCTTGATCACAGGGTCATGAGTTCAAGTGCCACACACCCGCCTGCCCCCATTGGGCTTGCAGCTTACTTTAAAAAAAAAAATACGGTGCCTGCGCCCCACTCCTGCATATTGTGATTTAATTGGTCTGGAGTGTGAGAAGATTCCCTCCCCCTACCACGTGATTTTAATTGCAGACAAGTTTGGTAAAACCACTGCTTGAAGAGTTTGCGTTTATTCTACAAAAATCAAAATAGGAAGAAGAGATTAAGTTTATTCTACAAAATCCCAGAAAAACTGAGATCAGTGAGAGTAATTAGAAAAATAAGTATCTTTTTTTTTTGAAAGATTTTATTTATTTATTTGACAGAGAGGCAGGCAGAGAGAGGGGAAAGCAGGCTCCCCGCTGAGCAGAGAGCCCGATGCGGGGCTCGATCCCAGGACCCTGAGATCATGACCTGAGCTGAAGGCAGAGGCTTAATCCACTGAGCCACCCAGGTGCCCCGAAAAATCAGTATCTTAAAAAAATCTTTTAATTTTAAAAGCCTTTAATTTCTGGAACAATGAATGTCCTCCCTCAGGAGGATTTCCATATTACTAGAGATGTTTAGTGCAAACTGAGTGACTGAGTCATCGTCTGTCATCAAGCATCCATCCCTACTAGGGGCTGAGCACTGAGTTATGTGTGTAAACACAGAACAAGAAGTTGATTTCTGTCTTCAGTGAGTTTACAGTTTCGCAATAATGGGATGTTTTAAAAGGCATTAAAGCATTGGTTAGATGAAAGAATGCCAGTTTTGAAATAAAGAGAATGATTCCAATGATCCTTTTGAACAGGATTTCCCAAGTGGAGAGTCTTAAAGGCAGCTGGAAAGATGGAAGGGGGGTGGTGGCTGGGTGGCTCAGGAGGTTATGCATCTGACTCTTGATTTTGGCTCAGGTCATGATCTCAGGGTCGTGAGATCAAGAGTCCTACGTTGTCAGGCTCCAGGCTGCAGGGAGTCTGCAAAAAAAAAAGGAAAGAAAGAAAGATGCAACTGGAGTATGGGGGCACTAGAGAAGGATGAGTTAGGGGTAATCAGTTAGTTTTAGTCTTCAGAATGAATGACCTTTGTAAGGAAGTGATAGCCTGTGACTCATAATGAGTATTTGGCAGTAAGAACCAGGAAAAGAGCAGGGGACCAAGGTAGGGGTAATTTACTTAGGAATACTCATAGGGGAAATGAGAAGTAGCCAAGAAGAAATCAGAATAGTTGAAAGAAAATGAGATGGACTGTCACAGAAGCCAGTTTATACAAGTTAGTCTTTTCTGAAAAGTCTAGGAAGAAGTAGACTGAGCAGCGTTTTTGGTTTTTTTTTTTTAAACTTTCAGGTGGGAAATGGATTTAATTATAAAGACCTGTGAAAATCCCACTTATGGTAAATTTAGGGAGTCTGGATTGAAGTTTGATTCTTGATATTTTTTGAAGTTATATTTTACATTAGTTTGCAGACTTCTTTTTAACTCAGAGATTTATAAAGATTTCCTTAACTGTATGGTAATGAAATGTTTGCTCTCTTATAGGTAGAACTTAGTAAAGAAGAAGTAAAACGTCTCATTGCTGAAGCTAAGGAAAAATTACAGTAAGTTTAGGATTGTTGATATCTAAAGTCAAGTCCAGATGAAATGTAAATTTCAAACAGTGATGATGAGGTGGTCTTATTGTCAGATGGTACCATTTGGGTGATTTCTCTTTTTTGTTCCTTGGCACAGAGAAGAAGGTGGCAGTGACGAAGAGGAGAAAGGCGATCCTTCGGAAGATGGCATGCAGAGTGCACGTACCCAGGCACGACCAAGGGAGCCCCTGGAAGATGGCGACCCAGAGGATGACAGGACGCTGGATGATGATGAGCTGGCTGAGTACGACTTAGATAAATATGATGAGGAAGGTGACCCAGGTTAGAGTTCACTTAATTCTGGTTTTTAATCACAGGCTCAGTGTATTAGATCATGCTTCTGCTGTTTTAGAGCTTTTGTTGTCCTTTATACCGGTCAAATAATCTGGCTCAAGTCCAAGGCAGATAACATGTTTACTAAGCTAGTTGAAGAAATAAGCTAACCTACTAAACTAAGACGTAAAAAAGCGTAGTATTGTATATTTTATTGCAAGTGGTGGGTATGATCTGTAATTCAAGTTGGGGGATGGGCAAAGGGGAGTGGGAGATACAGGCTTCCAGTTACAGAACGAGTAAGTCTTGGGGATGAAAGCTACAGTATAGGGAATATAGTCAGAGATGCTGTGATCGCGCTCTGTGGTGACAGATGGTTGCTACACCTGTGAGCGTGGCATGATGCATAGGAGATTATCACTGCGTTGTACACTTGAAACTAATACTGTGTTTCAGCTGTACCCAAATGAAAATAAAAAATCTGTAACTTGTGTCTCTTTGCAATAATGAGAGAGGTGTTATTACCCCCATTTTGCAAAGAAAACTGAGGCTTCCAAAGATGAAATGACTTTGCCAGGGCCACACAGTGGTGGACAGTGGAGCTGAGGGTTGAACATTCTGTTGCTGCCAAGCCTTTACTCTCAGAGTACACTTCATTAGATGCAGAGAATAGTTTTTTCCACTGGACTCTGAGTTGTGCACTCCTAAGCTTGTGACCATCCTGCTAGGACAGATGCCATGGGAATACAGAGAAAGTAAGAGCTAACCCAGCCTGGAGAAATGGCATTCAGAAACAGCTTCTTGGGGCACCTGGGTGGTTCATTCGGTTAAGCATCTGACTTCAGCTCAGGTCATGAGCTCAGTGTCCTGGGATCATGCTCTGTGTCAGGCTCCCCACCCAGCAGGGAGTCTGCTTGTCTCTTTCCCTCTGCCTCTCCCCCTGCTCGTGCTTTCTTTCTCTCTCTCAAATAAATTAAAAAAAAAAAAAAAAAAAAAGAAATCACTTCTTAATAATCTCCACACTGTGTGGATTATTGGCTGTCTTTCTCATCTAGTTGAAATTCCCATCTCTGTTGTTTATTAGATGTTTAAGACAGATTAGTCCTGTCTCCTGAAAGTAGCTTTCCCTAACAATTAGAGTTTATTTCTTTCCTGAGTTTTATGTTATCTGGGGTCTACTCTAGGTCACCCTTGCAGATCTGCCATAGGAGAATTCTAATTTGAGATAAGTTTAGTGAGAAAGGCATAATAGCATCTCTTTCAGAGTCATATAGCAAATTAGCATATAAGCAGTTCTTTTTTTTTTTTTTTTTTTAAGGATTTTTATTTTATTTATTTGACAGAGATCACAAGTAGGCAGAAAGGCAGGCAGAGAAAGAGGAAGGGAAGCAGGCTCCCTGCCAAGCAGAGAGTGAAGTGGGGCTCAATCCCAGGACCCTGGGATCATGAACTGAGCCGAAGGCAGAGGCTTTAACCCACTGAGCCACTCAGGTGCCCCACATATAAGCGGTTCTAATCTTGCAATAGAATAACCAATTTAACTTTGTGAAGCCCATCATTTTTTTTTTTAAGATTTTATTTGTTTATTCGACAGGGAGATCACAAGTAGGCAGAGCAGCAGGCAGAAAGAGAGGGGGGAAGCAGGCTCCCTGCTGAGCAGAGAGCCTGATGTGGGGCTCAATTCCAGGACCTTGAGATCATGACCTGAGCCAAAAGCAGAGGCTTAACCCACTGAGCCACCCAGGTGCCCCGACCCATCATTCTTATTTGATTTGACCAGGTAGCCCTTATTCTGCATCAATTCCAGTGTCGTAGGATAGTTTTCTGTCTTTTTAATAATAAGTACACTTTTTTTGTTTTTTGTTTTTTTTTAATTTATGAGGAGCAAGGAGGGACAGAGGGAGAGAGAATCTTAAGCAGGCTCCATGTCCAGCACGGAGCCCGACTCAGGGCTTGATCTCACCCCTGAGATCACAATCTGAGCTGAAATCAAGAGTCAGACATTTAACTGACCAAACCGTCTGGGTGCCCCATAACTGTACTTTTAATAATGACTATAAGGAGCCAGTTAGAAAATCTGAGCAAAGTGCTAGTATTTTCTAAGAGAGAACTTTACAGTTTAATTTTATTGGAACATTGTGAAGACCAAGACTATCAAGCATGCATTCCAGTATACATGTTTTTTTTTTTTTTAAAGATTTATTCATTAGAGAGCATATGTGTTGAGGGGAGAGGGAGAGGCTTAAGCAGACTCCCCGCTGAGCACGGAGTCTGATACAGACCCTGAGACCATGACCTGTGCTGAAACCTAGAGTCAGACACATAACTGACTGTACCCCCCCACGTCCCCCTATAAATGGCGTTTAAATTCCTGTTTATTATCCAGTATTTCCTTTCCCACCTGTGGATGATCCAGTTAATTATGAAACAGATAGTTGGAGCTAAGACGGGATACCTTAGGAAAATGCTTTTGTCGAAATGACTGTTCAATTTATGAATTCTTACAGATACTGAAACTCTCGGTGAATCTCTCTTGGGTCTTACAGTCTATGGAAGTAATGATCAAGATCCTTATGTTACTCTGAAAGATACGGTAAATATTTACGTGGCTTCTCTAATTATGTTTCTTAAGTGTTTGGAAAACCTTACCAAATATCTGCTTCTAGTTAATGACTTATTCTCTCCACTTAGGAGCAATATGAACGTGAAGATTTCTTGATCAAGCCCAGTGACAATCTGATCGTTTGTGGCAGAGCTGAACAAGACCAGTGCAATTTAGAGGTCCATGGTAAGTGGGGGACAGCCCTTGGGGAAAGGTTCTCTAAGATGGAAATAATCACTATAATAGCTACTATTGTGAATTTTCAGGCACAGTTCCTGGTGGATCTTATTTAAGTTACATGGTTAATTATATACAGTCCGTAGATACGCTGGTCGTTGTGCCTGGGCATGTGTGGTCTGGTATGTCACTCGTACATGACTTATTTATGGAAATAGGTCTCCTGGTGTGTGTGTGTGCGCCCAGGTTTAGTATTTTTTCGAACAGTTTTGCCAGTTTTTCACTCTCCCTCTCTCCGCATTGGAGAAAACCTAGAAGTAAAGCCATATAAAAATACAGGAAACAATTACAGTCCTGTTACCGTGAGGTAACTTGTTGCCCTGACTTTTTACTCCAGTCTCTTTTCTGCGTACTTTTTCTTTACGTGGTGAAGATTATACTCAATAGACAGGTTTTTATTCTGCTTTTTCCCACATATTTCCCCTGCATTCCTTCACAAAAACTCAATGCAAGGGCTTCCATTCCTCTAGTCTCCTTTCCCAGTTCAAGGAATATTTGCACCACAGCCGGAAGTGAATGCTTTGAATCTGAAGTGGGCACTGATTTGAATTTTTCTTTTTCATTTGGATTTTTAAATCAGATGTATTTAATGTCGATATTTATTATGTCAACAAACATTAATTGAATAACTGTTTTCTAAAAAAAATAGACTTCAAGACGTCTACAGTATTCTGCCTCTAGATTTTCCCTTCTGTTTTTTTTTATCCCTTCTGTGCACATCCTCAGACATCTCTGTCCTTAACAATCTTCTAATCATCTGTCTTTAAAATTTGAAGCTTTAAAGATATTAAGCTAAGGCCTTTTGCTATAGAAACACAGTTGCATAGCTTGAAAATTAAAATCTTTATGTTTAATTTTTTTTTTTTTTTTACATCTTCTAGGTTACTTTGTCACTTACTCCATTTCATAGCTTGGATTTTTTGAAATCCTCACAATCCTTAAGACTGCCTTCAGGAAGTCTGTGGATTAGGCCATTTTGATCCCATGGCCCATTGTGGATCTATTTATAAAATGAAAAGGCTTTAAATAGTAGAAACCTCAGTGCAGTTATTCTTCTAATGATCTTTGAACTTTTTACATATTTCAAATAAAAACCATGTGGCAAAATTTTTAAAAAACCAATTCTAGGGCTACCTGGGTGGCTCAGTGGGTTAGGCCTCTGCCTTCGGCTTGGGTCATGATCTCGGGGTCCTGGGATAGAGCCCCGCATTGGGCTCTCTGCTTGGCAGGAAGCCTGCTTCCCCTCTCTCTCTCTGCCTGCCTCTCTGCCTACTTATGATTTCTCTCTCTCTCTCTGTCAGATAAATAAAATCTTTACCAAAAAAACCCAAACAAACAACAATTCTAGCGGTGCCTGGGTGGCTCAGTGAATTAAGCCTCTGCCTTTGGCTCAGGTCATGGTCTCAGGGTCCTGGAATCAAGCCCCACATCCAGCTCTCTGCTCAGCAGGAGGCCTGCTCCCCCCGCCACCTGCCTCTCTACCTATTTATGATCTCTTTCTGTCAAATAAATAAATAAATTCTTAAAAAAAAGTTCTAATTTCAAAAATCAAAACTCAGTTTACCATTGATTTTTGTACATTTTCCTTTGAGAGCTTACTGGAGTCATTCCTTTGTATTTAGTGAGTATCGGAGAGGGGTTAAGAAGCTAAAGCAGTGGTAGTCCTACTTCCTTAGTCTAATCGACATCATTAAAGAGACCTTGGATCTGATGTGGATCTCCAAATTATTTAGCATATCTCTAGGCAAGAATAAATTCAAAATTGCACTCAAAAGCTGATCTGAATGTTGATTTGACATGGATAAAAGGAGATTATTTTACAGCTTCATCATCATATTTATCTAAAATGTTAGCTGGGTACTTTGACCATAGTTGAGGTTCTCGCAGGACCACAGGTTTTCCATTTTAAACATTGGTCATGAAGTATAGGATAGAACGTGACTTGGAATCTGCTGATCCAGGATCTAACCCAGATGCAGAGGTTTGAGGAATTTTTGAAAAGTTTTTATTTAAATTCCAGCTAGTGAACATACAGTGTAATATTAGTTTGGGGTGTACACTACAGTGATTCAGCACCTCCATGCGTCACTGGGGCTCATCACAGCAAGTGCCCTCCTTCGTCCCCATCACCTGTTGCTCCCAGCACCCACCCACCTCCATTCTGGTGACCATCAGTTCTCCACAGTTAAGAGTCTATTTCTTGGTTTACAGTCTCTCTCTCTTTATTCCTGTTGCTTGTTTTGTTTCTTAAATTCCACATGTAAGTGAAATCATATGGTATTTGTCTTTCTCTGACTTATTTCATTTAGTGGGATACTCTCTAGCTCTATCCATATCCTCGCAAATGGCAAGATTTCATTCTTTATGGCTGAGTAATATTCCTGTGTGTGTGTGTGTGTGTGTGTGTAACACACACCACATCTTTACCCATTCATCAGTCAATGGACATTTGGGCTCTTTCCATAATTTGATTGTTGTAGATAATGTATAAATATAAACATCGGGGTCCATGTCCCCCTTTACATTCGTACTTTTGTATTCTTTGGGTAAATACCTAGTAGTGTGATTGCTGGATTGTAGGGTAGTTCTGTTTTTAACTCTCTGAGGAACCCCTGTATTGTTTTCTAGACTGGCTGCACCGGTTTACATCTCCACAAGCAGGGTTAGAGGAGGGTTCCCCTTTCTCTACATCCTTGCCAATATCTACTGTTTCTTGTGTTGTTGGTTTTAGCCGTTCTGACAGGTGCGAAGTGGTCTCTCCTTGTAGTTTTCATTTATGTTTCCCTGATCAATGATGTGGAGCATCGTTCCATGTGTCTATTGGCCATCTGTAGGTCTTCTTTGTAAAAATGTCTGTTCGTGTCTTCTGTCCATTTTTCAATTGGATTATTTATTTTTTGGTGTTGCGTTTTATAGGTTCTTTATATATTTTGGATACTAACCCTTCATTAGATATGTCATTCGCAAATATCTGCTCCCATTCTGTAGGTTGCCATTTAGTTTTGTTGATTTTTTCGTTCTCTGTGCAGAAGATTCTAATTTTGATGTATCCTCTACGTAGTTTATTTTTACTTTTGTTTCCCTTGCCTCAGAAAACATATATAGAAAGTGGTCTGAGGAATTTCTTTAAAAATTCTTAGCCTCTCTTAACTTTGCTTCTTTCTAATAAAAAGCATATTGGGGGGCAGATTTCTGATTGTTTGGGCTCTGTTTTATCAGTATTCCATTGCATAATTTTTAAAGACTTCTTAGTCATTGATTTTAACAATATCTTTGCTCCTTAACATTATAACTCTGAATGATAAAGAGCCAGTTGTTTTAGTTGTCATATTCTGAAAGTGTTCTCAAGACCTTTATTTATATTGTTGATCTTTAAATACTAAAGCAGTAATTCTTGACAAGCATTTAGATTTCTAAATGTGAGTTATTTCTCTCCAGCGCTATTTTTTATTTATTCTTATAGACAGTAGACTTTTTTTGTGTGTGTGTGAAGATTTTATTTATTTATTTGTCAGAGAGAGAGAGCGAGAGCGAGCACAGGCAGACAGAGTGGCAGGCAGAGTCAGAGGGAGAAGCAGGCTCCCTGCCGAGCAAGGAGCCCGATGTGGGACTCGATCCCAGGACGCTGGGATCATGACCTGAGCCGAAGGCAGCTGCTTAACCAACTGAGCCACCCAGGCGTCCCCCAGATAGACCTTTAAATAATCAAATGCTCCCTATGGATCCCTCATGAGCATTTCTTTTCTGTAGTGGGTGGACTGGATATAGGATTGTTCTAACCAGCGCACATGCCGATGGGGGGGTTCAGGCAAATGTCAGTTCTTTGCCACTATTCCTGTTCCTTTGGAGCACACCAGGTGATAGGAATATATGAGACCTGCAGAATTTTGCTGAGCAGTAACAACTTGGGAGGCTCCTTTTGATGCCATCAGATGTGTCTCGCTTTAAGCACATGGGCTTCTGTAGGTTTAACAGGGAGAGTGTGTCCTTTTCAGTGGAATGTGATTTCTTACTCACGCAATAAAGTCTCGTCCCAATGTTTTATATTTTCAGTTTATAATCAGGAAGAAGATTCCTTTTATGTGCATCATGATATACTGTTGTCTGCATACCCTCTCAGTGTGGAATGGCTGAATTTTGATCCCAGTCCAGATGATTCTACAGGTAATTAGAAAAGCTAAGATGGCTCAGGGGGTCCTAGTCCTGTATGTTATTTCTAGCCACATAAGTTATGTATTCTGTATGAATGTTTTCAGAATTGTTGATTTTTAAATGAAATTATTTTATGAAGTTACATTGTTAGTTCTTAAAACACAGTCACGTAATTGTTTTGAGTCTGTGTGTCTTCAGACGTCAGATAAAGAACTGCTATTGCTGTAGGCAGAAGAACAGGCTAACAGCATTAGGAGCTGCAAAACGGTGTGAAGTAAACCCAGCAGAAAGTAGCATGGCCCTTTCTGAGAAAACTTAAGTAAAACCAAACTGAAGAGAGAAGTAGGTTCTTGTGTTAGTTGCCGTAGCCCCAGCTGCACACTGCTAGTTGCCCCATTCTGCTTAAGAGAGGTAAAATCTGGTCCTGCTCAGCCTTACGTCTCGTTTGCCAAGTTTATTCACATTCATGGTCTGATTCGGCCCCTGTTTTCACAACACTGGTGAAGGTGGAAGATGATTTTTGTTCTTAGAACCTAAGTAGGGACCCTGGGGTCAAAAGGCTGAGCCCTTTTTATTCAAATTATGGTCCAAGCGCCAGCAGCACCGGACAGGCGTCACCTGGGAGCTGGTCAGAGTGCTTATGTAGGGGCGCACCCCAGCCCCCCTGAAACGGAATATGCGTTTGAACGATTTGAACGATATTCAGGTGACGACACGTGCATGTGAAAGTTTGAGAGAAAGTGCTCTAAGATGTCACTCAACCACGGTACAGTGTTTTTCATTAGAAATGTTTCAAATCCAATACCTCACTTCCTCCTGTAGGAAACTATATTGCTGTGGGAAATATGACCCCCGTTATTGAAGTGTGGGACCTTGACATAGTGGACTCTTTAGAACCGGTCTTCACTCTTGGAAGTAAGCTATCGAAAAAGAAGAAAAAGAAAGGGAAGAAGGTAAACAAGTCAATAATTACTTAAACTCTCATGACAGAGTTTACTGGTGGGGTGGAGGCCGGAGAACATAGTCTTCAGTTAGACGCCTTGGCGGAGCAGGACAGATATTGTCCATAATTGTGGTTTCAAAAGGCCCATCCAGGGAAGCATGGATCTCTGATTGCACAGAACGTCATTGGTACGTTATTCATCCTTCCCCAAACCATTTACTCTCGGGTTATGACCCTTTTTGATATAGTAACTGTATATGTATATAGTAACTAATATGCTTCTTGGAATTTTTGAAAGAATTCTCTTTAGCCTTTAGTATGTTGAATTCTAAATATCAATGTATTAATTCCTGCAGCTTTTAAAACTTAACTTTGCGGTGGGGGTGGTTATTTGTAGAACTCTACCACCTAGATTAAGAACGGCTATAGTTTGTCTTCTGTAAGGAGTATTTATCCCGGATCCCTAAAGTAACAGAAAGGCAAGGTGTTTCTTTAGGTCTTCAAGCAAGTTTGCTGAAGATCAAACAGTAATCTTAAGATTTAAAGAATCTTTCAAATTAAGATCAATTACAGGGGTCACTTTAATACAAAAAGTAATGAAACAATTATTACAGAGTTCCTCAGCAGAGGGGCATACTGACGCTGTCCTGGACCTTTCTTGGAATAAGCTGATCAGGTAAAAAAGAAATAACATTTGGAGGGTTGTTAGAGACTGTAACCACCGTCATCTTACCTCATGCCTACCCCTGTCTCCACGTCGTGTGTTGGGGTCTCTGTGTCTTCCTTTCCTTTCCTGCAGCGTACGCCACTTGAAGGCAAGGGCTTTGCCGTCTGTGTTCTCGCAGCCCCCACATCACCTGCCAGCTCCAAGGTCTGTTGGGGCTCGGGCTCGTTACAGACTTGGTGACCAAGCGCCCTCCCAGCAGCACTGGGGAAAAAACTGCTTCATTGCCAGTGGTGCCAAATTGTGTTTCTTTTTATGGAAGACATTTCCCTCACTTCGTTTAGTTTGCACAAAATCTCATCCAAATTTTTTTCAATTGATAATATATATGTAATATTTACCATTTGAACTACTTTTTAAGTGTATAGTTCAGTGGACATTGTTGTGCAATGTCCAACTCCAGAACTTTTGTCATCTTCCAGAATTGAAAGCATGTATCCATTAAATAATAACTCTTCATTCTTGGCGCCCCCAGGCCCTGGTAACCTTTGTGTCTCTGTAAAATCGACTCTTGCAGTTACCTCATAAACGTAGAATTATATAGTATCGGCCCTTTGGTGACGGGCTTATTTCACTTAGCACAAGGTTCTCCATGTCGTTGCATGTGGCAAGACTGCCTTTCTCAATGTCCGAATGACATTGCATTGTTCGGATCGCCCACATTTTGTTTTTCCATCTGTCGGCGAATGCTTGGGTTGCTCCCACCTCCTGGCCGTTGTGAGCAGTGCTGCGGTTACGCACATTGATGTAAATAACGTGGGTGTACAAATATCCCAGCTTTCAGTTCTTTTGAGTGTCTCCCCAAAAGTGAAATTGCTGTTTCGTGTGGCAGTTCTGTGTTCACCATTTTGTGGAGCACTTTTCAGGTGCCTGTTGGCCCATTTGTGTGTATCTTCGGAGAAATGTCTTTTTAAGTCCTTTGCACATTTTTGAATTGAGGTTTTTGGTTTTTCACTGAGTTGTAGTTCTTTATATAGTCCAGATACAACCTCTCATCAGATACGCGATTTGCAAATATCTCCCCCCATCTGACGGATCACCTTTAACCCTTTCGATAGTGTCCTTTGACGCACAGAAGTTCTTAATTTTGATGTAGTCAATTTATTTTTACTTTTGTTGCCTGTGCGTTTAGTGTTCTATCCAAGAAATCTTTGCCAAATCCTTGTCATGAGGTTCTTCCCTTGCGAGTTTTAGAGTCTTAGCTCCTACATTTAGGTGTTTGGATCCATTCTGAGTTAAGTGTTGCGTACAGTCGAAGGTAAGAGTTCCACTTCCTCCTTTTGCATGTGTCGTCCACGTATCCTTTATACTCATCCTTAAACAGCAGTTACCCCAGAAGGCCATTTTCCTAATAGCATGGTTGGTTTGAGGGGCTTCTAAGGCAAGGAAGGTAAGCATCAGGTTGAGCTTACTTGAGGAGTAAGAACAAACTGGGTCACCCAAGGCCCATTTCCTCAACATCTCTGTTACACGGGATACTTTGTAATTGTGAGCACTGTGAGGAGGGTCCCAGAGGGCTGGCTTACCGAGGGAGATCCTGTCTTGCTGTTTGCGTTCAGACCTCTTCAGAGTTAGAACCATTTGGTGAGGGGCACCTGGCTGGCTCATTCGGTAGCGTATGCGACTCTTGATCTCAGGGTTGTGAGTTCAAGCCCCACATTGGGTGTAGAGATTACTTAAAAATAAAATCTTTAAAAAAAATAAGTAAAGGTTAAATTCCTGGCTCTAATCCCCTTAAGATTGAGTCACATCTGGAGCAAGGGCCCAAGAATCTGTTGTGTTGTTTTGTTTTTTAAAACTTCCCCAGGTTTTATCTGAATTGGGCCCGTTCTTAACTAATGGGCAGACAAATAAGAGATCAGAATGAGTGTGCCCTGCTTTTAGGAACCCAGTTGTTTATAAATCTGACCTGTCGTGGTAATTATGTATACTAAATTCTTACATATAGTAGCTGTTAATTTGAGTAACTGAGTTTGTCCTGGCGGTACAATCCCTCATCACTTCCGGCTGATCCAGCAGTGCCTTTGCCCAGCCACAGCTCCCGAGCTCCGTGCGGACGCTGCCAGCACCAGTGCCCCTGCCGTACCCGGTCTGCACTCACACCTTCGTGACTGCAGGGCCACCCGTGTCTTTGCTCCTTAACTCCTCTACTTTCTCCATCTTATTACAGACCTTGGTTCTCCTTTCCCCTTTCTTTACTGAGAGGGTACAGAATGCTTTTAAGTTCTTGCCATACATGCCCTGGTGAACAGAAAAGTTTGGGATCGTCGTGAAGAATAACATGTTGACCTTGTTCCTAGTTGGGGTAGTAAAATGCTCCCAGGACCAACACGCATGTTCTCTGCTCATTCATACTCTTATTGTTGTACTCTTCTTGGGAGTATAGCGTTTGGGAGTTTGAAGGGGTGGTAATTTATTTTTAAGCCTGATACACTAAGAATTTTAATATGAAAGGAATCTCAGGTGTTGGGAGAAGGACTAGGATGAAAAATGTACCGTGAAATTTTAACTTTTTGCTGTTGGCAGGCATTGAATATAAACAAAATATTGGGAATTTAAATAACATTAAATCTTTGACCTGCCGAGGACTTAAAACATTAATGACTTGTATATGGGGCTTAATGGTAGAAATTTGAAATTCATTGATTAGAATGAAATAACATACATGATCCTCTTAAGAGACCCTCCCTGTGTCACTGAAATGTGAGTTATAAAACAGAAAGCAGTTTGTATAATGGAAGTATTTCTTGAGGAAATAATACTCCAGAAATGGACCCATCAACATTTTATTTTAACAGCATATTGATTTTCTAGACAAATATTATGATCACTAATGACTTAATTCTATGTCAGAGCCATTTCAAATCAGATAGTGAAGAATGAGGTTCCAGGAATATCTATTTTTACAAAGAGGAAAGACAGGCAACTAACATTAATCAGGGACCTACTGTGGTCTGGTCACTCAGCCACGTACTTGAATAGTAACCCTTTGAAGCTGGTTGTAGCATTCTCATCGGCAGGCAAGGAAGTGAGACTGACTTCTAAGACTTACGATTAGTAAATGGCAGCACCAGGAATCCTTTTCAGGTTGTCTGGGCTCTGAGGCCTGTGTTCTCTTGTAGAATGACATTATTAGCACTTGCTCCCTAAGAGGTAGGCAAATTGTTTTTTCTTATTAATAGCATTTAATGCCCTTTTTTAAAGATTTTATTTATTTATTTGTCAGAGAGAGCAAGCACAGGCAGACAGAGTGGCAGGCAGAGGCAGAGGGAGAAGCAGGCTCCCTGCCAAGCAAGGAGCCTGATGTGGGACTCGATCCCAGGACGCTGGGATCATGACCCGAGCTGAAGGCAGCTGCTTAACCAACTGAGCCACCCAGGCGTCCAATGCCCTTTTTTATTAAAAAAAAAAAAAATCGAGATCTAAAATCACATATCATGAAATTCAGTCTTTAACCTGTACAATTCAGCGACTTGGGGTGTATTCCCAAAATTGTACACCTATCTCCACTGTCTAATTCCATAACATTTTCATCAGTCCAAAAAAGCAATCTGTACTATAAACAGTCATTCCTCCTTCTCCTGTCCTTCCAGCCCCAGGCAGCCACTAATCTTCTGTCTCTCTGGATTTGACTATCTGGACATTCCTTCTTAGAAAAGGAATCATAAAATATGTGGCCTTCTGTGTCTGGATTCTGTCACTTTTGTATAATGTTTTAAAGGTCCATCCTGTTGGAGCATTAATTAGTACATCGTTCCTTTTTAATTGCTTGAATGGATATACGACATTTCATGTATCTGTTCACCAGTTAATAGACATTTTGTTTGTGATTGTTTTTTGCCTATTATGAATAATGCTACTGTAAATATTAGTGGACAGATTTTTGCACAGACCTGTTTTTATTTTCTAGGATCTATACCTAAGGAGTGTAATTTCTAGGCCATATGGTAGTGTCTATACCATTTCCATTCCCACCAGCATGGTGGCTGATTTTTCTGTTTTGCTAGCACTTACTATTGTTTCTTTTTCATTGTACCTGTCCTGTGAGTATGTTGTGGTATCCCATGTTTTCATTTTCATTTCCCTAATGAACAACTTTTCACATGCTCATTTGCTATTTATAGATCTTCTTTAGAGAAATGTCCATTCATATTCTTTGCCCATCTTCTGATTAGATTTTCTTTTTATTATTTGAGAGTTCTTTATATATTCTAGAATCAAGTCCTTTATCAGATATGACTTACAAATAATTTTCTCCCATTCTGTGGTCTTTTCACTTTCTTGATGATCTCATTTACAATACAAAAGGTTTTCATGTTAGTGATGTCCAGTTCATTTATGTCTTTTGTTTCTAAGGCTTTCCATGTCATACCTAAGACATCATTGCCTAACCCAGGGTCACAAAGATTTATACCTGTTTTCTTCTGAGAGTTTAATAGTTTTAGCTCTTACATTAGTAGGTCCCTGATCTGTTTTGAGGTCATTTGAGATAGAGGTCTAACTTCATTCTTTTACATGAAGATATCCAGTTGTCCCCGAGCCATTTGTTGATAATACTGTTCTTTTCCCCATTGAACAGTAAATAATCTTAACATCTTTGTCAGAAACAAATGACCATAAATTTGAGGATTTATCCTTCATTCTATTCTGTTAACTGGTATGTCTGTCCTTAAGCCAGTATGACATTATTAGGATTATTGTGGCTTTTCAGTCCATTTTGAAATCCATACTGTGAACTTTTCAGCTTTGCTCTCTTTTCTAAGATTATTTTGGCTGTTCTGAGTCCTTTACATTTCCTATGAACTTTTTTTAAAGATTTATTTATTTTAGAGAAAGTACATGCAAGTGGGTGGGCCAGAGGGAGGAAAATAAATCCCAAGCAAACTCACACCAAGTGCAGAGTCTGATGAGGGGCTCGATCCCATGACCCGTGAGATCACAACCTGAGCTAAAACCATATGTTGGATATGCAACCAGCTGAGCCACCCAGGCACCCCTCCATATGAATTTAAAACCAGCTTGTCCATTCTTTGCAAAAAGAAAAAAAAAGTCTGCAGGGATTTTGAAAGGGATTGGCCGAATCCTTAGATCAGTCTATAAATAGCAGTATTTCTGTCTTAACAACATTAAATCAGGGTGCCTGGCTGGCTTAGTTGGTGCAGCATGCAACTCTTAATCCTCAGGATCATGAGTTTGAGCCCCACATTGGGTGTAGAGATTACTTAAATAAGTAGATAAATCTTTAAAAAAAAAATAAGTCTTCCAATCCATGAACATGGAATATCTTTCCATTCATTCTGATACTCTTTCTTCCAACAATCTTTTGTAGCTTTCAATATGTAAACCTTAAATGCTTTTGTTAAATTTATTCTTAAGTATCTTATTCCTTTAGATGTTATTGAAAATGGAATTCTTACATTTAGTGCTCTTGACTTTAAAAACAATTACCTGATTTGTTTCCTCCCTTTCTCAGAAACGTGCTGGCAAGTGCATCAGCTGACAACACCGTAATTCTGTGGGATATGTCCTTAGGGAAACCAGCAGCTAGCCTTGCTGTACACACAGACAAGGTATGGTGATTGAGTGGATAAAAAGGAGTCTAAAAAGTATGGGACAAATGTTGGCTACAATAATCCCAAACATACATGACTTTCTATAAATTATAAAGTGCTTTGACATGCTGTCTTATTGGACCCTCACAGAGCCCCATATGATAGTTAGAATTACTCATCTTAGAGATCCAACTACGGAGACAGATGAAGTGACTGGAAACATTAGTAATTTGTAGCATGTTTACAGAGACCCATAAAAAGACAGGGCTGTCAATCACCAGATGAGGTTAAAGAGTTTAACAGATCTGTTGTTGCAGAACTCTAGGTCAGATGTGCTAGCGTACAGTGGGGGACTTCAGAATATGTCAGAATATGTAGAGTTGCCCAGTTTGCTCGTTCTTTTGTTCTCAGTATATTTAACATTTGAGGGATGTAAGTATTCTGTCAAACACAACTTGAGAAATCCTGCATTGTCTTTAAAGTATCTGCTTTTATTTGAAAATGCTTGTCCTTTTGATTATGTAGTACATTTGTTTCTCTAAATACTACTAAATTTCAAAGGGAGAAATTTATAGAAACACTGCCAAATTGATTCTCTTGATTTAAGTACTCAGCAGTTTTACCAAAACCAAACAAACATAGATTTGTTTATTTATGTTTTCTCCTATTAGGTCCAGACTCTGCAGTTTCATCCATTTGAAGCACAGACTCTGATTTCTGGATCCTATGATAAGTAAGAAAACACTGCAGGAATTACTGCTGCTGTTTTTAATCTTCTAATTCAGAAAGTATGACTTGATGCTCAGACTACAATACTGAGTGTTTAAACTTGCAGTAATACTCACTTGTCCCTTTCAACTTTGGTCCTTTCAGTCTCTAAGGGAATGTTGTTCTGTTGTAATAATGTAGTTCCTAACTAGCACCTGCTTCGATTTTTAGAGGGCATAGGAGTTTGCCATTGCTACAAAGCAGGCTGTCCAAAATTCAGTGACTTAGAATAGACTTACAATAGACATATAGTTCTTACGCCACTGTAAGATTGAGCTAATCTAGGCTAGGTTCACCTGGTAGATCTTGGCTTATTTTGGTGGGGCTATGGAGATTGGGCCCTCCTTGTTTCCTATCCTCAGGGGACCAGTGGGCCAGCCTCCACACGTTCTCATGGTGAGGTCAGACGCTTCCGCAGAGATACCAATGCCTCTTTAGACCGAGGCTCAGAACTAGTATACTTCTGCCTTACTTTCTGGGCGGAAAGAGATAACATGGAGTGGGGAACAGAGTGTCTTTATGGAAAAATTCCTATAATCCTGACAAAGAGTGTGGCTGGAGAGGGAGGTGAGGAATTAGACCCACTGCAGTCCCTCACAGGGGTTTTCCAGTCATGCGTGTGCACCTTTTTTTTGCGGATTGGGTCTGAAGGTGGGAGAGAGAGCCAGTAGAAGCAGAAACCAACTTGCAGTCTTTATTTTGATTCCTTACTCTTTTGAAGAGTAATATATTTTTTAGTTCAGATTCATTCAGAATTATAAAAGCCTATCTACTGGCTTCCCCAGCACGGTAACCTGCTTATAGAGTAAATGTGGTTAAGACATGAATTATCTGGCTCTGAGCACTGCTGGGAACGGGAAAATTCAAAGTTGTCCTAGTCTTTTGGAAATAGGGAGGATTCATCTTGTGAGTGGATGGCTCAGCCTGGAGACGGTCAAGTCTGCTATGATATCCAGAGCCACCAGTGCCTTCAAGTGACAGAACCAGAGTCTACCAGCTAGTGAAAATCAACTCCTTTTTTCTTCTTTATTTTAGAACCTTAAAACAGGCTTTATATAATTGGATCTTGAGTTCACAGTGTTGTTTTGTTACCATTTCATTATAAATATATAGACGAATTGAACTCTTAAATCTTAACTTTGCCTGTCTGTCCAGGTCAGTGGCTTTGTATGACTGCCGAAGTCCAGATGAAAGCCATAGAATGTGGCGATTCAGCGGGCAGATTGAGAGAGTGACTTGGAATCACTTTTCACCTTGTCATTTTTTGGTAAAACTACATACTGTTTTGCTTATCTAGGTTACTGATGACTTGCTCTAATTCCATTGTAGAATCTTTCTCTGGTGGAGGTTTGTTTTTGTGGGGGGAGGGTTGGGGTTTGTTTTTTGTTTTTTTTAAGTCTCCACACCCAGTATGGGCCTTGAACTCCCAACCCTGAAATGGAGAGTCACATGCTCTAGCAACTGAGCCAGCCAACCGCCTTCCTTTTTCTGTATTAATACTATGGAATAGATTTTAGGGTTAAAAAAAACTCAACAATAATGGGGCAGCCACAAATGGTTAACATGTAAATGATTTTGCTAATTTCCAGCCATTTCAAAGTGCCACATTTTAGTTCCTGATTTTGATCGTATCATTAGTGTGTTTCTTTGAAATATTAAGCATGCCTAATCTATATTTTGTAATAGTAAATTTCATCCAAGAAGATGATTTTATTTAAATTAAATGGAGCTTCAGTGATGAGAATGCTATCCTGTTTAATATAGCAGTCTCCCAGATAGGAAAAAGTATTAAGTTCTTGGTTTAAATATCCTTAATATGTATAGGATAACAGTTTTCTGTGTAGCATCCAAAGATTCTGCAGACCTTTCAATCCACGGAGAAATAAAACCCGAGCTTTCATCCAGAAGATTAAAGAAATTGTGGTACATCCATAAATTTCCTAATTTTCCTAAAGTAAAATTTGTAGTACTTTATGAATGAGAGAAAGAAACGCTTTCTTAAGATAAGTGGGTAGTTTTATTAAGGTTCCTGAAACATTGATTCTGAGCACATTTAGTCTCCTCTCTGTGCGCAGAGGCGCATTGCTGTTCCCAGCTGTGTCCTAAAGCCAGATTCCCTTTTACGGTTATCAGGAGTGAAGTGCCAGTTGTATTTGAATGTTGTGTTGTAATTTGGCTCTCAGCACTCAAGCACACATAATTTGAGGTTATTTGCTAACAAGTTTTCATTGGTACTAAAATCACAGATATTTAGGAAAATGGAAAGTGATTACAATTAAATGGTTTGCCTCCTTCACTCCAGGCTCCCACGATGAGACCTCTGTCCTCTTTTTGTCCTCTTCGCAGCCCAGCCATTAAGACTTACCACTTGTTCCTTTTTCCCCTCCTTGTTTCCTGTCATGGCTGTTGCCCTCAGCTGGCACACAGGCGCAAGTCTCTCTCCTATCCTTGACTAGGTCTGTCTCTTGGTTCCTTCTTTTCTCCCGTTTCTTGGAATTGTAACAATCCACTGTAATCTGCCTTCCTTACTGATTAATCCTTTCTGCCAAATGTTGACATTCATTGCTTTCTTCAGAAGCGCTATTTCTTTGCTGCCCTGACCTCCTATATTATACCCTCTCTCTCTGGTTCCCTCTGCCTGTACTGTAAATGCTGTGCTTCCCAGGCCTCTGTTCCCTTGGACCTGACCTCAGCTTGCCCATCTCTCACCCTCGCCCACACCACCACCAGAGCTTCATCCTCATACCCACTGCGCGGTACCCGCACCAGCTACATTAGTCCATGCAGGGACAAATCCCGCTTATACCCCAGTAAATTTTTCGTGGGTTTCTTTTTAAAAATAAGCTCCTCAGGTAGATAGCTGGTTTCCACTGTAATTTCCACTGCTTACCCATTGCTAAATTTTCTTGCCATGTAGCATGACCTTGCCCGTCTTTTACTCTTTCCAGGCCAGTACAGATGACGGCTTTGTGTATAATTTGGATGCACGTTCAGATAAGCCAATTTTTACACTTAATGCACACAATGATGAAATTTCTGGTGAGCCCAAATAGTGTTTCATTTCTATTAACTTATGATGAAGTAAATCTACATTTCAGAGTCTGAACTAATCTCTTCCTTTAGGTCTTGATCTAAGTAGTCAAATCAAGGGCTGTCTTGTGACAGCATCAGCAGACAAGTATGTGAAGATCTGGGACATATTAGGAGACAGGCCAAGTCTGGTTCACTCTAGGGACATGAAAATGGTAAGAATTTGTCTGGGCATCTTCCTTTTCTGCTTTTTTGTTTGTTTCTGACCTGTATTGTCATCTTTCCCTAGGAATCACTGCATTAAAGAATATGGGTTTGCTGGGAGGTTCGTGAGTCATTGAGTTCCTCTAAAATTGTCCTATCTGGTTCATTTCCTAACAGACACGATGAACAGTTGTTTGGGAAGAAGGATGGAAAGAGATTTTCTAGGACTTAAGTAGAATGGCCATGGTTTTCTTTTTTAACTCTGAACTGAGGCCCATCCCAGAAAAGCTTGGACCTTTAGGGCACTGTAGCTGTTAGGGTCAGTTTATCTAAGTCTTTGCATAACTAGTTTTGACTACCCCGAAATGGATTACTATGTAGTAGCAAAAAATTTAGAAATAACCAGAATTCATTTAGCAAATATTTATTGAGCACCTACTATATGTCAGGCACTGAGTTAGTGTAATTGTAGATACAGAACACTGCACATCTGTTTGTATAAATATTTGTGGGGAAAGTAAGTTACAGATGCAATTATATAGTACTATCTCCCACTTATATTTAAATGCTTAAATGTTTAAATTTAAAATCTTATCCCAAAACATAAATAGTATTCTTAGTGATTTTTATATTCTTTGTGTTTGTTTTCTATAATGCATTATGTATTAGTAATAAGCATAAAAAAATTCAGAAGGTAAAAAATGATTTAATGGTGACCTATAGTAACATCATTGCTTAAAAAGGGAAATAAAAGTTTCTGGGAAAACTGAACAGATTAGAGACCTGAGTAGTCGGAGTGCATACATGCTCACAGAATGGCCATCGTGCTGAACTTATGGGGCTTTGTCTTATAAGACTCTGCAAGAGACTTAAGACATACTGGTGAGCTGGTTCAAATTTGTGTAGATAGGAGCAGGGGTTTACATTGGGGCTTTCTGGAAGGACTGACCATCTGTTTCCCTCTTCCTAGGGAGTTCTGTTCTGTTCTTCCTGTTGCCCTGATTTACCATTTATTTATGCCTTTGGAGGTCAGAAAGAAGGGCTTCGGGTCTGGGATATAAGCACAGTCTCATCAGGTAAGAATTTTAATTCCCTTTTTCTAAACGAGAAAAATGTGTGGCTTGAATACATTAAGTAGATCCAGTGTTCATCCTGTAATGTAGTCTGCTTGAGGAAATAGATAAGATCACATGTAATTTGGAGATACTCATGTTCACAGATTTGTCTTCACAATTTAAATGTAGATTATTTTTAAAATACTTGACAAAATTTGAATTTATGGGAAAGCTGGAAGGAAATATAACATGGTCTCTAAGAACAGCCCTCCCCTTCCCAGTGTGAATAATCCAACTTTTCTCAACTACTTCCCACAAAATCCAGCTTTCCTTAAGGGACCCCTCCCCTCCCTTCAGGGGAACCTTGTTGCTTATTTATTACCTTGAGGTTGTCTGGCTTGTCCTGTACAGACAGAAGATGTAGCTCTACTGATCCCTCAGTCTTCCATGTAGAAAAAAGGCTTTAAATCCAAAAAGGTTTTCTGCTGGTTAATGAAAGAGAAAATAGTCACTTGATCAAGGTAGATTAAAACCAGGACAAGGCAAAGAAAGTTAAATAGCAGACCAATTTAAAACACGGTTAACTTCATTCAGAATGTTAATCTGGACTTCTGTGTTGATTATTTCATTTCCCATTGATAACATGTTAAATATAGTTTTATAAAATTTCCACACTAGGGCAGAGAACCATCCTTGTTCATTTCTGCATCTCTGTATTTTATATTATAGGTTCTTAATTTTCTGACCTGGTAACTTCTCAACTGTTTATTTGTGTTTTAGTAAATGAAGCATTTGGAAGACGAGAGAGGCTTGTTCTTGGCCATACGAGAAGTTCATCTATTAGTGGCCCCTTTGGGAGCAGGAGCTCAGACACACCAATGGAGTCTTAATGCGGAGCATAAAATTTCCTGGTTTTTATTACCTTAACCCAGTTTTAAAAACCTGGCCGAGAAATCTCCACGTGTAGCTACAGCCATGTAGTGACTGAAACAAACTTCATTTCTTGCTGCCAGACATTCCTCTGCGGCTATGGTGGCAGCACAGACAGGGCTGGTCTTTGTGCTTTGCCTTTTCAGTGTGTGGGGTTTAGGGATCCTGCTGCATTTCTGGAAGAGGATAATAAAGAGGTTTTTAAAAAATAATTCCTAAAATACGTCATAAGTAACCTATAGGTTTGTAAAATAGGTAGTAATTTATGGAATTTTAGAAGAAAATCCTCTGATCTTAAACGATGGGTAAACCCAGGCCTTGAAAGGTTGTGACTTGGCCAAGATTGCACAGTAGCCATAAACATGGGCAGGTGCCCCAGGAATTGCTCTTTCCTGACTTGACTGTTTTCCAACTAATGTTCATGATTTTAGAAATATTCTCAGTGCTACTTGTAAAGTTCAGTGACTAAATTAAAGGTGAAATGTCTCTTTTCCCCCAGCATGGTATTCACTGTTATCAAAGAAAAAAGAGGTATTACATTATGATAAAGATGTCAGTCCAACAAGAGGATAGAACATTCATAAATATCAGAGGAGCACCTAAACGCATAAAGCAAATATTAACAGACATAAAGGGGAAAACAGCAATACAGTAATAGTAGCAGACTTTAATATCCCACTTTCATCAAGAAATAGACCATTCAGACAGAAAATCAATATGGAAACATTGGCCTTACAGGCATATAGCATTCCTTCTGAAAGCAACAGAATACGCATTTTCTGTAGCACACCTGGAAACTTCTCCAAGATCACATGTACCACCAAAAAAAGTCTTAATTTCAGAAAATTGAATCTTTTCTGACCACAATGGTATGAAACTAGAAAATTAGATGAAGCACACTAGAAGATTTGCAAATATATGGAGATTAAATAGCATGCTACTGAACAGCCAATGGGTCAAATAAGAAAGGAGAGAAAAGGCCTTGAGACAAGTGGAAACACAACATACCAAAACTTAAGGGATATACCAAAAGTTCACTGCATTCAGTGCTGGGATCAAGAAACAAGAGCTCTCAACCTAATTTTACACCTCAAGAAACTACAAAAAGGAACAAAGCCCAGAGTTAGTAGAAGGAAGGAAATAAAGATCAGAGTGGAATAATACATGAAATAGAAACTAAAATGAATCTGAGAGCTTTTTTTTTTTTTTTTAAAGAAAATTGACAAACCTTTAGCTAGACTGAGGACATAGGATGCAAAATCAAACATGAGAAAGAAGTTGTTACAACAATAGACCACCAAAATACAAAGGATCCTAAGAGACTACTATGAACAGAGTACAACAAATCAGACAACCTAGAGGACATGGAAAATCCCTAAAAATACACTACCTACCAAATCTGAATCATGAAAAAATAGAAAATCTGAAGGGACCAATTACTAGTAAGGAGATTGAATCAGTCATTAAAAACATCCCAACAGGGGCACCTGGGTGGCTCAGTGGGTGACCTGATGGGATGGGATCATGGGATGACCTGAGCCTCTGCCTTCAGCTCAGGTCATGGTCTCAGGGTCCTGGGATCGAGCCCCGCATCAGGTTCTCTGCTCAGCAAGGAATCTGCTTCCTCCTCTCTCCCTGCCTGCCTCTCTGACTACTTGTAATCTCTATCAAATAAATAAATAAAATCTTAAAAAATCCCAACAAATAAAAGGACCAAACAGCTTCAGTGGTGAATTCTACAAAACATTTGAGTAATAACATCTGAATAATACCTAACTAATCCTTCTCAAACTCTTTTAAAAAAATTGAAGAGAAAGGAATACTTCAAACTCATTTCATAAGGCCAGCATTACTCTGGTATTAAACTGGAAAAGGACACCACAAAAGAATTATAGGCCAGTATCCTGATGAACATAACTGCAAAAAACTCTACCAAATACAAACCAAATTCAACATTAAAAGGATCATTTATAATAATCAAGTGGGATTTATTCCAGGGATGCAAGGATGGCTCAATACCTGGAAATCAGTCATGATGCATCTCATTAACAGAGGATAAAAATCATAAGGTCACCTTAATATAGATGAAGAAAAAACATCTGACTGAATTGAATATCCATTCTAAAAACAGTGGGTTAGCAGGAATGTACCTCAACATAATAAAGGTCATACACCACAAGTGTATAGCCAACGTAGTGAAAAATTGAAAGCTTTTCCTCCTAAGGTCAGAAATAAAACAAAGATGCCCACTCTTCTCACTTTTATGCCACTTAGTATTGGAAGCCCTGACCAGAGCAATTAGGCTTTGGAAAAGTCATCCAAGTCAGACTCCACCAAAATACTATTAAAAATAATAAAATTCAATAAAGTTCCAGGGTACAAAAATCAATATGCAGAAATCTGTTGTATTTCTATACACTAACAATGAACTATCAGAGAAATTTCTTAATCCCATTTATATTTGCATCAAAAAGAACAAAATAGGAATTTAACCAAAGGGGAAAAACCTGTACACTGAAAACGATAAGACACTGATGAAAGAAATTGAAGGCAAATAGGTGAAAAGATAATCCATGCTCTTGGAATAGAAAAACATTGCTAGGATGTCCACACTACTACCCAAAACAATCTACAGATTCAGTATAATCCCTATCCAAATTCCAGTGGTGTTTTTCATAGAAATAACACTAAATTTTATGTTGAACCACCAAAGAACCCCAAATAGCCAAAGCAATCTTTTTTAAGATTTTATTTTCAAGTAATCTCCACACACCACAGGGGACTCCAACCCACAATCCAGGGTTTGAGAGTCACATACTCCACCAACTAAGCCAGCCAGTCTCCCCTAGCCAAAGCGGTCTTGAGAAAGAACAACAAAGATGGAGGCATCATGCTTTTTTATTTCAAGCTATGTTACAAAGCTACAGTAATCAAAATAATCTGGTATTGGCATAAAAACAGACACACAGATCAATGGAACCAAATAGCCCAGAAATAAACCCTCACAAACATGGTCAACCAACAACAAAGAAACCAAGAATATACAATGGATAAAGGACAGTCTCTCCAATAAATAGTGTTGGTTAAACTGGATGGCTATATGGAAAAGAATGAAATTGGACCACTGTCTCACACCATATGTAGAAACCAACTCAAAATAGATTAAGGCCTGACCATAAGACCTAAAGCCATAAAACTAGAACATCAGTGATAACCTTGACATCGGTCTTGACAATATTTTCTAGATCTGACAACAAAAGCAAAGGCAATAGCAACAAAAACTAAATGTGATAGCATCAAATTAAGCTTCTGCACAGTGAAGGAAACTGACAAAATGAAAATGCAACTTACAGGGGCTCCTGGGTGGCTCAGTTAAGTGTCTGCCTTCGGCTCGGGTCATGATCCCGGTGTCCTGGGATCAAGCCCTGAATCAGGTTCCCTGCTCCGTGGGCAGCCTGCTTCTCCCACTCCCCCTGGTTGTGTTCCCTCTCTCACTGTCTCTCTGTCAATAAATAATTAAAATATTTTTTTTAAAATGCAACTTTAAGGTGAGAGAAAATATTTGCCGATCATTTGCTTTGGGGTTAACACCCAAAATACACAGAGAACTCCTACAACTCAAAAAAAAAAAAAAAAGAAAAAGAAAAAAATCTGATTAAAAATGAGCAGAACGCTTATCTAAAAGAAACAAAAACAGTAACTCAAAAAGATAGCTACACTGCCATATTCATTGCAGCTTTATAACAGCCAAGATAGGGAAACAACCTAAGTGTTCATCAATGGATGGAAAAGAAAGTGTGTGTGTGTATACATACACATACACATACAATGGAATATTATTCAGCCATAAAAAGGAAGGAAATCTTGCTATATGTAAGAACATGGATGGACTTTGAGGGCATAAATTATGCTAACTGAAATAAGTCAGACGATACCATATGATCTTGCTTATATGTGTAATTTTTTTTTCTAAATATTTTTATTTATTTATTTGACAGAGATCACAAGTAGGCAAAGAGGCAGGCAGAGAGGAGGAAGCAGGCTCCCTGCTGAGCAGAGAGCCTGATGCGGGGCTCGATCCCAGGACCCTGGGATCATGACCTGAGCCGAAGGCAGAGGCTTTAACCCACTGAGCCACCCAGGTACCCCATGTGTAATTTTTTTTTTAATCTGAACTCAGAGAACAGATGGGTGAGTGAAATGAGTGAAGGTGATCAAAAGGTACAAACTTCTAGTTATAAGTCATGGGGATGTAATATACAGCGTGGTGACTATAGCTAACAATATTGTATTGTTTATTTGAAAGTTGCTAAGAATAAATTGTAAAAGTTCTCATTACAAGGAAATAATTTGTAAGTGTATGTGGATGGATATTAACTAGAGTTGTTCTGAGCAAAATCTAATCTTAATGTCATATAACTGAAATGAACGTGATGTTATATGTCAATTATATCTCAATTTTTTTAAAAGTGAATGTGAAACACAAAGTAAAGATTGCACCCTGAGGCAAAAAACAGTGTATCTTATCTTAATTGCTTCTGTCATGGCCAAAGTATATTACTTCTCCCAAATGTTCTACTTATCCCAACACTAACTTTTCTCCCCCCAAAAGGAGTTAAATATAACAAAAAAGAAATAATAATGATTATATGAAAAGAAATTAAACAGACACATAAAGTTGGCTTACTGGAATTTGTTTACATTGGGAGGTACTCCCAAACAAAACCTGTAAGGAAATCAGGGATGCAGAAGCGGGCAGAGGGAAAAGTTGAACCATTATGAAGTTTCGACAGATGTCCCTTTCAGATCGTTAGCCGTCAAGCTGAAATGACCCTCCACAAAAGCCTGGAATTAAGTAAGGTACTGTGGTTTGAGACATCCCCCACCTCAGCATTTGGTTCAGACTCTCGGCCAGAAATAAGCAGTCTTCCCAGGCAAGGCAGCTGCCATAAGCTGAGAGCCATTTCCAGAGTAAACATCCGCTTCCGGGAGAAGTCAGTAGCCAGCACCTCTGGAAAGAGCTGCTTATTCATGGAAGGGATTCTAGGTGGTACATCCCAGCATCCATACAGAGTTCACCACCTAATTCTACAAATGCTGGACTAAGAAATACAGGTCTTAGAAAGCCCAGAAGTCCTGAGGAATTAAATCATGAGGAAATACTGCACCAATAGCCAGGAGAAAACAAACCAGAAAAAGAGCCTGGCATTTGGGACAAATTGTTCCCTAAGAATGAATATGTGTAGATTCCAGAAAGATGGCTAAGGGCCTGAGAAACTGAACATTTGATTTTTTTTTTTTTTAAACCATGCAGTGCTAGTGGGAAACAAAACCAGTATCAAGAAGGATCAAGTTGGGGTGCCTGGGTGGCTCAGAGGGTTGAGCCTCTGCCTTCGGCTTGGGTCATGGTCTCAGGGTCCTGGGATCGAGCCCCGCGTTGGGCTCTCTGCTCAGCAAGGACCCTTTTCCCCACTCTCTCTGCCTGCCTCTCTGCCTACTTGTGATCTCTTTCTGTCAAATAAATAAAATCTTTTTTTAAAAAAAAAAGGATCAAATAGGTGGTGCTTGAATAACTACCCAAGGCTTTGCATTGGCTTAGAAATAATGACTACCAGAAACTTCCACAGACTGAAGGCCAGTTTTTAAATATCTGAATTATAATTCACTAATGTAACCCAGGGTTATTGATACCCTTAGCTGTCTACCAAACACACACATACTCCTTGGAAGAAGATAATGTCATATTGGGCCTCACATTTTTATTATAATTTTTAAAAACTTTTTAATTATTTACTCATTTGACGGAGGGGGTAGAGAGCATAAGCAGGGGGAATTCAGGCAGAGAGGGAGAAGCAGGCTCCCAACTGAGCAAGGAGCCCAGAGCAGGGCTCAATCCCAGGACCCTGAGATCACCCAGGCACCCCTTTTACTATAATTTTGACATGTAAAAATCAGGGCACACAAATAACCAGGTACACAAGGAAACCAAACATAATTAAAAACTGAAAAATACAGACAATGGAAAAGAACATACAAGATCCAAATAAAGGAGCTATCAGATACAGATTTTGTAATAACTTATCTTTAACATGGTCAAGGGAATTTAAAAATTGAGAATCTTGGCCAAAAGTAGAAACTGAATTTAAAATGGAAAAGCTCAGGACACCTGGGTGGCTCAGTCGGTTAATTGCCTGCCTTTGGCTCATCATGATCCCAGGGTCCTTGGATCAAGCCCCGCAATGGGCTCCCTGCAGGGAGCCTGCTTCTCCCTCTCCTTCTCCTGCTCCCCTGTTTGTGCTCTCATTCACTCTCCCCCCGTCCCCCAAACAAACAAAATCTATGAAATGGAAAAGCTGGAACTGAAAGGCATAATAAGAGAAATTACAAACTTGGTAAGTGGCTTTAACAACAGATTAGCTATAACTGAAAAGAAGCAAAATGGCATATATAATTCTCTCAAAGGAGAGAAGAAAAAGCCAATTGTATGTGTAAAATTACTGGGTAAAAAGTTTCCAGAACTAATGACATCGAACAACAGATTTGAAAGCACCACTAACCCCATGCAGAATATGCCAGAGAGAACCACATCTAGGCACATTATGGTAAACTGCTGAAAACTAAAGCAAAGGTAAGGCGTAGCCATGGCAAGACAGGGAGGAACATATTATCTTTAAAGGAGCAACAGTTCAACTTCCGATGACTTAACAAAAATAGTGGAAGCTGGAAGAGAACATGTATACATTCAAAGTAAAAAATAGCCATATTAGAATACTGTACTTAGCAAAAGTATCCTTTAAGGAAAAAAGTTAAAGTTATTTTCAAATAAAATTAGAGTACTCCCTATCAGGAGGCCCATACTAGAATAAGTGGAACAGGCAAATATTAAAATATATGAAAGAAGAAGAATTCTGTGATAAAGAGAAAACCCAAAGGATGAAAATGCCCAGAAGCATATGTGGCCATGAGGTGTTCCTGATTACTATGATGTAAAACAAGGGATCACAAATTACAAAAAGCATTCCATTTAATTAGCTAACTGCATCTGTCACAACACTCAACTCTCCTGTGGCACTGAAATAACCACAGACAATACATAAATGGACACTTGGAAAGGGAGAGAAAGAAGAGGCATACTGTTCATTCTCAAACACGGAGTGCCTCTCCTGTGCCCCGTGCTATACGGGGCATGGGAGATCCAGTGTGAATAAGGAAAGCCTTTGCTCTCTACCCAGTGGGACAACAATATAATTACAGATTGTGAATTTTAACAAGCAGTAAAAATGACCTTCTGAGATCCACTGTAACTTGGTAGAACAAAAAAGCTATCAGTCCATGAACCATTAATATCTCCTGTGTCGGTCATGAATATGACTTCAAACATTTGAGTGTGAATCCTGTGAAATGTTGTTCCAAGTCAGACACTGGTATAACTTGCACAGTAACTTGGGTTCACCAAAATCTCTTTCTAAAACAGATTAGGGGCACCTGGGTGGCTCACTGGGTTAAAGCCTCTGCCTTCGGCTCAGGTCATGATCTCAGGATCCTGGGATCGAGCCCCACATCGGGCTCTCTGCTCCTCGGGGAGCCTGCTTCCTCCTCTCTCTCTCTCTGCCTGCCTCTCTGCCTACTTGTGGTCTCTGTCTGTCAAGTAAATAAATAAAATCTTAAAAAAAAATAAAACAGCAGATTGAAGGACAGGGTAACAATTTTGCTTTTTCTTTGTTTTAATCTGGCTTTTAATTAGATATTAAAATAAGCCCCAGACCACTAAAAATCAGTGACAGCTAGAAGGAGACCTCTGGTAGGTTTAAACTCAATTTTATCTCAAATTTGGTGTTTTTGAATACAAAGAACAGCAAAAAAAAAAAAAAATGCATTTTGGGGGGTGCCTGGCTGGCTCAGTTGATAGAACATGGCAACCCTTGATCTCAGGGTCATGATTTCAAGCCCCACTGGCTGTTAGAGCTTACTTACAAAAAAAAAAAAAAAAAAAAATTCCTAGACTTCGGTTCTCAGAAAAATAGTTATGTATAAAAACTAAAGAATTTTCACTGTTTTATGTTGACATATAGCTCTGCCTAAACATACGTCTAACAATAAGAATGTGTATTTAATACAAAACAATTTTAAATAGTAAAATAGAGCTGACTCTTCTATTTCCAACTTGGAAGTACGAGGCGTGATGAATGCCGAGCAGGGCTATGCTCAGAGCAAGATAATGTGCCTGAGGAGCTCCTGGAAGGGGAGATCTGGGCACCTGGGAGCAGAAGAACGCTGGGCCGGGCTTGTAGCCGCTGCTGAAAGCCAGAGCAGGTAGCAGGTGAGACATGTGAGCAGATATGCAAACACGGGGATTCAAATCCAAATCAGGATAAGAGATTTCAAAGGAAGCTCAACGGTGCCATACGGACGGAGGGAAGGGTCCCCTGTCACTTCCTGCCATAGGGAGGCACCACTCTTCAGTGTGAAGAGATCTGAGCCCAAAGATTTGCAACCCGGAGAGTATGCCTGTCGCGGGGAAAGTGGGAGAACAAGATGCAGCATTATTTCCAACACTGACTGACTGTTAATGATCGGTGTTCTTAGTAGACAGCATGTGGGGATGCTATGGGGTTGATTATGTCTGTCAAAGTGAAAAATTAACACTAACTTTTTTTTTTTAGTTGATCTAGAAATAGGTAGGCTCTACATAATGAGATCCTGGAATTCAATTTCACTGAGACCAATTATTACACAGAGTAGAATAGCAACTTATTCTGAGGGCTGGGGAGTAACGTTATACACGTGTAATGGTAGCGCCTCAATTGTTCGTGACAACCCCAGCTACACGTTACAAAAATGTTCTCAATAAAGGTGATTATTCAATATACTACACACTTTTTTCCTGGTCTCAAATAAGTTAATAAACAGAAAAAAAAATACCATCAGAGCAAACATCTAGAATTTGGGTTCAAAAATAACTTGTTCTATCCTTCTGTCTCTAGCTCTGCCAGGTGAGCTTGTAACACTCTGCCACTAAAAAGAAGAAAGGCTGAACAAACACAAGCTACATCGATTCAAAGTCACTAGAGAGTTTCTAAGGCAACTAACACCCACGGTGCAAAGATTCTGGGAGAGAGGACATGTAGGAAAGTGATCTAAGCTAGCTGTCTTCTCAGGTATTCACGAATTTTCATGCTGTGTCAGGTGAGAAACTAAAGGAAAAAACATGCAGGTCAAGAGTGCAGCAGAGGGGTGCCTAGTGGCTTAGTGGGTTACCTGTCTGCCTTCTGCTTTCCGCCCGGCCGGGAGCCTGCTTCTCCCTCTCCCTCTGCCTGCTGCTCAAGGAAGGAAGGAAGGAAGGATGGAAGGTGGGTACAGCAGAGCATTCATTAGACTCACAACACTGGAAAAACAAAACCACCTAAGGACCTCAGGAGGGAGGCCTCTAAAAACTTCAGGCTCTCACTGTGATCCCTAAAAGGCTGCATCTAGAAACTGAGGTGCGCTACAGGCAGGCAACTTTATCACATCTGAAGTCCAGCCAGGAAACTGAGGTGTCCCTGCTCTAGCTATTTGCCAGAGGATATGGTGAGTCCTTTCTGGAAGAAGTAATTTCATCCACAGCTTCTACTGTTTTTCATACACAATCCCCAGTTTCTCATCAGAACTTACCAAACATACCAGGAAATAGAACGAAAAGAGAAACAGATCTATGGGTGCTTGGATTGGTCAGTTGGTTAAGCATCTGACTCTTGATTTCGGCTCAGGTCATGATCTCAGGGTCGTGAGACTGAGCCTTGCATCAGGCTCCACACTCAGCGGAGTCTGCTTGTCCCTCTCCCTCTGCTCCTCTTTCTATCAAATATTTTTTAAGAAGATCAAATATTACAGAGAAACATACGCATACAGGGAATTCACACAATGGACTGTGACCAGACATGGACTTTGAAATAACCAAGATTGATACATCCAATAAAATATGAACCAACGGTGAGTATTATCACCACAGAACTGGAATCTATAAAAAATCAAGTGGGATTTCTAGAACAGATATATAGAGAACTTTATGTATGGGATAATTACCAACCAGACACAGGTAAAGAAAGATTAGTGAGGGTAGGTCAATAGAAAGTATCCAGACTAAAGTATAAAAGAAAGGTAAAGGGGGCGCCTGGGTGGCTTAGTCAGTTAAGACTCTGTCTTCAGCTCAGGTCATGATCCCAGGGTTCTGGTATCGAGCCGTGTCGGGGGGGGGCGGGGGGGGGGCCCTGCTCAGCAGGGAGTCTGTTTCTCCCTCTCCTTCTGCCTGCAGCTCCCCCTGCTTGTGCTTTCTGTCAAATAAATAAATAAAATCTTAAGAAAAAAGAAAAGTACAAAAAAACCATAAAACACACCAACAGACGTGGTGCAAAAGTCTACATACACATAACTGCAATCTGAGAGCGGATGAGAAAGCAGCATTCAAAGAAACTATGGGTAAGAAGTTTTCCAAAACTGATGAAAGGCACCGATAAAAGAAGCCCTTTGAGGGAAATGCTCAACATGAGGGAAATGCAAATTAAAACCATAATAAGTTATCTCTTCACACCCACTAGGAAAACCATAATAAAAGATATACAGAAACAAGTGCTGGGGAGGTTGTGCAGATGCTGGAACCCGAACACTGGTGATTCCTTAACCTTAACACTAAGTGATTCCTTACTAGCAGAAATGTGAAGTGATGCGACCACTGTGGAAAATAGGCACTTTTTAAATATTTTATTTTATTTATGTATTTGACAGAGACACAATGACAAAGGGAACACAAGCAGGGGAAGTGGGAGAGGGAGAAGCAGGCTTCCTGCTGAGCAGGGAGCCCAACGTGGGGTTCAATCCCAGGACCCCAGAATCATGACCTGAGCCAAAGGCAGACACTTAACAACTAAGTCACTCAGGCGCCCCCAAAATAGGCAGTTTCTTAAGTTAAAAGATAAATTTACCTTGGGGCGCCTGGGTGGCTCAGTGGCTTAAATCCTCTGCCTTTGGCTCAGGTCATGATCCCAGGGTCCTGGGATTGACCCCTGCATCGGGGTCTCTACTTAGTGGGGAGCCTGCTTCTCCCTGCCTCTCTGCCTACTTGTGATCTCTGTCTGTCAAATAAATAAAATCTTTAAAAATAAAAATAAAAATAAATTTACCTTATGAACCTGCAATTCCGCTTCTGAGTAAATGTGTAAGAGAAATGAAAACTTGTCCACACAGAGATGTGTATGCAAGTGCTCAGCAGCATTATTCATAATAGCCCAAAAGTGGAAACAATCCAAACGTTATCACCTGACAAGTGAGTACACAAACTGCGGCATATCCACAAAACAGAATTCTGTTGTGAGAAAGGAGTAAACTGATACACACTGACTGCACCTTTGAAACATGCTAAATGGAAAAAGCCAGACATAAGAGACCACAAATTATAGGAGTCCACATCCATTAAGTTTTCAGAAAAGGCAAACCTGTAGAGACAGTGGACTACCGATTTCCTGGCACTAGCAGTAAGAATGGGAAGTGAGGGCAAAAAGGCACAAGGGATCTTTTTGGGGTGATAGAAATATTTTAAAATAGGATTGTGGTGATGCTTGTACATCTTTGAACACACTAGAAACCACTGAAATGTACAATTTAAATGGGTGAATTTTATGATTAAGTAAACATCCTCAATAAAGCTGTTTTTTTAAAAGATGAAATAAAGATGTTTTAAGATGCAATTGTCTTAAAACTAAGAAGATTAATTATCTTTAAACCTACAGTAAATTTATACAGAATCATAGGGCACCTGGGTGGCTCAGTCAGTCAGTTGAGCATCCAGCTCTTGATTTCGGCTCAGGTCTTGATCTCGGGGTTGTGAGTTCAAGTCCCATGTTGTGCTCTACTGTGATTGTGGAACCTATTTAAAAAAAAAAAAAATTAAACTTAGGCAGAATGAAAATGATCCCAGATGGAAACATGGAAATGAGAAAAGGAATGATGATCAATGTGGGTAAATTTAACTAAATATTACTATATAAAACAACAACAATTTTGCATAGGATTTAAAATGTCTGTAAAATTAAAATGCCTGACAATAATATCAAAGGCTGGAAAGAGACAAAGAGAGTACATTATTCTGTGATACCCGTGTTATTTTGGAAGGGATAAAAGCAATGGATATGGGGCATCTGGTGGCTCTGTCAATTAAGCAACCAACTCTTGATCTCAGCTCAGGTCATGATCTCAGGGTCATGAGATCAAGACCTATGTCGGTCCCCACACTGCGCATGAAGCCTGCTTAGGGTTCTCGCTCTCTTGCTCTGCCCCTCGCCTCCTCTCTCTCCCTCTCAAAAAAGAAAAAAAAAAAGCAATGAATACTACACTCTAATAAATCAAGGATGCATGTTGTGATTCATAGGTTAACTACTAAAAGAATAGTGAAAAAATCACAACAAGCCAAAAGGGAGGAGGAGTATAGATAATAAATATTTGATTAATCCAAAAGAAGTAAGGAGAGAAAAAGGAATACAGGATGAGCGAAATAAATATACAACAAGCAGTAAGATAGAAGACCTAAACTCAAATATAGTCAAAAGTATATTATATGTAAATGATCTAAGTAATTAAAAGGCAGGTTATTCAAATCTGTAAAAACCAAATAAAGCAAGTATGCGCTGCTTGCAGGAGCCACAATCTATAAGAATACTTAAAGATTGAAAGTAAAAGAGTGGGGGAGGCTGGCAGAGTAGGAGGACCCTAAGATTGCCTCATCTCATGATACAACTAGACAACACTCACATCAGCATAAATAACCCAAAAAACAACCCCAAGACAAGCAGAACAAGCTCCACAACTACAGGCAGAGAAGAGGCCACATTGAAGACGGTAGGAATGATGAAGATGTAGTTTGGGAACAAAAGGGACCATGGCCATCATCCATGCTGGAGAGGAAGCCGGGGTTGTGGAGAAGGGCAGGAAACTAAAGTCTCTCACTGCGAAGCTCACACAGGGAAGACAAATCCCCATAACATTTGGCTCTGAAAGCAACAGCGGCTGAATCCTGTGAGTTCTTACAATCAGTGGGATTTAAAGCCTGAAATTTTTAAATTGGGGGGTTCAGTTTGGAGGATGTTAGGAATCTGAATCCCCACCCTTAAACAGCCAGCAGAGAGATACAGTGTAGAAGCAGCAATTTGAAAAATGCCAGGGGCAGATGGGAGAGTTGTTTACTCATCTCAGAGTATATCCTGGAGAGACAGAGTGTAGGGAGCCCCAATCCCAGGAACAAAGGAGCTGGCATGTACCACTTTTCTCTCCCACCCTCCAGGATAAACATACGGCCACCTGCACAAACCCGCTCTGACACTGCCTAACTTGCCTACACCAAGCCCCGCCCCCCATTTACCCCTCCTAGTCATGCTTGCCTCAGTCCTGGTGCTGTGGGCCACTTCCCCCAGAACACAGGCACAAACCCCACTAACATCTCATCTCCTGACCCACACCTTTTGCAGGCCTTGGTTCCAGCAGCAGTGGTGGCAGCAGGTCACATTTCGGAAGCAGACCAACATACACGTTGTTAAAACATCATGCCCCTACCATTGAGGGACCAAACACTGCCCACAATAGGCGAAGAAAGCTACTGCAGACAACTGGACTGAAAGAAAAAAAAGGCCAGGACTCAAGAGCAAGGGACACACAACACACACAGGAGACACTCCATGGAGTGCCACACCCTGGGGAACAGAAGACACTGCATGGCAGGGCACTACGGGACCTCTTCATAAGCCTGTTACTTTCAAAAGCAAAGGACATAGCTAACTTCCGTAACACACAGAAGCAGAGTCAGACAAAATGAGGAGACAAAGGAATATGTCCCAAATGAAAGGACCAAACCACAGCAAGAGACCTAAGCAAAACAGATATAAGTAATATGCCTGACAGAGAATTTAAAGTAATGATCCTAAAGATACTCATTGGACTTGAGAAAAGAGGGGAGAACATCAGTGAAACCCTTAACAAAGAGATAAAACAAGAACCAACCAGAAATGAAGACAATAAATGAAATAAAAAATACACTTGATGGGGGCTCCTGGGTGACTCAGTCGGTTAAGCGTTTGCCTTTGGTTCAGGTCATGATCCCAAGGTCCTGGGATCAAGCTCCGCATCAGGCTCCCTGCTCACCAGGGAATCTGCTTCTCCCTCTCCTGCTCTCACACTTTCTCGCTCTCTCTCTCACTCTCTCTCTCTCAAATGAATAAATAAAATCTTTAAAAATATATACTTGATGGAATAAATAACAAGCTAGAGGAAGCAGAGGAATTAATTAATGAAGTGGAAGACAGAGTAATGGAAAGTAACCAAACTGAGCAAATAAAAGAGAGGAAAAAAATTGTGGAAATGGAGAACAGTTTTAGGGTAATCAGTGACTGCATAAAGTATAATAACCATCACATTATAAGGATCCCAGAAGAAAAAGAGAGAGAAAGGGGGACAGAAAATTTATTTGAAGAAATAATAATATAAAAAATAAAAAATAATAAAAATAATAATATAATAAAAATTTATAATAGAGATAATAGCTGAAATCTTTTTTATCCTGGGGAAGGAAACAGATATTCAGATCCATGAGGCACAGAGATTACCCCCCAAAAAATCAACCCAAGGAAGTCCATAACAAGACACAAAATGGCAATAAGCAGTGATAAAGAAAACGTTTTTAAAAAAAGATTTTATTTATTTATTTGACAGAGAGCGAGACAGTGAGAAGGGAACACAGCAGGGGAAGTGGGAGAGGGAGAAGCAGGTTTCCCACTGAGCAGTGAGCCTGATATGAGCCTGACCCGAGTGAAGGCAGATGCTTAATGACTGAGCCACCCAGGTGCCCTTAAAAAACTTTTTAAAGCCTCAGAAGAGGGGTGTCTGGGTGGTTTAGTCGACTAAGTATCTGCTATTGGCTCAGTCAGGTCATGATCTCAGGGTCCTGGGATTGAGCCCCATAGCAGGCTCCTTGCTCAGTAGGGATCCTGCTTCTCCCTTCCCCTCTGCTTGCTGTTCCCCCTGCTTGTGCTTGCTGTCAGATAAATAAATAAAATATTTTTTAAAATAATAATAGGGGCACCTCGGTGTCTCAGTGGGTTAAAGCCTCTGGCTTCGGCTCAGGTCATGATCCCGGGGTCCTGGGATCAAGCCCCACATCGGGCTCTCTGCTCAGCAGGGAGCCTGCTTCCCCTTCTGTCTCTGCCTGCCTCTCTGCCTACTTGTGATCTCTCTGTCAAATAAATGAACAAAATCTTAAAAAAAAAATGGGTTCAAACAACCATCAACTTCATATAGACTACGATCTGCAGAAGATATTATATACAAACCTAACCACAAATCAAAAAGCAGTAATAGATATGCAAAGAATAAAGAGAAAGAAATCCAAATAGATCACTAAAGAAAGCCAACAAACCATGAAAGAGAGCAAGAGAAGGATCAGAAAAAATAAAAACTACAAAACCATCCAAACAAGTAACTTTTGGCAATAAATACATATCAAAAATTACTTTGAGGGTGCCTGAGTGGCTCAGTGGGTTAAGCCTCTGCCTTTGGCTCAGAGTCCTGGGATCGAGTCCTGCATCAGGCTCTCTGCTTGGCAGGGAGCCTGCTTCCTTCTCTCTCTCTGCCTGCCTCTCTGCCTACTTGTGATCTCTGTCAAATAAATAAATAAAATCTTTAAAAAAAATTACTTTGAGGGTCACCCAGTTGGCTAAGTGGGTAGAACATGTGATTCTCAATCTTGGGGTCATGAGTTCATGCCTCATGTTGGGCATAGAGCTTACTTAAAAAAAAAAAATTAAATAGTTAAGAAATAATTACTTTGGGACGCCTGGGTGGCTCAGTTGGTTTAGCAGCTGCCTTCGGCTCAGGTCATGATCCCAGCGTCCTGGGATCAAGTCCCACATCGGGCTCCTTGCTTGGCAGGGAGCCTGCTTCTCCCTCTGCCTCTGCCTGCCTCTCTGTCTGCCTGTGCTCGCTCGCTCTCTCTCCCTCTGTCCCTGACAAATAAATAAAATAAAAAATAAAAAAAAAAAAAGAAATAATTACTTTGAATGTGTATGTACTAAACACTCCAATCAAAGGACACAGGGTGACATAATGGATAAAAAGACAAGATCCAACCACATGTTGCCTACAAAAGACTAATTTCAGACCTAAAAACACCTGCAGATTTAAAGTGAGGAAATGAAGAAACATTTATCATGCAAATAGATGTCAAAAGAAAGCCAGGTTAGCAATATTTATATCAGACAAAATAGACTTTAAGTTGCATTATTTAAGTAGCCAGTCTAAGAAAAAGAAGAGTGATTTAAACCCAAAATGTACACAGAACGATTAAAGGTAGAATTTAATGTCATAGGAAACAAACATACAATAGAAAATGATCAAAGCAAAAAAAATTGATTCCTTAGGATGCTAAGAAATTAATAAACCTATGAGCAATACTAATCATAAAAAACCACACATATCTGTCAACACCAGGAACAAAAAAGGGAACACTACAGATGTTATAGACATTGATTAAATACAGAACTTTAAGTGACTAAATTTGAACATGTTTTTTCAAAATGGACAAATTCCTAGAAAAGCACAACTTACCAGAACTGTTACAAGAAAAAATGGAAAACCTTAATGGTGAGGCACACTTCACATTCCTATACAACTGCCTAATAGACATATAAGCTAGTTCAGAGAACCAGGGATTATCCATGACTGTTCTGAATAATATCTTCCCTCTTGTAGCTGTTACTGATTTACAACACAGGTTGGATTCACAGTTTCAACAGATTTTTTAAATGAGAGTTATTATGGGGGCGGTGGTGGTGGTGGTGGTGGTGGAGTAAAAACCTGAAAGGTAAAATGGTGATACTTGAGAGGATTCTAGTAACTTCAAGCACCCAAAACTCCAAAGATTTCCCTTGTCAACAGAAGCAGCTCCTCCTCCCCTATCTAATGAGGTTGGTTGACTTTCTTGAATACCCTCTAATGACCACAACAAAATGAAATTCCAGTTCTCATTTATCACTCCTACACCTCTTACTGCCTCTGACCCCTGCCTAAGCCAAACCTTCAAATTCTTTGTAATTCCAAAGTCAAACCCTGGAAAAGAAAGGCTTACATATTAACAGAGTTACAAGGATTTCATAACTCTTGAGGAATATATATTAAAAACAAAAAATCCTCTGAGAATGTTAACCCAAGGGGAGACACACGTAATTTGGATCAAGCTGAATTTTTTTTTTAAAGATTTTATTTATTTATTCGACAGACAGAGATCACAAGTAGGGAGAGAGAGAGAAGGGGAGGCAGGCAGAGAGAGAGAGAGAAGGGGAGGCAGGCTCCCCGCTGAGCAGAGAGCCTGATGCGGGGCTCAATCCCAGGACCCTGGGATCATGACCTGAGCTGAAGGCAGTGGCTTTAACCCACTGAGCCACCCAGGTGCCCCTCAAGCTGAATTTATTGATAAGGGTACCTTTCAATGCAATAATCAAAGGTGAAGCTCTAAACCAGGTTCCAGTATAATTCTGTGTCCCATTCTGCCCTGAAACCCAGCCAGGTCATATAACTAAACTAAGATCACGTTTCCTTGAGGATTTGTTTCCTGCAATATTTCTGATATCAATTACTTGATCAGCATTTATATTCAGACGACAGAATCTCCTTGCTCTAGTTTAAGCAAAAGGAATTTATTAAGCAGTATCGTAAACTCGTGGTATCACTGAAAAGGCCTGAAATGGATTGTAGGCTGAATTCCAGGGATGACTTCCAAACCCATAATCACAGAAGTGAAATTGCAAGGCACAGCTGCTGTTTTTATGATTGAGAAGTTCCTGCCACATCAGAAAACCTCCATCCATCACAGCCATTAGCTCCAAAATCACCCTTGGTAAGATCGAAGCCTGCCTAATAATATAATTGCCTCGGGCCTTGCTGTTCCCCCAACATAACTCAGTTCTGCATCAAAATCTCGTATTAAGTGCATCTGTTCAGAGAACTTTGGGGTTTTTTTGGAATCTTAGCTCTAAAGGAGTCTGGGAAGCAGGTTTTAGCTTTCCAGACTCTATAGCCCAGGAAAGTATAAAAGGGAATTGATAATCTATGGTATCTTCTTTGTACAATTCAGATTACCGTATTATGTAGATATAGGTAATAGGTCAGACAACATGCTTCTTCACTTCGTATGTTTTGGAGATAATTCCATGTTAACATACGGATTACCTCATCCTGACTGATGACCACATTGTGTTGTTTCTATGGATGTGCCATGATTTACTCAACACTGCCCTTCCGGAGGACACACAGACTTCTTCCATCTACACTGCTAAAAACACTGATATAGTCCTTTGTCCTAACCACACAGCTATAAGAAAGGACTAGGATGCCATACATATCTTTTTCATTATACCCTTTTCATTCTTTTTTCCTTTTTAGAAGCTTGAAATTGGATCTCTGGGTCACAAGCCATTGCTTTTCTTTACATGTGCACCTCTCTCCCTACCACCCTTGAAGTCTAACATGTTCCTTTCCCAAAGAGAGTATATAGTGAAACGCTATTTGGGTTTTTGGAATTTCAGATGTAAAATAGCCTGGCTCACATTCATTTCGCTGAAGCATATCTGGGTCAGGCATCTTGAAAAATTCCGTAATTGAGTATGATGTCATCTCCCACGCTTTTGAATAATTCATCTTTCAAAGCTGAGAGCCAGTTCTCTAAACCAATTAAGCACAATAACCCACAAAGGTGTTCTCTGCTTATAAAAATGTATTTCCCACCCCAGGGCAAACACACAACTACTACAGGTGGCAGTGTGATGCTCCCTGAAATGAGTTGTTAAATCGTCAGAGGAACATGAAAGAGAACCCAGCGTGGGGCTTGAACTCACCGCCCTGAGATGACGACCTGTGCTCAGATCAAGAGACGGATGCTGAACTGAGCCACCCAGGCACCCTGAAATACGTACAGTTCAGCAAGTACTACCAGGCAGATCGCCGATAGGAAATGTAGAAGATCTTAATTTTCTGAACTTCGTTTTCACCATCTATAAAATGAGATAAAACCTACTTTCATAATGCTCTAGAAGGACTAAATAGACATTAAACTAAAATATACTACTATTATTCTAGGATGTATGTGCAAGTAAATGTGTCAAAAATGCATGAGACCATGTTATTAGCTAAGAAGGGCTGGAAGTGGTCTATTGACCAACTTTCCTACAATCACTACCTTCTTCCTTAAGTAATTTTCTCTTATTGTGGCTCTATTGTGGCTGTAAATGGACCTTGATGTTCATCCCCAAACAAAGCCCATCTCCAGCCTGGGCCTCAGCAAGTCCGAAGCAGTACAGAAGGGCAGGGGATGTGCTGCCACAGAGCAGAGAACACAAAAACTAGAGCATACTCATCACGAGCTCCCTAATTCATGTCTATAAATAAGCTTTATCTAATGGAATCGCTTAGATTTTGTGATTTCCTTTGAAGATGTGTAATGGATATATGCCATGGTGAGATTCCAAATTTAATTGGGCCACTTGAAGAATCAATAAAGCCTGGCTAGCGAGGCACAGACTGTGCCTCAACTAGTCAGGGGACCATCTGCCACTTAACTCTGCACGTCAGCCTCTTATGATGTCAAGTAGGGATAATCACAGGTCACAGGTCAACTATGCAGCTTAAATGTTATCTATAAAGCATTTAGAAGAACAATGCCTGCCACAAGTAAACAGTATCCTGTAATTAAAAACAACCAAAAAGCAGCTATTGATTTGGTAAACCAGGTATTCTAAAATTTTTAGTCCTCTAGCTCGAACACATTGCTCCATCTTTATTACAACTTAGATCCAGGCCGGTCTACCCCACTTTTCTTTACTAGTCTTCACTTAGGACTTTTCCACTCTTGCTCCTGGATTTTAATAATACTTATACCTGCAACACTCACCACGGTCTGGCTTGCATCAGGGATAGACGTCTGCACCCCTGTCTTCCGAGGCTCCCAACAGAAGACTTGTGGACGGCTCCAGGATTAGCTGGGCCTAGGGATCCCAGGAGACTTGTCAGTAGGCCTGGGGCCGATGTGGACACCTGACATCTCTTAGCTCCTTAGGTGATCCCGCTGCACAATCAGGTCTCTGCAAGATTTTGTTTCCGGAGGGTAGGGTTAGAGTCCCGGCCCCTTTTTTCTGTTCACCTATAATGCCTTAAACTGGGCCGGTACTTAGACTGTTTTTGAGAAGAAAGATTTGTCCTTGTCTGAGGACTACATGGGTCTGAGGGCACTTCATGACTCTCAGGTGTGTATATGCAAGAAAAATGAAGGAACAAAAACACTGCTGAGAGGTCATTCTATCCCTTTCAGAAGCACAGGATCTGTGACCGTACACACCACGGTGAACTGCTCCTGCCATTTACGTTGCTCACGGGGATTTGCAAAGCTGAGGTTACAATTATCACCACGCTTCTGGAAGCTGCTCCTCATTGAGCAATCATCATAAAGATGCCACCTCCAGCTGGCCACTGTTGAGCTTGCCAGGACTGTCCTAACGAAGTACCACAGACTGGCTGACTTAACCAACAGAAATTCGTTTTCTCACAGTTCTAGAGACCAGAGGTCAGAGGTCAAGGTATCAGCAGAGTTGTTTCCTCGGAGGCCTCTTTCCTTGTTTTACAGATGCGTGATCTTCACCCGTGTCCCAATTTCCTTACCAGACCAATGACACGGATGAAGGAACTCATTTTTAACTCAAGCACTTCTTCGAAGACGTCATCTCCAAATATGCTCACACTTCTGAGGTACTAGCGGTCAGAACTTCCATATATGAATCTTGGGGTAACACACTTCAACCCCTAACAGACAGTAGTCACTTGTATACATGCAGATAGGCGATTTTGGAGTGTCTGACCCTATGATGCAGCTTTAGTGATCAGATACTTCAAGTTCACATACCCGATGACAGGCTGAGAGCTTCTGTTATGCTCCTGTTCCTCAGGACACAGCTGAAGGTGTTGATCTCCAAGCGTGTATACAGGCCAACGTGCTAAAAAGGCTGATGGAGACTCTTAACTCCTGTCACCTCTTTGCCCTTTGATGTGCTGAGGAACTCAGCTCAGCACACACGAGAGGTTATGAACTCACCTTTTAAGGAAAGAAACACCGAGCCTCATGTACTAAGCTACAAGAAAACTGCAAACTAGCTTCTAGGTTTGGCCTTGAAAACTCAAATCATGTGTCTTTTACTTGTATTAGTAAAACCTAGAGCTTCTTGGGTCACCTACAGACTAGAAATCTATGCTGGGCTAATTAATTTTTTAAGACTAGAAATCTATGCTGGGCTAATTTAAAACTGGACGATTAGCTAATACTGTTTCCTGTATGTGGGGCACCATGGTAGCCCTTTACATGTATTAACATCAAACAGCATTACAAATGGGAACACTTACTATTCTCTTTTACAGTTAGCAGAGGAATAAAGAGTTCCCAAAACTTGGCTAAGGATACAAACCATCATGCAGCAAAGCCCAGAGCGCAGACATCTGGCAGGGCTCCGGAGCCCACAGCTCCCGTCCTGCCTCTCAATGGGACCATTACCCAACAACAGACTGACCCCAACAGCAGCAGCAGACAGGCCACTGGCAACGGTACAGATGGCTGAGTAAACCCTTGGCAAAGTGCAGTTACCAATTGGTTTATTTCCTGGGAAAGACTTAGAATGTGCCATATAAGTCTAAGAGGGAAAACATGGAAAGGATAGTTGTAAATAAGCAACAGCTACATTCTCAAACCACTTCCCAGGCTTCCTGTTTTCCTATCAGGCTAACAATCGTGGACAGCATCTCAACCAGTGCTGGGAAATGAAGGCATTTAACCCGGCATGAGCTAGTGAGATGGATGGAGAGCGGGAGCTGGTAGTTCAGCACCAAGTTTCCTGGAAACAGAGGCGGCCTGCCATCAGGATGCCTTTGGCAAAAGACTGTCTGGAGCTGCCCTAGTCCCACTAGCGCTATCTGACAGAGGCTTCATGACCCAGTATCAGCAGCCAGCTCTAACCACCACCACCTCGCCCAGTTCCTCAACTGTACACCTACCCAAGTTCTCCAAGAAGGCAGTAAAGGCACTCCCTTAGGGAGGACGAAGGCCGGACATGATAATGGGAAACAGAGAAAGCATAGTTCATTTAGCCACCGTTATGCAGAAATACAGTATTATCCCAAAGTTATGCTACTTAGAAAATACTTTCTCCACTTCCAACCGTAGAAAACAAAACCAAGCTATACCGAATTTTTCCCTAAATGACTCATTCTTCTTCTTCCACAAAATGAGATTACCAGAGAAGCCTGTATTTTAAAAAAGGTTTTTATTTTAATCCTTCCTAGAGGAATACAGATTTGAATGAAATACATTCATTCCATAAATACATTAGCAGCAAAACCCTCCCACCAGAGTCCTCTCTACTCCAGCCCAGAGGCTGCCCTTTAGAGCAGAAGCTGTTCCATCCACCGTCGTCTCAACAATGTGTTTGCTTCTTGCTGAAAGCAGGATATATGTGTGAGATCAAGTGAAAGACCACATGGATGGATTAATTAACTACGCTGGGACCCTGAACACACACCCATGTGGTGACCATCGAGCCTTCCATACCTTCGAAATCCGTTAACACCCACCATGCTTAACTGATGAGATCCTTCACCACAGACAACCGAGGCCTAACCTTGCAAACGCACTGATGTCTGAAATCCTTTGTCATTCTGAGCTGGCAGCATCTTAATGGTGTCTTGTTCTTTCTCGTAGGATAAGCCAGATATAAAGGATCATTTCCTCCTTCTTTCTACAGTCCGAGGTACCACTTTGCCAGCTGAGTCCACATGTGCTTGTTGTCAGGAGATAATCCAACAGGCATTATTTGACTCACTACACCTCCAGCTCCCCTTTGTCTAGAAGCTAGAAGCTTTACTGGAGAGAGAGAGAGAGAGAGACATGTCTAAACCTACAAAGATCTCTAAGGAACAATGACAGGTGTCTCAAACTGGCTTCCATCAAAGCTAGTTTTTTTGGACAGTGGCCCAGATGTCTCTCCTTTTCTTTTCTCCTCCACCATTGCCTGTTGCCTGGCTGGTTCTTTTTTATTTGCCCTTGAGGCATCTGCTGAAATTCTGGGAAGATCTACCCTAAACTCCCAAGTAGCCAAGAGAGACTAAGGCAGGTGGTACTTTAAACTTGTCAGCTTAAGTCAAAGCAATAAGCTTACAATGCTGTGTTCCAATTCATTCTGGGATGACTTAAGTCACAACAGTCTACATAAAACACAACACCAGAACCACAATCAGCAATCGGGATGACAGTGAGACAGGGACCAAGTTTAGAGTGCTACTACATCACAGGGCCGGGAAGAAAAAGGAACAATGGGAAGAATTTCAAATAAATCTGATTTGTCTGGACGGAGGACAGCTTTGACTCAGGTATAAATGCATCACCTAGTTTATCATGAAAATAAGGAATGGACTCCAGAAGCTGACACTTTCTTCCCCATACATCACTTAAAAATAGTTTACCCTGCTCTCTTTTCCCAATCTGTTCTACAGTGTTTTCATTAGGATGCTCTTCTGTAAGTGCTTTATCCATTCCCATTCAGTCTGCTTTGACTGTTGGCTGGAAGAAAATCAGAAAGCATTTTATATAAAAACCACTGTAGTGGATAAGCGGTTGCATGTTTTTCCCTTTTGCATTTTCCATCCAAAACTGTTGGCTTTTTACTTAGGCGCCGAGAGAGTGTCATCTGCTGAATACATGGCACTGCTGATCCGACAGTCCTCCGTCCCCACGGAGTCCGCTAGTTCTTCCTCCTCCGAGTCATCATCTTCCTCCTCCTCTTGTGCTGATGAACTGGAGGTGGGACCTTTGCAGGTTTTCAGGTGGCGGGTGAGATGATATTTGGTAAGATAAGCCTTTGTACATTTTTCACAGACATAATCCCGTTTTCCCTCGTGAGAATTGAGATGCTTCTTCAAGTGATTTGTTCTCAAGAACAGCTTATCACACTTAGGACACTTGATCTGGCGTTCTCTACGAGGAACACGAGAGAAAACATTTGTTTTGGGGTTACAAATGACAAGTAAGGCATACATTTATTCTTCATAACCTCCTCAGGTCTTTGTCAGAAGAGCTCTACCATTCTAAAATCAGATCATGCCCCTGCTCCCTTTTTTTTAAAGTAGGCTCCATGCCCAGCATGGAGCCCAACACCAGAGCTTGAACTCATGATCCTAAGATCAAGACCCGAGTCTAATATTTTATTTTGCCTGTTTGGGATCACACTGTATATATCTCCTTTGTGTCTGATGTGACGAAATCAATTCAAGTTGCTGCAAGTACCAGCAGTTTGCTCCCTTCCAGTGCTGTGTATATGACTTACAAATACACCACAACTTATCTGTGGTACCGGATTTGTCTTTTGTTTATGGATATTTTGGTGCTTTCCAATTATTTATCATCACAGGAAAGACCACTATGAATATTTCTATATTTGTACATTGGTCTGCATACGCATAAGTTTCTTTAGGGCACATACTCAGGGATGGTATAATTAGATCAAAAGATACGCACATCTTCAACTTTACTGGATAATATTAAACTGTTTTCCAATATGGCAGTATTTCTCCTTAGGATTTTATTTTGAAGTGGTGCCTGGGTGGCTCAGTGGGTTAAAGCTTCTGCCTTCAGCTCGGGTCATGATCCCAGGGTCCTGGGATTGAGTCCCGCATCGGTTGGGCTCTCTGCTCAGCGGAGAGCCTGCTTCCCCAACCCCCTGTGCCTGCCTCTCTAATTGTGATCTCTGTCAAATAAATAAATAAAATCTAAAAAAAAAAAAAGATTTTATTTTGAAGTAATCTCTACCCCTAACATGGAGCTTGAACTTACAACCCCAAGATCAAGAGCTGCATGCTCTACCAACTGAACCAGCCAGGTGCCCCTCTAATGAGGCAGTATTAATACATTCATGCCCATCAACAGCCACTTGGGAGTTCCTGCTGCCCCATGTTCTCAACTGGAAGATTCAAATTTGAACATTTTTGACAACTGCCCAATACATAATGGGATCTCACTATGGTGCTAATGGTATCCCATTTAACTAAAAATTACCCAGCTCAAAATGTCAGTTGTGTCAAGGCTTGAGTAACCCTGGCTAAGACATCTTACAGCTAGAAAAAAAAACCTAAGACATCATGTAGACCAGGAATTCTGTAACTCTTTTTTTGAGCAGCTGAACCCTACATCTTTTTTTTTTTTTAATTTTTATTTTTTTAAAAGATTTTATTTATTTGACAGACAGAGATCACAAGTAGGTAGAGCGGCAGGCAGAGAGAGAGGAAGGGAAGCAGGATCCCCGCTGAGCAGAGAGCCCGATGCAGGGCTCAATCCCAGGACCCTGGGATCATGACCTAAGCTGAAGGCAGAAGCTTTAACCCACTGAGCCACCCAGGCGCCCCTGAACCCTACATCTTACAGGCTCAATACGCAAAACAGACAAAAAGGTCAAAATCCTTGAAGAAGTGGTAGGGTGCAGTGAGAAGTTCTAAGTCTGGCCTCCTTACCATTTCTACCAACTTCTCCCAGCAGGAGAGGGCACTGAGGAATTCTGCAGGGTTGCAGGATGTGGAAAACTAAGCCCCTGCTTTCTCGGAGCTTATGTTCTAATGGAGGAGTTACACCATAAACAAAAAATACGTAACATCGCATCAAACAGTAAAAACTACTATGGGGGAATAAAAAAAACAACAAACCGCAGGTAAGAGTGATGGAGTTCTATTTTAGATAAGATAGTCAAGGAAGAGGGAAGGAAAAAATGAAACAAGATGGGATTGAGAGGGAGACAAACCATAAGAGACTCTTAATTTCACAAAACAAACTGAGGGTTGCTGGCGGGAGAGGAGGTAGGGAGAGGGTATGTGCTATGGTGAGTGCTATGAAATGTTTAAGCCTGATGATTCACAGACCTGTACCTCTGGGGCAAATAATACATTATATGTTAATAAAAATAATTAAAAAAAAAAAAGATAGTCAAGGAAGGCCATTCTGAGATGACAACATTTTTGAGCAATAACCTGAATGAAAGGGGGTAGGCAGATAAGCTCCTGAGACTGAAGTGTGTTTAGTATGCCAGAGTCTCATCAAGGGTTGACAGGGGCGGGGGAGCAATGTGACTAAAGCAGAACATGAGTAGAAAAGTAAGTAAAGATGAAGTGGGAGAGGCAGTCTCATACCACTCCATCACGAAGGGACTTTCACACTTTCTAACCCAAGTATGATGGGAAGCCGCGGGGGAATTATGAGCAGAGACAACACAGTCTGAGTTATGTTTTAAATGGATCACTCCAGTTATTATGACAGAATACAGAGCCTGTATATGCATGTCTGGGTAGAACAGAAGCAGAAAGACCAGGAGCAGATCGGCTGGCTGGAAGACTACTGAGCTGATCCAAACAATAGATGCTGGTGGTCTTGACTAGAAAAAGCTGAATAGAGAATGGAAGATTGAGTTAAAGACAGCTCTGAGGTGTTTGGCTTAAGCCACTGGGATGAACGGGGGCACCATTTCCTGAGCTGATGATCAATGGGGGAAAACCAAGTTTGTGGGGGTAATATTAAGAGCTGAGTTTTGGACATACCAGGTTTGAGTTGCTTTAGTGGACATCCAAAACTGAGAGATGCTGAGTGGATGGTTAGATATATAAGGCTGGGGACAGAAATTGTAAAGATGGTATCTAAAAAGCCATGGGACTACAGAGATGACCAGTAGTAAGCATCCCTGCTTGGGCTCTCAAGTTGCTCTTTCTGAGGGAAAGGGCCACGTCAGTCTCTGCCACATGCCTCGCACTCCCCTCAAACTGTGGGAGAGGAACTCGTCCTGCACTTGCTTTAGGGCTGTAGCTAAATTTTTTCCTAAGCAGATAAACAAAATGAATTTCAATACTGCTATATCCATTTTGAAATGTCTAAAGGTAAAAAATGCAAACATCTGAAAATTTTACCAGTGATCTCCACAGGAAAATTTATAGTCTCATTCAAAAACATTTTGAGGGGCGCCTGGGTGGCTCAGTGGGTTAAGCCGCTGCCTTCAGCTCAGGTCGTGATCTCAGGGTCCTGGGATCGAGTCCCGCATCGGGCTCTCTGCTCAGCAGGGAGCCTGCTTCCCTGTCTCTCTCTCTGCCTGCCTCTCCATCTACTTGTGATCTCTCTCAGTCAAATAAATAAATAAAATCTTAAAAAAAAAAACAAAAACATTTTGAGTGGGGGCACCTGGGTGGCTCAGTTGCTTAAGCATCTGACTCTTGATTTTGGCTCAGCTCTCATGGTCATGAGATCAAGCCCTGAATGAGGCTCCACGTTCAGCAGGGAGTCTGCTTGAGAGTCTCTCCTCCCTCTCTCTCTCTCTCTCTCTCTCTCTCTGTCACTCCCCTGTCATGTGCGCACACATGCGCTCTGCTTTTCTAAAATAAATAAATCTTTAAAAAAAATATTTTGAGTGGTGTTTCTTACTTATGAATGACTTACACACTAGGTTAAAGCTCAGATGACCTAAAAATTTTGTATCCCATGGGAGTTTGGCAAAGAGGGTTATTATGTTTTGCTATTGTGACAAAGAGTGCAGATCCACACTTAAAGAAAATTGTTTTCATTGGTAAATACCTGATTAAGCCAATTCTCAAACCCAATGGAGAAACAGTTACACCACTAACCTCAAAATAATTTATATTGCATTATGCTGTGAAATGGCTACAAAAAAAGCAAGTGCAAATTTAGGAGAGAAAGTCAAAATCAAGGAAGAAAATAATTCCATTTATTAATAAGCACAGATCATATCCAGGATATTGTCTTTACTTCTGGGTACCAAATCTGAAACCAGGTGATAAGAGGGAAAGCTGCAGAAATTAGGACTTTAAGCCTGATGAAAAGAGGGTTTAAAGGGAACATGACAGCAATCATTAAGTACTAAAGTCTGTGAGTTTAAAAAGATACTAAACCTACATGTATCATTCCAGAGACATGTGTAGAGGCTGACATAAGCGGATTCAAGCAAAACTTTTGCTCAAAACTAAATAAATCAGTTGTGTGGTATTCTAGAAGAAACCACAGTACTACTTGCCAGAGACACTGTGGAAATAAGCCTTTCATCTGGATGAACTCAGGAGCTCTCAACATTGGCTGGACATCAGAGTCGCTTGGGGAGGCTTTAAAAATTACACGGCCAGGGGTCTATCTCTAACCAACTAAATTAGAATCCCTGGAGGCAGGGCCCTGGCACCAACTGTTTTTCACATCTTCCAAGTATTATGAGCAGTGCTATGGGCTGAATGCTTGTGTGCCCCATCCCCCAATAAATTCTTATGCTGCAGACCTAAACCACAATGTTATGGTATCTGGAGGTGGAAACTATGGGAGATAATTAGATTTAGATGAGGTCATGAAGACTGGACCCCCCATGTTGGGGTAAGTGTCAGAAGAAAAGGCAGACAGACCAAAGCTCATCTGCTCTCTCCCATGTGGGGACCCAGCAGGAAGGCAGCTATCTACAAGCCAGGAAGAAGGCTCTCATGAGAATCCAACCACAGTAGCACCCTGATTTTGGATTTCCAGTCTCCAGAAGGTATTCTGTTGTGGGAGCTCAAGCTAACATAAGCAGCTGGACTAAATGATCCCAGAGATCTCTTTCAGCTCTAATGATGTATAATTCTATACAGTATTTGATAATTCATGTGTCTAATTTCTAAAATTTCACACTAATAATGGAGCTCCCTCATGAACACTGTTTTTAAAAAAGTCATTTTGAGAATTATGAATGTAGATCCAAACTTAATGGATATTTTAGTATCTCAGGTTGCATTTTTTAAAAGATTTATTTATTTATTTGAGAGAAAGAGAGGCGCATATGTGAGCGGGGGAGGGGCAGAGGGAGAGCAAGAAAGAGAGAAGCAGACTCCCGGCTGAGTGCAGAGCCCCATGTACGGCTTGATCCCACGATCCATGAGAATATCATCTGAGTCAAAACCAAGAGTTGGATGCCCCCCAGGTTGCATTTGATTAGGAATCAGACAAAAGAGCAAATATGAAAGCAAAGTAGCTAACTAAACCTCAGAATAAGAATATCAAGTCTTGGGATGCCTGCGTGGCTCAGTCAGTTAAGCATCTTTTGGCTCAAGTCGTGATCTCAGGGTCCTGGGATCAAGCCCCATGTCAGGCTCTCTGCTCAGCGGGGACCCTCTTCTCCCTCTCCCTTTGCTGCTCCCCCTGCTTATGTGCTCTCTCTCAAATACATGTTTAAAAATCTTTGAAAAAAAAAAAAAGAATATCATGTTTCCATTGAACATGACTTTCTAAACAGTACCTCCATAATACAAACTAATGTCTTCTCCCTCTTCTAACATTTGCTAAAGGCTCAGGGCCACAAAATCTATTCTTTTCTCTTTACCACTACTGTAACTAACACAACCCGACATTTAATTACACTTGGATTCATACAATGAAGTCTTAATAGGTCGAGCAATATTTGACCTTCTCCTTCAATCATCCTGTCCTGTTGCCAGAGTAATCTTTACAAAATGGACATCTCACTATGACATCATTTTCTTAAAGTCCTTCAACATTTATACAGGAGTGTGAACACACTTAACATTACCTAACAGTATACTTAAAAATGGTTAAGACGGTGAGGCTCCTGGGTGGCTCTGTCATTTTAAGCATCCGACTCTTGATTTCATCTCAGGTCATGATCCTAGGGTTGTGAGATGGAGCCCTGTGTTGCTCATGGGGCCTGCTTGAGAATCTCTCTTTGCCCCTCCCCCATCTAACCCTCCACCCCTAGCTAAAATAAATAAATAAATAAAATTTTTAAATGGTTAAGACGGTAACTTTTGTATTACATGGTGTTTGTTTGTTTTTTTACTATAATTAAAACACACACCCAGCACAGTGCCTGCTACATGGGGAGGTAAAACCCTTCAGTGGCTCCCCATTATTTCCAGAAAGAAATTTAATTTTCCTAGTTGGATAAAAGGTTCATGACTTCACTGCTGCTTCTCTATCATTCTCATATATACAATATGCTCTAACTGTAAAGAACCACTTGCGTTCCACAGTCCTTCTTGTATCTGGGTTTCTAAATATGTCTAGATATTCCCACACTTTTACCCTTCTTTGCCTCTGTGAATAATTTTAACTTATCTTAATACTTAGCTCAGACTACTAGGAAGCTTTTCCAGGACACCCTGGCCAGGTCTGTGACCCTCTTTCACAGCCTCTCAGGATCTGATGCTTACTCTAACTGCAACGTGGTACAGTAGTGTTCTACTGTTTTGGCTCTCTTAGTGGACTCTGAGCTCTTTAAAGACAAAGTCTGTGTCTTTCATCTCTGTATTTTCACCACTTGGCATAATGGTGGTCATCGAGGAGGTACTTAAAAAATATTTGTTAAATGAGATTACGTGTTGAAAAAAGTAAATAAATAGAGGAGAAAATAAGAAAAATAAAGCAAGCAAGTGAAATCTTCCAGGTTAAACCCAAAAACTTAGATTTCTAACCTTCGTTTGACTATGTGAACACAAGAAGCAGCTACCAAGGTAGGAGACAATGAGTCAGCACTTGCAAGAACTCAAATGCACCACCTAAGGAGCACGTGTGCTGTGAGGTAACTTACTGCGTGTGGATGAGCACATGCTGTTTGAGGTCCTGTCTCCGCATAAACAACTTGTCACAGTAATCACACTTGAGATTCTTCTCACCCGTGTGGATAACCATGTGGGACTCTAGGTGAGCCTTCTGGGTGAAAGACTTGTCACACAAAGTACATCTGTAGTTCTTCTGACCTGCACATTAACCCAAATTGTCACGCTGTGAATAAAACAATCACTAGCATTCTCCAGACAGACAGACAGACACAAGTATGGGTATGTGGCAGAGGCAGGAATGAAACCGAACTGATAACTGGAACATCACTCTCTAGGGCTATCTACCTAGAACCAGTCAGAGAAAATGAATTTATATTCTGCAACAAAGGCCAGCGAAGCTAATAAATCTGACCTCCTTCTAGGACCACTTACCTGACTATTACACGTATTTTTTTTTACTGTTTATAGCTGACACATATGAAATCTGGGAAGAAATTACTTATAATCCTAGCAACCAACCTAACCCAATGATGTTTAAAAAACCTCATGAATTCTAACATCTGTGAACAGACAAACATGCTTTTACAATGTACAGTTTTATTAAAACATACGATCTCATAAACTAGAGGTGAAATAAAATCCTTCTAAGAATGCAGAATTAAGGGGCGCCTGGGTGGCTCAGTGGGTTAAAGCCTCTGCCTTTGGCTCAGGTCAAGGTCCCGGGGTTCTGGGATCAAGCCCTGCATTGGGCTCTCTGCTCAGCGGGGAGCCTGTTTCCTCCTCTCTCTCTCTCTCTGCCTGCCTCTCTGCCTATGTGTGATCTCTGTCAAATAAAATCTTAAAAAAAAAAAAAAAAAAAAAGAATGCAGAAATAAGATTACCATAGGTCAGGGATTGGACAACCTTTTGTAAAGTCTAGTCTGTATCTGAAGCTTTGTGGGTCATATAGTCTCCATCGTGACCACACAGTCTTAAATGCAAAAGGACAAGGCAGAATTTTACTTTCAAAGATTTGGGGAACCAATGACCCAGCCAAGAAAACCAAGATGTCATGGGTTATTTTGTCGTCTTTAAAAAATATGTGCTAAAAGAAAGGGGTTGGTTTCCATGGAGTTTAGTGAATGGAAACTCAAAATACAAAATTTGGCAGTGTTGACTGTACCATATTCACAGGAAAAAAAACTGGCTCTGGCCACTGACTAGGAATAAGGTCTACGCAAGGCTCAGAGCGTTTCTACAGAATTCCCTTTGCTTTCAGTCCAAACACACGTATCAACTTCCTGATGAAGTCCATTTTCCCAGTCACCTTCAAACTATAGTAGGGGCACTTGGAAGGTGAAACATCGTAATAATGCGAGCTAACATTGAGGAAGCACAATTATCCCACCGAGATTTATCACCCAATGAAGTCCTGCTGTCAGCCGCACTCTTACATGTTAACTGCACCTACAAGACTAGCTAGCTGCAATTTATTACCCCAATTTCTAATTGTTGCAAAATTCCATTTTGATGGTCTAATATAACTTACCTGTATGTATCTTGAGGTGAGTCCGCAGGTTGCTGGGATCACTAAAAGCCTTGCTACAGAAATCACACTTGTGGGGCTTCATACCCATGTGACCCATAAAGTGGACATGAAGTTTGGAAGGAGAGATAAAAGCCTGGGGGCACATTGAGCACTTCCACTTCCTTTCTTTGCTGTGGCTTGGCCCATGGCTGCTGCTGTGGCCCTGGCTATGAAGATGGTTATGGATGTGGCTGGTAAGGTGAGCTTTGAACTCTGTATAGGAATTGCACTCCTTGCCACAGTTACAGAGGTGCACATCTGGGTGTTCGGGAACACCTTCAAAAAAAAAAATTACTCAATGTCTCCTCATACTTAAATTTTAAAACTCGTTCTTGATATTAATAATATTGCTTACAATTCTCCATTCTACCAAAATTTCCATCTTGCCCACTACTTGTAAAACTGGAATGTCTTGTTTAATACTCTATTCCCAGCATCTCATATAGCGTGCTGGGCACAAAGGAAGCACTGGTACATAACGGATTATAATACATCTTTCCTAGGCAAAAAAACTTTCATTAAAAATTTTTGTAGAATAAACTCTAATAAAACATTGCTTGTCATCATGACACAGTGCAAAGAAAAAGACTATGAAGGTTAAATCAGTTAAAGGACTTCTTTTCTTTATGAACTTAAGTTACAATGGTACTGGCCTCAAAAAAGGAGCCTCAGGAACTTCAATACCCCAAATCAAAATCTTAACACAGAAGTTCCTTTCATACAAATACTGCTAGATCGATAACATTCAGCTTGTGAAGAACCTCACAGATTTTAACATTTCTAACATAGGAGTAATACCCTGCTTTTATTTATACAAATGTATGTGATTTGCTTCAGCTAACATATAAATTATTACCAAAATTACTTCTGGTCCTTGGTGTTTTTACTATGCTAAATCCAGGAGAAACAAGTCTTATAGTAACTTACCCATCTGCTGAGCATAATCACGGCTATAGTAAAAAAGCAGTTCATTTTCGGGAGGGATATCTTGTGAGGTGCAGAAATAGATTTTTCCGTCATGGGGATAAGCCACCAAATTCTGCTCTTCCCGGTTCCTAAGTTATCACATTTAATAAATCAAGCATACTAATTTTGGAATATATACTAAACATATCATATCCCTAAGCAAAATTCTATACGAAAACTTAGAACTATTTTCTTTGGGTCATTTTTCTAATTCCCTATTCTATCAGGAGGGACACAGAAAACAGAATTCTTACTTCTGTCCATCAACTGATTGCCCTTTATAGTCAGAAACACTACAGTGTTTCTGCAGTAAGAAAATTAAATAAAATTAAGTTTTAAAAGAGCAACAGCACAGGGGCGCCTGGGTGGCTCAGTGGGTTAAAGCCTCTGCCTTCGGCTCAGGTCATGATCCCAGAGTCCTGGGATCGAGCCCCACATCAGGCTCTCTGCTCAGCGGGGAGCCTGCTTCCTCCTCTCTCTCTCTGCCTGCCTCTCTGCCTACTTGTGATCTCTGTCAAATAAATAAATAAAATCTTAAAAAAAAAAAAAGATTAAAAAAGAGCAACAGCACAAAGACACAGAGAGAGCTAGCTGAATGAGAGTTAACTGCAACAACAGCCTGAGGGTTGACTAACGGCAGATATAAAGAGCAGGTACCCACTTGCAAATTCAATGATGACTGTATTATTCCTTACTGCGTTGGTAGGTTGAATAAACTATTTAATTTAAAAAAAGGATAGCTTCTTCTGTTTGGGTTGATTATACAATCACTATTAGTTAACAACTACTGAAGTGAAGAAGGTAAAAAGCCTTAGTCCTGAACATATGTTTAGACATCAGTATAATCTGGAACTTTGGGCTCTTCTGTATTCTATGCAAAGCTTCCCACTGAAAAACATCCAAATCTTAACCATCTCTTCATCCCAGACTACTCTTACCTGGCTTTGCGCACAAACATCATCCAATTACATTCATTTTCGTCAGTTGTAATGATGCAGAATTCTAGGACACCATTGTGGTATATCTGCCAAGAGAAGGCAAACATACATGTCAAAGGAACTGACAAGCAACACAAAGTGCTACTGAATTTCAGCTACAACAATCCCATTTACTCTGCAGTAGGCCTCTGCTCTCCTAGTCAGCGTGGAACTCCACGGCTGCCTTCTGACAAGGCGTTCTCTCTGTCATTTCAACTGGCCCCCATCTCCAGCGAGGTAATAAAGACCATTGGAGACCGATAGTTAGTGCTCAAAGTAGATACAATGACCTTCCTGTTCATTATTCACACTCTGGCTGGACTGGAAAAAACAAACAAAAACAGCCTATTTGTCTTCATCACCTACCGCATGGTGACAAGGAGTGACTAAACAGACATTAAGGTCACAGAACCATCTCTTCTCAGTCTTTTTCCAGTGGACCTAGCGTTCTTCTGTATTCTTTTTCGATACCAAAATTAATGTCCCCAACGCTGGCAGCACCTTACCTTTTCAATGTCCGCAAGACCCACTTTCCTCTCATTTCAGTTTTGCAGGTATCATTCCCAATCTATTGACTACAAGTGAATCTATAAATATGTTAAAGGAATATCTGTTTACATCAAAACCCTACATTTCCAGGATTCCCATTAGTAAACAAGAGAAATGATCCGGGGCTCCCGGGTGGCTCAATCAGTCAAGCACCTGCTTTCAGCTCAGGTCATGATCCCAAGGACCTGGGACATAGCCCCACATCTGGCTCCCCGCTCAGCAGGGAATCTGGTTCTCCCTCTCCCCGACTACACTCACGTGCTCTCTCAAAAATAAATGAAATCATTAAAAGAAAAGAAAACTAGAGAAATGCTCTTAGCTTCCAATCCCAGAACTGTTTCCCAAGCTAACTATTTGAGGGATGTTTTAGTTGATTACAAAGTAAGACTTTCATCATATAAACAAATTCCATGCCCTCAGCTGCCTCAAGTAATTAAAATGAAGAATCACTGGATTATCTAACAAAGGGAGGACTATAAACAGTTTATTTTCTAAATTCCATAGCTGGTGTTTTGCTAAATATTATAATTTGGCTACAAAGAACAGAAAGGATGGAACATGAAATAAGTGCCTGACAGGTGAATGGCACCATACAGGTCTTGGCAAATTTTGCTTTTACATCACTTTTAACTACCTCACTATAGTAAAAACATCCAAAAGTCACAGAAAAGCTTCATGAACACTGACCTTCCAGATATGGTTGACTGCCTTGTCTGTCCATTCCGCTACTTCCATGGAGTGGCTCTGTTGGCCAATGAGAGGCCCAAAGCAAGTCCGCACAGGAATGGTTTCTCCAGTCCACACACCTATCAGTGAAAAGATACCAACGGCCCAATCAATGATTTCAGCATCTAACAAGATACACAAGAGTGGCTTAGCTCATGTAAAGAATGTTATCTTTAGGGAACAACTCCAGATATTCCAGCACTCCTGTAAGGTAGCTAAGTCTTACGGGTTCTATCCTATAAATATGGAAAATGTAATGAGCAGATTAAATGTGGCTCAGAAGAAATATGCAGAGTAAGAAGCAGTATCAGAATTCCCTAAACCCAGTGTTATACACAAGGAACCAAACCAAGTCCCTCCAAGTGTTACTTTGGAATTAATACATAAAAAAAGACTAGAGAACATTACTCAATTATAAAAACATAAAGCAATTACTTCAAAATGAATCAAACTTATAAAATGACCTGTGCTTAAAGCACTGCTCGATATTATCTAAGCTGTTTTAACATTTTCAACTGACTCATACCCAAACTACAGCTAAAAAAATAATGAACTTAGCTTAATACTTTCAAAGAAATGGACAGTAATTCAAAAACCATTTTTTAAATTATTTTTTAATTTATTTTTATTTGACAGAGAGAGAGAGACGGCCAGAGAGATAATACAAGCAGCGGGAATGAGAAAGGGAGAAGCAGGCCTCCTGCTGAGAAGGGAGCCCGATGCGGGGCTCAATCCCAGGACCCAAGGGCCATGACCCGAGTCAAAGGCAGATGCCTAACAACTGAGCCACCCAGGCACCCCTCAAAAACCATTTTAAATTCAAATATGGGTAACCAAACTCTGGCAGTCTTTATTTCTTATTCCTTTTTCCTAAGGAATATTAGACAATTTATGAACATTCAATCTGACAAGAGGTTATCAGTGATGAATTTACCATGATTTATAAAAGAAACTTAAGTATTAAGGAATATTTTGTCACAATTGTTAAAGAATGATAGAGCCAAGAATAAAAGTCTTCAGACTCAGGTCACAATTCTTTCCTGTATTCAATTCTGATTCTAAGAAAGAGGAACTTTCTCAAGAAACTTTCAACTTGATTTATTGCTATCACTGGACAAACATTCCTAGAAAGAAAAATCTTAAGAAGTCAATTAAGTAAACTGACTTCCAAATCAACCAAATAATGACTAAATTATACATATCCACTTTGACAACCCTACCCTACAAAGGAAGAGAACTGACAGGCTTTTATGGTTCCCAGATTCTTACCAACTTCTGCTCCCACAACTGACTGGCGGAGAACAAGCTGCTTGGGGAGAGAAAGCCTTGCTCTGCTCTCTATTGGAGTGTCAGGAACAAAAGTCACTGGTCCGTGATCGGGACAGTCTGAGGGATAAGCTCGGTCACAGAGAGTGCACCCTATGGATAGGAAATTTGGGAGACAAAAATGGGGTTATTTCAAGCAGCCTGGTACCGCCTACTTTCTCATTTAAATGCTAATTACTAAACTATAACCAGTAAAAAGCAAAGGTCTAGTAAAAATACTCTGATCCTGGGCATCTGGGTAGCTCAGTTGGTTAAGGATCTGCATTCAGCTCAGGTCATGATCCTGGGGTCCCCACATGAGGCTCCACACTCAGCTGGGAGTCTGCCTCTCCCTCTGCTCCTCCTCCTCCTCATTCTAATAAATAAATGAAATCTTAAAAAAACACTCTGATCAAACAATAACTTTCTTACACTAAGCTACATATCCCACTCTTACATCTCTCTCCAGTAAGATCTGATTTTTTTTTTAAATCTCATAGGACAATTTTACTATTTAGTCCATAGAGACTGACTAAAAAAGGAAACACTATATTAAAGAAAAAAGTACATTGTTTCTTACCTAAAGTAGATACATTAGATACATAATACCTTTAGATCTGATATCTAAAGTCCCAAGATTCCAATTCTACCAAACTATGCGAGGAAACTGGAATTGAAACGCCATCATGCAAAGCCACAACAGAGATGATAGCATAGATCAACAGAGTCAGAGACACTGTTTGCTTTTGCTTCACTATAAACAAACTGGTCACCCAGGTTTTGATGAGATTCTTAAGACCAAAACAACAACAACAACAACAAAATGCTCTTAGGGACAGTAGGTAGAATCATGTTCTTGCAGACATGTTTGCTTAAATTTCTTAATTTCTTACTGTTCATATGTTCTTTTTGCACTGTCAGAAAGGGTGCTGCTCTCTACGGTTACTATAACTTCACTTTTCCAAGCTCATGAGTGTCATTCTCCATAAATCTTGTGCTCTATCACTGCTAAGGAACAGTACATGTGACCTGTCAGTCACTGGTTATGTACAAACTTTCCAAATTTGTCCACAAAATAGTTGCGAGTACATCAACCACAGAACCACAGCCATCTAAGTAATTTTTTCCCCTAAGCAATCATTAAACATTTCTCCTTAAATGACATAAAATAGCAGTAAGTTTTCATATTTAGGCAAAGCAGAAATAATACCTTACTTCAACTATTACTTGACTAAAAATTCTTTGAAGATCAGATTAGAGATCACCTACACTTGGTGGAGCTGATTATCCAGTGCTCTTAACAAGAAACCAGGCTAAATCTCCAAAGGAGATTCAGGTTTCATAGTGCAAAAAAAATACTTGGAGGTTTCTTTGAAAATACACAAATGTCCAATGAGAACTTGTAGAGGTTTGACATCATTGTCACTAGGGAAATGCAAATCTAAACCACAATGAAATGCTACTTCCCACCCACTCCACAGCCAGTAAGACAGCTATAACAGAAAGTGTTCAGAAGATGTGGAGAAACTTGGGCGCCTGGGTGGCTCAGTGGGTTAAGCCGCTGCCTTCGGCTCAGGTCATGATCTCGGGGTCCTGGGATTGAGTCCCGCATCGGGCTCTCTGCTCAGCGGGGAGCCTGCTTCCCTCTCTCTCTCTCTGCCTGCTTATCTGTCTACTTGTGATCTCTCTCTGTCAAATAAATAAATAAAATCTTAAAAAAAAAAAAGATGTGGAGAAACTGGAAAACACACACACTGATGCTGGGAATTCAAAATGGTGCAACTACTTCAGAAAACAGTCTGGCAGTTCCTCAAAAAGTTAAACATGGAGCAATTCTACTCCTAAATTCCACATCCAAGAGACTTAAAAACATGTTCATACAAAAACTTGTAAATGAATGTTCATGGCAGCATTATTCATGATAGCCACCAGGAGAAACAACCAAACGTTCATGAATGAAAGGTGGATAAACAAAATGTGGTCCAGTCATATGACAGACTATTATTCAGCCCAGAAGAGGAATGAAGGACTGATACCTGCCATGACGTGAATGAGCCAGGACAACATTATGCTAAGGGAAGGAAGACACACAAAGCCACATGTTGTAGGCTTCCACATATGAAGTGTCCAGAATAGGTGAATCTATAAAAAGTCGGTTAGTGGTTACCTGAGGATGGTTGTGGGGAGGAGGGGGTTAGAAGGGTGGGAATGATGAATGGCTCCTAGCGGAGCATATTTACGGGTGATGAAACATTTTGGAGTTAGATAGTGGTGCTGGTTGCACAATCTTGTCAGTATACTAAAAACCACTAAATTGTAAAATTTAAAATGTATATGTGAATTATATTTCATTTCCTTGTTTTTAAGATTTACGTATTTGAGAGACAGAGAACGAGCATGAGCAGAGAGAGGGAGAAGCAGACTCCCTACGGAGGAGGAAGCGCAATGCGGGGCTCAATCCTGGGACCCCAAGATCACGACCTGAGCTGAAGGCAGATGCTTAACTGACTGAGCCACCAGGCATACCAGCATAGCTCATTTTTAAAGAAACACACAAAGGAGCAAGAGGTTCCACATGCCCACTTAAGAAAGAATCAATAGACTTATTTAGGACACCTCGTCTGCTAAGTGAAAGAGCCTACATTAATCACATTCCCAAGTGAAGATATTTTAAAATTATAATTTCCAGATTTCAAAAGATTAACAGTTTTCCTCATTGTTTGGCTCCTGAGGCACCAGAAGCTTTGTCCTACTCCTCTGACCCTCCTGTTCAGTCTACTTTGGAAGCTCTTCCTCCACCACTGTCTTGGCATCCCCAGCCTTCCTACATTCCACTCTCACTAGGAGATAATTCCACCCCACGTCCATGGCTGTAAGTAATGTTTTATTTATTAACATTTTATTTATTTGAGAGAAAGAGAGTGAGAGAGAGCATGAGAAGGGAGAAGGTCAGAGGGAGAAGCAGACTCCCCATGGAGCTGGGAGGCCGATGCAGGACTTGATCTCGGGACTCCAGGATCATGACCTGAGCCAAAGGCAGTTTTAATACTCAGAATCCCTAAATATTTGCAGACAGATCTCTGTGCTCCATATTAAAATCTCAATAAACATCTCTCCTGGGTATTTTATACACTGAAATCAATATGTTGGAAACCAGACTCAACATCACTCCTCAAAAACAAACAAAAAGGCAGTCCTCCTCCACCATTATCCTAAGGAGTGGTACCACTATCCACCTAGGTTCCCAGCCAGAAACCAGGGATATCTCCTTAACCATTCTCTCCCCCAACTTCAACCCTTCAGCAAGCTCTACTAAGTTCTTTGTAAATATTCCCCACTTTCCTCATCATCACCTCTACTCTAGGTTAGAAAATCACCTTTCACTGAAATTACGGCATCCTCTTCCTTACCTGTCTACTCGCCTCACGCTGCAGAGAGCCCCCATCCCAAACCTCACTCCTTAAGACCCTTGACTGGTCTTAGAAGACCCTTTGTATTCTGGCTCCTACTTCTTTCTCATCACCCCCGTACTATGCTTCAGCAATTTTGAACCACACAAAATTCTTTTAGTTCTAGGCACTTTCGGGTGCCATCTCCTGTCTGGGACACTGTTCTTCCTGATACTCAGCTGCCAACATCTTTCTTGCCCTTCAGGTCTGTGCTAACACAAGCACAGCCTCCCCTCGTAAGTCTTCCCTATTCCCTCCATGGCCTGGTTAGATGCTCTCCCGAGGCTCTTTGAGACCTCACACTTAATCCCATCTTCCCACTTACCATACTATATTGCAATAGCTTGTTTACTAGCCTATGCTTCCCATCAGACTATAATCTCTTTAAAGGCATGTGTTGTCTCTTACAGACTGTTTTCTACCCTGCATCTACCATAGAGGCTGGCACAGAGTAAGCCCTCCACACGTTTCCTGCATGAATGAACCATGTAGTGACACCAACAAATGAATAGTTTTTATATTGCTTTCTGTTATTGTTGTCCCATGTAGAAGAACTTTTACGTGCCCAACTACAGTAATTTATATGCATTCTGAACAAAAATAAAAATTGCATTTGTGTCTTCCTACATTTTTCCACAGGAATCAAAAAAGTACACATGATCTAATTTCTTACATTGAAAAAAACACATAGCATGACACATAGACAATATCTCACTGAAGTTTACTTCTATAATAACTAGAGTTATTATCTATACTTCTGAAACCCAGAGAAATATCTTGAATACTATTGGGCTGACCTTATCTGTAAAATACAGAAGGAAACGACTATGGTTTCCTTACTTCAGAATACTGTAAGAACCAACAAAATGCTTATATGTCATTTGGCTTATCTGAGGAAAAGGCACATTAATATAAAAAACAATACACAAAGAAAAATTCCAATATCTAGTCACTTTCTATACTCCCTTAATGTCTGACTTTGTGATTAAATCTGTTAGAGATGTTGGCCCTATCTACCAATATTTCCAAAAGAAAAAGGCTAAACACACTCACAAATTGTAAACAAGGTTGCCATATTTTCCTTATTTGAATTGGAGTCTTCCATTTGCAGTGAAGGTGGTACAAAAGAAAGACTGTCTGAAGATACATCTACATGACCTGTCCCCATAGCAACCTCCTGGGTGATGGAGGAGACAGCCACAGGTTCTAGGCTTAGGCCAACTTCATGAAGGGAAACAGATTCTAGGGAGGCGAGGTTGTGTGAGGTAGAGAGTGCCACGCTTACAGAGTTGGTGCTCATGGCCACGGTGTGAATGGAGTCACTGAGGGCACTGTCAGACATCCCGTTGACCCGACTTGCAATATGGTCTGTCTCCATGACCACAGGGAGCTCTAGGCCATTCCCATGAATGGGTATCACACCACCATGTCCTACAGTGTCTGCTGCAAGGTTGTTGCTCACAGAATCTACAGACAGAGGTTCGTGACTTCTGGAGCCATTTGGGATTTGTGAATGCTCGCCTGCAACACCATCCATTGTAAGTTCTTCTGCCATTCCATCTGTAGAGATTGGGCTGGTAACCCTAGAGACGTTCTCCATAGTGATTGTTGTGTCCAAGGCCACCTCATGGCCATCACTGGGGTGAAGACTTTGGGCACCATGTGTGTTCACAGAGCGAGAGTCTATTGAAACAATCCCTGGTTCTAATCCAACATTTCCATTGGACTGATAGGGATCTAGAGCTGAAGCGTTATTGGCGATAGATAATGCTGTATTACCATCAACATTTATAGAGTTAGGGTGGATATACTGAGGAGGTGGTCTGTCAGCTAAATAAGATAAAATGCCTGAGAGAAGGAAAAGATGAGATATCACTTTTTAGTACATCGTTAAATATAAGGAATTCCAAACGCTAGAAACCATATTCCTTACAAATTTAACTAAATCTCTTAACTACTTTGTTGGTTTAACTGATATACTTTATAAAAAGAGCAACATAAGTAGACCATAAAATAATCTTCTAGCTCCTTATTTGGTTAAATTGATATATATAAACTTTATAAATAGCAACATACATATATCATAATTCAGTTTTCCCTGTGAAACTGAGAAACTATGAAAGATTAACTATGTTCCTTTGAAGTCACTGGAAATTAAGCATTTAAATGATGCCTTTAAAACATACATAGTTGGAATTCCTGAGACCCAAGGTGCTGAAATTTGTTCTATCAAAGTTAAAAGGTAAAATGACTTAAAAGCAGGTCTTCCACATGAAAAATTTAATTAAGAAAATTTAAATATAACCTAGTTTTAAGTTATTAAAGTATCATACATAGCACATTAGGTTCTTTTCAAAACAAAAGGCACAACTGAATCTGCTTTATTAAAACCAAAAGAAATATTTGAACACATGGGCTTATTAGGATGTGGTGAAATGGTACTTGCTGCATTGCCAGTAGGAGTGTAAATTACTAAAACCTCTTTGGAACGTATATGTATAAAGAATCCCAAAAATATTCACATGCTCTTGCACAAGAAATTCCACTTAGGATAATCCTGCCTAAATGCATTTTATAGATATTATACACAAAGTCATTCCTACAATAGTAACAAGAACCTAGAAAAACCAAAGGGTCCAACAAGAAAGATTGATATATAAATAAACCATGGACTATCCATTCAATAGACTGTAATGCAGCAGTAAAAAGAGTAATTATGGAAACCATGCAGCAGTTATGGAAAATAACTACATAAAAATACGAAGTGGAGAAAGGTAAAGATATACAATCGTATAGATAATATAGTCTTAATTATGAAGAACAGTAAAAATTCTAGACACCAAGATAAAAGGCAGGAAGGAAGTACACCAAAAAGATTGATGAAGGGACTATGAGTGGTTCTCTATTTGCTAAATTTTGTAAAATAAATATACACTTAGAATAAAAAGTCAGTAAACTTAAAAAAAAAAAACTTTTATAATAAACAATGACACTAGCAGGACATGTGGTTGACAAGAATTACAACTGCAGAATTATAAAAATTGAACCTAGGAAATACTGGAGGAAAAAGGAGAAAAAAAATTTCTTTATGTGCCATTAAGAAATTAAGTCTAGTCAAACTGCTATATTAATAGTGTGTTATCTGTACATTCTAAGAGGAAAGTTACAAAAATCTATGAATTTTTACCCACCTAGAGATTAATATCCAATAATGACAAACAGAAAAAAGTGTTATTCAAGTCTTCAAGTAGGAAGGTTAAGAGGAGGCTCTATTCTTTCTTCTAATGGCCCAAATAACCATAATACTTACCAGGTAGAATAGTTCTGAAGTAACTGCTCTCCAGGTGGGGGTAAGGTGGTGGAGGTAGGGTGTAGTTTCTTTCAGGCAACCCGCACATCACCCCTCGATCCCCAATACCCATTGGGAGCATCAGAGATAAAGCAGAAGGCAAAGAGCTCAGGGAGGGACCCAGGTTTGGAATTGCCACTGGCAGACCTACAAAATATTTTTTTCTCAATTAAAAGAAGGTAAGTACTTAAAAACTCTCTCTATAATCACTAAACTCTTAGGAAGGTTTCTGCATATGGGGGGAAAAAAATCTCACCTAATAGCCCTTTATATCCCCAGACAGTATTATGCGGACATCCACAAATATGTCTTTTTTTTTTTTTTAAAGATTTAATTTATTTATTTGACAGAGATCACAAGTAGGCAGAGAGGCAGGCAGAGAGAGAGAAGGAAGCAGGCTTCCTGCTGAGCAGAGAGCCCAATGTGGGGCTTGATCCCAGGACCCTGGGATCATGACCTGAGCCGAAGGCAGAGGCTTTAACCCACTGAGCCACCCAGGTGCCCCCACAAATATGTATTTTTTTTTTTTTAAGATTTTATTTATTTCTTTGGCAGACAGAGAGCCTGATGCGGGGCTCGATCCCAGGGCCTTGAGATCATGACCTTTACGACATATTTGTGCCCCCACAAATATGTCGAAAGGTAGTTCTCAAGTTAGTTTAAAATTGTCCAGTTGATTGGGAGCACTAAAACGAATGCCTAAGATTCCTTTTGATTAATGCCTCATTAATCGAGTAAGTTAAATACTAATAAAATTTTTTAAAATTTCTTTTATGGACACTGAAAGGAATGTGGAGACCTAGTTTAGATGAATTTATTTAGCGCTGCATTTAGCAATTAAGCAGGTAGTTCCCTACAGAGAACTATTTAAACAACTTAAAGATTTAAAATACACTTAAACATTTTTTTTATTTTATCCTTAAGTAATCTCTACAAACTTACAACTCTGAAATCAAGAGTCACATGTTCCACTGACTGAACCAGCCAGATGTCTGCATTAACTCTAATTTTGATTTTAAAAAGCCCAATACAGGGGCGCCAGGGTGGCTTAGTTGTTAAGCGTATGCCTTCGGTTAACGTCATGGTCTCAGGGTCCTAGGATCAAGCCCTACATCCGGCTCCTTGCTCAGTGGGAAGCCTGCTTCTCCTCACATACCTCCTGCTTGTGTCTCTCTGTCAAATAAATAAATAAAATCTTCAAAAGAAAAAAAGAAAGCCCAATACATTACGATGTCATAGATCATTAAGAATAGCTTGTTTGTTTTCTGTTCCAAAAGAAAAAGAAAATAAAACAAATAAAAAGGTTTTACAAGTATAGCGATGGGGGAAAATGAGCTTTTTCTATAGTATTCCTCTGAGTACTGAGGCTCATGGGAGTTACACGTAGGAGCTCCATCTCGGATACCTCCTCTTTGAATTCTAAGCCTGGGGCATTTGCAGTTGTTGCCAGTTTCAGATATAATAAAAAAATAAAGCTCAATTTCTCTTCATTTCTGGGAACAGTTAGTAGAGTAACTTTCATTCTCTTCTATTAACCCGCGGACAGAGTACCAAGGGTATGAACCAGATGAACTGATAAACCTAGATAAAATGTGACGTCAACTACATCTCTAGATAAAGGCCACCAACTCCACAAGAGAACTAATCAGAAAAAACTGCTACTCCTGTCCTCTAGAACTCCAGTAGTCCCCAAAAACATTTCTTCCAGGATGGTGCCACATGTGGAACTGATGTTCAGACCTGCTTGGCTTCTCTTTTACACTCTTAAAGGGGCTCTCTCCCCCTTGAGGATCCACTGAGAACAATTATGCAATTAAGTGTGGAAATTCAGTCGCTCTCCCCTACTGCTCACCTGGAGCAGGGATGGCATTGTGACTGGGTGAAGCAGCCAACCCTAGATGACTCCCTGAGACGGGCAAGGCATTGCTCACAGAGGATGAAGTCAGCTGCTCCATCCCCACTGGGCTCAGGTTCATTTCATTCATCCTAAGGAAGAGCACACACAACCAGTTAGGCAAAATCTTACCTCAGTGATTCCACTTAAGTTACGGAAGAACCTGAAACGATGGGGGTAAGGAAATGAGAGCTGACCAACTACTACTTCATTTTTACGCTTACAGTTCTCTGAGACGGAGGGTCCTATTCTTTCTACTGATAAGGAAACTGGGATTCAGAGTCATTAACTCAGTCAGTGCCACAAAGCAGAAACAGGATTTAACTCAAACCCTAGGCACACTGACTGAAGCAGACTCCAATCCTTAGAGCACATGACAATAAGAGTCTGGTTTTTTTTTTTTTCAATCACCAAGTTTTTTCTTTCACAATATTTTCTTCAGATGGCCCATTTATTACTTCAAACGAGAATTTTGTAGTTTAACTCACTCAAAAGATAATTTTTTTTTTTAACTAAGAGTTACAGTGATACAGAATCTGAATTAGATTATTAACTGTGTGAAGAAGCACCGTATTTCCACCATGGATTAGATTTTATTAAAATCCCATATAAAAATCTTAGTATCTGCCATATAGCGAGGTTCATTATGTAAGCTTTGCTACGCTACATACTTTATAAAAATTTACTTCCTATTCTTTAACCAATTCATCAAAATAAATGAGGAAACCAGTCTCAAAGAGGACATGTCGTATGCACCAAATCCTAGCAATTAAGTAGAAGAGCACAGATGATGCTGCAAAACACTGCCAAAAATTTTCTTAATATATCAAACCTTTTTTTTTTTCAAATCTACAGACCATTTTTGTCAAGCCAAAAAATCTGAGAATCACCTTTTCTTTGCAACCTACCTTACATTATCTTTAACAGTATCATCAGAATACAATGGTTTGAGCAAGATGCTTGCTATTGGAGGCTATCAAGAACATTAGTTCCTATGTCAGAATTTAGAGACTGCCATATTATAAACATCACAATTTCAATAAGCTAGCCAACAAGTTATTCGAAGGTTACTAAAGTCCTCCAATCCCAGACCACTGGGGTGGCTCAGTCGGTTAAGTGTCTGCCTTCGGCTCAGGTGATGATCTCAGGATCCTGGGATAGAGCCCTACCGTGCTGAGTCGGGCTCCCTGCTCAGTGGGGAGTCTGCTTCTCCCTCTACGCTCCCCCCCCCCCCTTTTAAACCCTAACTATCAAAATCTTTACCAAAAAAAAAAAAAAAAAAAAAAAAAACCTCCAATTCTATATTGAAAGTAAGCATAGGGCACAGTAATGCAAGCTCTTCTGTGTCTATCCCATGGGAGGAGTAAAGAAGGAAAGGAGGAATCAAATGGATCTACATATTCCTTAGCAGTGAAAGCAAACCTAAATAGGTTTTAATCTGAAAAATGGCAGTATCAGCTATCAATAAACCTGAAAATAATAATAGCTCATACTTACTACTCCCTTACTGACCTAAGTGATTTACATGTAATTTACATGTAATTATTTCACCTAATCCTTATAACTGCTGTGAGGTAGGTATTATTCTTGATCCCATTTTAGAGATGAGAAAACAGACTCAGAGAGACTAACTTAACTCAAGATTATATAACAAGTGACAGGTGGGATTTAAATCCAGGTCTCCCAATTTAAGAAATCTAAGCCGAATCACTATGTTGTGCACTTAAAACCAATATAACATTGTATGTCAACACCTGAAATTAATACAACATTGTATGTTAACTACAATAAAAAAAATTTAAGACTTTATTATTTATTTATTGGGGGGGGGGGGGACACCGCTCAGAGGGGGAGGGCAAAGCAGGTTCTCGGCTGAGCAGGGAGCATGATGCAGGGCTGGATCCCAGGACCTGGAGTTCATGACCTGAGCCGAAGCAGATGCTTAACCGACTGAGGCACCCAGGGGCCCCTACAATAAAAAAATTTTTAAAAAAGAAACTCAAGCTGTTAACTACAATTAAGACAATTACACTAAAAGAATCATTTGCCTTTTGCACAGTTCCAATAATTAGGATCTGTGTATTTATATTACGGGTTGTGTTTAAAGTCCCATGTAGACCCGTTCCTGCATTATTCTACATCCACAGGCTTTAATCTTACCCCAGGCCAGGTAGCTCATTAAACTAAACTCTCGGACAGTAATAAAATGAACAAGGCTCACAGTGGAGAACAGGCACTCTGAAATCTTTGATATGGATGGAGCAATGCATTTTCATGGCCACTAGAAAGGCAACTAGAAGTACATGACAAATAAGGTACACCTTACAAAGGAGAGCACATTAATAACAGTATTTAATTATGCTATAAAGAGTGCAAAAAAAATCCTTATAGCCTAAAGAAACAATAGCTACCTTAATTTTCCAAGTTTCTAGGCGTGGGTTGGTTTAAAACAGACTTTTCCCGTAACTTTTTATAGCTACAAATATAACTAGAACTCTACAAGCACTGGAGCAGGGGGTTACAACAAATGGGTTACAATAAGTTTTTAAAGTACACTTAAAAGTCTCCAGCTTCAAATCCCATTCTAAAAATTCCTGAATATTAATCTGTGTACCTAATCTCCAGATAAAAATCAAAATGGTGTTTCTAGGTTGACTCCTAGGCCTTCTCAAACCAGTTCAAACCAGTTTAATGTGAGAACCTCAGCAGATTTCTGCTTCGTTGTGAGTCACTAAAACGTGACGACCTCAGCAGCCATAAACCAAAGGTAACTAGTATCTCGCACAGGGAAAGCAGATGAAGGGAATTTACAATATGATCCTCATAAGACTCACTCTCTCTGAAGTGCAATTCTATTCTACCTACCTTTCTCACAGGAGTTTCTGGGAAGCAATCTTGGAAGAAGGGCCAAAATCATACCAACCTCTCTCTTCTTCCTACTCACTCCTGGTAAAATCATTTCTTTCACACTTCTACACTTTGTGTGTTTCTAACTGACCTAGGAATAAATCATTTGCCAGTTGCTAATCTTAGGACTTTTTCTTAGAATCTTATGCCGTTTTCTTAGAATGACATATAAGAAGCTAACTGAGGGGCGCCTGGGTGGCTCAGTTGTTAAGCGTCTGCCTTTGGCTCAGGTCATGATCCGGGGGTCCTGGGATAGAGCCCCACACAGGGCTCCCTACTGGGCAGGGAGGCTGCTTCTCCCTCTCCCATTCCCACTGCTGTGCTCTCTCTCACTGTGTCTCTCCCTGTTAAATAAATAAAATCTCGGGACGCCTGGGTGGCTCAGTGGGTTAAAGCCTCTGCCTTCGGCTCAGATCGTGATCCCAGGGTCCTGGGATCGAGCCCCGCATTGGGCTCTCTGCTCGGCAGGGAGCCTGCTTCCCTTCCTCTCTCTCTCTGACTGCCTCTCTGCCTGATTGTGATCTCTGTCTGTCGAATAAATAAATAAAATCTTTAAAAAAATAAATAAAATAAAATCTCAAAAAAAAATAATCATGTTTAAAAAAAAAAAAAAAGCTAACTGAAATGCAGCCACTTTGCAAAATGCAAGGGGCAGTTTCAGCAACTTCAATGAATTTGTTTTATATTCCTCCATCCTAAACATACATCCTATGAAAGGGTCCCAAAAGAACAGCCAAACATAACTATATCTGGCATATTTCTGTACTGACATGGTAGGATTAAGTACTTCAAACATCAGCATGAAATCTGCAAAACTAATCACTTCTACCTTCAAAATTAATAACTTAATTTCTCCACATTACCGCCCAAGTCAAAGGATAACCAGCAAAATTCAAGGTGAAGCATGGTGAAAAGCTAAAAACACACTCTGGAATTCAAATCAAGATATTAAAAGCTCGGGGCGCCTGGGTGGCTCAGTGTTATTAAAGCCTCTGCCTTCCGCTGGGGTCATGATCCCAGGGTCCTAGGATCGAGCCTCACATTAGGGCTCTCTGCTCAGCAGGGAGCCTGCTTCCTCCTCCTCTCTCTGCCTGCCTCTCCGCCTACCTGTGATCTGTCTGTCAAATAAATAAAAATCTTAAAAAAAAAAAAGATATTAAAAGCTCAAATAACTCAAAGGCATAGGGAAAATGTCAATGAGCCAACAATCCATGTGTGGCTCTCTGGAACTATTCACATTTGGAGTAAATGTGGTTGAATGAGAGTATATTCAATCCAATTCTGGCTTCTGGATTTCTTGATCCTTTTGGGACATATATCCATTTGCAAATCGCACCTGTAACCCTCCCCCATGGCATCGAAAACCAAAGAAAGGCACTCTAAACTCTCCTTTGCCAAATGTTTTCCACAGACGTCACCAGCGCGGAGCCCACCAAGCTACTCACCTGTGATGCATCTGCTTGGGGCCAAGTGTCAGAGAAAAGAACACACGGGTGGCGGGGAACCGGCATCAGGGACTGCGTTCCAGGGTCACGTGCTACCGCATCTTGCTTACAACCGCTGCACAAACGCGGCCACTCGGCCCCGCGGCCGCCCAGGGCCGCCCAACTCCTCCCGAGGGCCGGCGGCCGCGCTCCCCGCCGCGAGATGGGGCATGCCGAGGGACACCCGGGACTTTTCCTCCAGAAGCTTCGGGAGGGAGGCTGCCCGACCTGGGGAAGGGGAGGACAAGGGCGGTCACCAAAACGGGGGAGGGGGATGCAGGCCCCGTCCCCACGCCACCGGAGAGCCCAGGCGCTGCGGACGCCGCCTCCCAGGGGCGGCTGGCTGACTCGCCCGCTCGCCGGCGTGGGGCCCGCAGGCCCCGCCGCCCTCGCCTCGCCCCGGCCGGGCCCGTGCGCAGCCCACCTGCCGGTCGCGCGGGGGGCGCGCGCGCCTGCCCCACCGCTTTGTTCCTCATCCGGGCAAAGCTCGCCTCGGGCCCTCCCCGCCCGCTCGACCCCCGCGCCCCAGGGGCCGCCGGCCTAACGTTTCCCGCCCGGCCCGGCCCGGCCCGGCCCGACCCAGCCCAGCCCAGCCCAGCCCGCCGTCTCCTCAGGGCCGCACCCTCCGAAGCGCGTTTCCGGCTCCTCAACCACTCCGGGCGCCTGCCGCTCCGCCCCTCGTGCGTGCGCCCCTCCCCGCCTCGGCCCGCTAGCGGCGCCGGCGTTCAGGCGTCTCTCGCCCAACCGAGCCCCTTCTGCGCGTGCGCACTGCGGGTACCCAGGCCCGAGGGGGCCTGGCTGCGAGAGGCTCCGCCGGGAGCGCCGCATCTCCGGCTGGCTGGATTGCATCGAGCGCCGAGCTATCGACCCACAGTTGCTGGCAACCAGAGCTAATGCGCCAGTAGCAAAGGGGTTCTGAGTCCCCTAAATCCTTAGATTCAAGGTTTCAGTCTTCTTGCCATTCTCCTCCTGGGGAAGCGTGGGTCCACGCAAGCCCCAAAGATTCAAAGTAAGGGACTTAAGCCCAAAGATGTTGGCGCTGTTGCCCAGGAGGAATTGGGAATCCGTCTTGAATAGCTTTCACCTTACGTTACACCTGAAGATGCCCAGTTTCCCTGCTTCAAGTCATAAATGGGGGAGTGGGATTTGTACAGATTTTCTTCCCCTCATCTCTTTGCCCTTCTCTCCTGTACGCCAAGCGCCGTGCTAAACTCTAGGAATACTGAGATGGGATCATTTTTCTCTAATGTCAAGTTTGTGAGGACTGGACATTAAAACTACAACAAACTGCCTAGTACCTTCCAGATACCAGCAAAACCGCGGAGACCCAGGAATTCCTCCTTTCCTTCACAAATCAATTACTGAATGACATCTCAAACAAGATACAGGTCTTGACCTTGAATAGCTTGTTGTCTAGTTAAGACTGGTGAGTTTTGCAAATTCAATCCCAGGTAAAGGGGCAAAGAGGCACGCACAATGTTTTGAATGAGAGGTGAGCGTGGTGTTTCCCTTCCCTTCTCATGAAAAGAAAGCACAGTTCCAGATGAGGGAACTAATCACTGAACCCTGACAGGTCACATTGGTTTGCTCTCTTGTTGACAACAAATAGAAGTCTAAATCAGGAAAGTCATCATCTCACAAGTATTCCTAAATACACAGTATTCCCTAAAATACCAAATTCAAACCTGGGGTCTAGAGAATAATGGTGCGTTTTATAAAAGGCTGAATAATTTTACTCCAGTTTTCCACGCCTATTCTTTTCAAACGCTATTAATTTCAGAGATGTAAAAATCATGTAAAAAATCATGATTATGTAGAATCACGTAAGACCTAAAACTAATAGTTACAGAAGAAAATGGAGGAGAAAATCTTTGTAACTGTAATAGGACATGAAAATCAAGAACCACTAAAAAAATGGAAAATTGAACTTCATCAAAATTAAAACTTTTTTTTAAAGATCTTATTTATTTATTTGACAGAGAGAGAGATCACACGTAGGCAGAGAGAGAGGGAAGCAGGCTCCCTGCCGAGCAGAGAGCCTTATGCGGGGCTCGATTCCAGGACCCAGGGATCATGACCTGAGCTGAAGGCAGAGGCTTAACCCACTGAGCCACCCAGGTGGCCCCCAAATTAAAATTTTTTGTCTTGAAAAGACACTGTTGGCAAAATGAAGTCAAGCCAGAAGCGGGTATAAAATATTTGCAAACCGGGCACCTGGGATCATGACCCGAGCCTAAGGCAGTGGCTTAACCCACTGAACCAACCAGGCACCCCCAACTTAGTAATTTCTTATACCATACAATTCAGTAATTACATTCATAGGTATCTACCCAAGAGAAAATAAAAACACATATACAAAGACTTGTACAAAATGCTCATAGAAACTTTATTTGTAATAGTGCCAAACTATAAACAGCCCAACTGGTGAGTGCATAAGCAAATGGGAGTATATCTACATAGTGGAATACTATTCAGCAACAAAAAGGAGCAAGATATTGATATGTGGATAAAGCACATCTTTCATACACAAAAGACTATACATATTATGTGTACCCGCTTATATAAAATGCTAAAAAGGCAAAATTTTAGTCATAGGAAGCAGATAAATGATTGTAAGGCGTTGGGGATGAATGGGAGAGATGAGATTGCCTATAAAGGGGCACGAGAAAGCTTTCAAGGGTGATGAAAATTATCTTGATTGTCGTAGTGGTTACACAACTGTATACATTTGTCAAAATTCAACAGGCAGTACACTGAGATTGGTGAATTTTATTGTATGTAAAAATCATCAGAAAGTCTATTTAGAGTAGGTCACCGTATGCTTTCATCGTTCTTTTTTCTTTCTTTTTTTTTTTTAAAGATTTTATTCATTTATTTGACAGAGAGAGAGAGACAGCGAGAGCAGGAACATGGGCAGGGGGAGTGAGAGAGGGAAAGCAGGCTTCCCGCCAAGCAGGGAGCCTGATGCAGGGCTCGATCCCAAGACCCCAGGATCATGATCTGAGCTGAAGGCAGACCTTCAATGACTGAGCCACCCAGGCACCCCTCTCTCATCATTCTTAATTTTTATTGTAATTAATTGTTTAATTTTCTGTCTTGCCAAGTAGATTTTACGTTTTGGGAACCAGATCCATGTCTATCTGATTTAATGCTATACGAGACAGCACAATACCTGACCTATACTGGGAGCTCAATAAATATTTGATTAATAAATGAAAATTAGGGGTGCCTGGGTGGCTCAGTCGGTTAAGCGCCAGCCTTTGGCTCAGGTCAAGATCCCAGAGTCCCAGGATCAAGCCCCACATCGGGCTCCCTGCTCAGCAAGGAGTCCACTTCTCCCTTTGACCCTTCCCCATCTCGTGCTCTCTCTCTCTCTCAAATAAATAAATCTTTAAAAATAAATACATACATTAAATTTAAACTGGCATAACTGTAAACGATGCTTATTAACTCACATATCGTTTTACTTAGAGACTTACAGAAAAATGAATGCTTCAAAGTTTTCCTACGGAGCTGATTTAGGATGACTTGCCATTTTAGGGAGACACCAAGGGGCCAGTAAAACAATCAAAATAATGGGACAACTACTGACCAATCAGACAAATAGAAACAAAGAGTGTAACTGTTCTTTTAGAACCCAAGTATTTAAGCGACTGAAACAGAGATGCTGGTTTGCACCCAAAGGTTGAAACTTAGAGATAAGTGTATATGAGACCAACCAGATCACAACCATTCACATTTTTGCTGGATGGAAAATTATCTTCCAGCATTAAAGACATGGGAAGAATGGGTAAATTGGGGCTTAGTTTGGGCTGCTCAGGATATCCCTTTTTTTTCATTTGACTCTAATTAAGGTATAAAATCTTGCTTTTGATCTCTCATGTTAGGAAGAGTCTGGAAATATCACTTTTTGTGGATAAACCTGTTCTTCAGCATTCTTGAGATTCTCCCCCTAAGCCTGAAACAATTACAATTTATTGCATCAGATTCTGACACTTTTCTTTATATAATATTTGCAGAAAGGCATGGGAAAGCTAGAATTTATTCAACAAATATTTGTTGAGTAGCTACTATATGCCAGGCATTGCCCTGGGTACTGGGGATACAGCAGTGAATTAAATGGGCAAAAAAAATGCCAGTCCTTATGGAGCTTACATTATAGTGAAGGAATACAGATAATAAACAAGTAACTAATTAAAATATATAACATTCCACGTGGCAATAAATACCATGAAAAATTATGGGAGGGAAGAAAATGCTCGGAGATAGGGGCTACAATTTAAAATAGGATAGACAAATCATCACTGAAAGGTGAAATCTGAACCAAAGGAGGTGAGAGAGTGATCCATATGCACATCTGAAGAAGAGAGTTTCGGTCAGAGGTAAGGGAAAGTGCAAAGGCCCTGAGGCAGAAGAACATCTGGCAGGTTTGAAGAATTGCAAGGAGGCCAGTGAGAGTAGAATTGTACACTCCAACATGGTGGCCATTAACCACATGTGGTTATTGTGAACCTCTAAAATGTACCTACTTCAAATTGTGACTTTACAGCTCATTCCACTATCGCCTAGAGTCTTTTTCTTCTGCCCCCTGATTCTGAGTTGGCCATACTAGACTCCACTAGAACTCAGCATCAGTCATTGCCCTTCAGACTCAAGAACTAAATAAATACTTCTTGCCTTAAGTGACTGAGTCTTGGGGTAATGTCCTTGGTGCCCACTGTGAAGGAGGCTGCCTTCATTTTCTTGGATACCACTGATTTTCTGCTCAGAGCTTTGGAAATGTTACATGGGTATGAAAGATTAAGCACTAGTATTTGCAATAGTATTTCTTTAGAGTTAATGTCCAAGAATAGGCATACCTCGTTTTACGGCACTTTGCTGATATCACATTTTTTACAGATTGAAGGTGTGTGGCAACCGTGTGTCAATCAGTCAGTTGGTGTCATTTTTCCAACAGCATTTGCTCACTTTATGTCTCTGTGTCACATTTTGGTAATGCTCCCAATATTTCAAAAGTTCTCATTATTGGTGCGCCTGGGTGGCTCAGTCAATTGAGCATCTGATTCTTGATTTCCACTTGGGTCATGATCTCAGGGTTGTGAGATGGAACCCATGTTACACTCTCTGCTGGGCTTGGAGCCTGCTTAAGATTCTCTCTCTCATTCTGCCCCTCCCCACCCCCTGTGCTCGCTTGCTCTCTCTCTCTCTCTCTCAAAACAAAAAACCAATAATAATACAAATTTTTAAGTTTTTAGTAGTATTATATTTGTTATAGTGATCTGTGATTTTTTTTTTAAAGTAGGCAGCAGGGGCACCTGAGTGTCTCAGTCGTTAAGTGTCTGCCCTTGGGGCGCCTGGGTGGCTCAGTGGGTTAAAGCCTCTGCCTTCAGCTCGGGTCATGATCCCAGAATCCTGGGATCGAGCCCCGCATCAGGCTCCTTGCTCAGCAGGGAGCTTTCTTCTCCCACTCCCTCTGCTTGTGTTCCCTCTCTTGCTGTCTCTCTCTCTCTCTCTGCCAAATAAAGAAATAAATAAAATCTTTTAAAAATAAATAAATAAAGTAGGCTGTATGCCCAGCGTGGAGCCCAGCATGGGGCCTGAACTCACAACTCTGAGATCAAGACCTGGGCGGAAATCTTAAGAGTCAGACACTTAACTGACTGAGCCACCCATGCGCCCTGATCAGTGATCTTTGATGTTACTATTGTAGGTTTTCTTGGTGCCACAAATCTCACCCATATAAGACAGTGAATTTACTCGATAAATGTTGTATGTGTTCTCACTGCTCTACCAGCTGGCTGTTCCCCCTTCTCTCTCCCTCTCCTTGGGCCTCCTTATTCCCCGAGACACAACAATGTTGAAATTAGGCCAATTAATAACCTGTAAGTGTTCAAGTGAAAGGTTGAGTTGCACGTTCTCTCGCTTTAAATCCAAAGCTAGAAATGACGAAGCTTAGTGAGGAAGCGTGTCAAAAGCTGAGACAGGCTGAAAGCCAGGCCTCTTGAGCCAAACAGTTAGCGAGGCTATGAAGGGGAAGGGAACGTTTTTGAAGGAAAGTGAAAGTGCGACGCCAGTGAACACATGAATGATAAGAAAGTAGAACAGCCTTATTGCTGGTCTGGATTGAAGATCAAACCAGCCACAACGTTCCCTTAAGACAAAGCTGAACCCAGAGCAAGGCCCTAACTCTCTTCAATTTCTCGAAGGCTCAGAGAGGGAAGGAAGCTGCAGAAGAAAATTTTGAGGCTAGAAGGGGTTCATTTATGAAGTTCAAGGAGAGAACCTGTCTCCATAACATACAAGTGCAAGGTGAACCAGCAAGTGCTGATGGAGAAGCTGCAGCGAGTGACCCAGAAGCTCGAGCCAAGATCATTAAAGTGGCTGCACTAAGCAACAGATTTCAGTGTAGACAAAACAGCTTTCTGTGGGAAGAAGATGCCATCTAAGACTTTCAGAGCTGAAGAGGAGTCAGCGCCTGGCCTCAAAGCTTCAAAGGGCACATTGACTCTCTTGCTAGGGGTTAAAGCTGCTGATGACTTTAAGTTGAAGCCAACGCTCATCTGTTATTCCAAAAATCCTCGGGCCCTTAAGAATTATGCTAAATCTGGGCACCTGGATGGCTCAGTGGGTTAAAGCCTCTGCCTTTGGCTCAGGTCATGATCTCAGGATCCTGAGATCGAGCCCCGCATCGCATTGGGCTCTCTGCTCAGCAGGGAGCCTGCTTCCCCCCCCTCTCTCTGCTTGCCTCTCTGACTACGTGTAATCTCTGTCTGTCAAATAAATAAATAAAATCTTTTAAAAATATATTTAAAAAAAGAATTATGCTAAATCCGCTCTGCCTGTGTTCTACCAAGGGAGCAACAAAGCCTAATGACAGCACATCTGTTGTATCTGTTTATGGAATATATTAAGCCCGCTGTTGAGAACTACTGCTCAGGAAAAAAGACTCCTTTCAAAATACTACTTGTTGACAACACACCTGGTCACCCAGGAGCTCCGATGGAGATGGACAACCAGATAATTCGTTTTTGTGCCTGCCAACACAACATCCATTCTGTAGCCAGTGGGTCAGGGAGTAATTTCAATGTTCAAGTCTTATTATTTAAGAAGTACATTTTGGAGGGGCGCCTGGGTGGCTCAGTGGGTTAGGCCGCTGCCTTCGGCTCAGGTCATGATCTCAGGGTCCTGGGATCGAGTCCCGCATTGGGCTCTCTGCTCCGCAGGGAGCCTGCTTCCCTCTCTCTCTCTCTCTCTCTCTGCCTGCCTCTCCATCTACTTGTGATCTCTCTCTGTCAAATAAATAAACAAAAAAACAAAAAAAAAAATCTAAAAAAAAAAAAAGAAGTACATTTTGGGAATGCCTTGGTGGCTCAGTCGGTTATGCATCTTGATTCTTTTTTTTTTTTTTTAAGATTTTGTTTATTTATTTGACAGAGACACAGCGAGAGAGGGAGCACAAATAGGGGGAGAGGGAGAGGGAGAAGAAGGCTTCCCACTGAGCAGAGAGCCTGATGCGGGGCTTGATCCCAGGACCCTGGGATCATGACCCGAGCTGAAAGCAGATGCTTAATGACTGAACCACCCAGGTACCCCAAGATCAAGATTCTTGATCTCACCCCAGGTCTTGATCTCAGGGTCATGAGTTCAAGCCCCTTCCCCTGAGGAGCCTATTAAAAATTTAAAAAAGAATATATTTCCTAAGGCAATAGCTACCATGAACAGTCATTCCTCTAACGGATCTGGAAAAAGTCAACTGAAACCTTCTGGAAGGGTTCCACCATTCTAGATGCATTCAGAACATTCATGATTAATTAGAAGACGTCGAAATATCAATATGAACAGGGGTTTGGAAGAAGTTGATTCCAACCCTCACAGGTGACTTGATGAGGTTCAAGACTTAAGAAATTGCCGCAGCCACCCCACCCTTCAGCAATCACTGCCTGATCAGTCAGCAGCCAACAACATGGAGACAAGATGGTCGACCAGCAAAAAGGTGATAACTCGCCGAAAGCTCAGGTGATGGTTAGCATTTTTTAGCAATAACATATTTTTTAAAAGATTTTGTTTATTTTAGAGAGAGAGCACAAGCAGGGGGTGGGGAAGAGGGAGAGGGAGAGAAAGAATCTCAAGCAGGATTCACGCTGAATGTGGAGCCTGACACCGGGCTCGATCTCATGACCCTGAGATCATGACTGGAGCTGAAATCAAGAGTCGGACACTCAGCCGACTGCTGAGTCACCCAGGCGCCCTGGCAATAATGTATTTTTAAATTTTTTAAAAAATATTTTATTTATTTATTTGAGAGAGAGAGAGTGAGAACATGAGCTGGGAGAGGGCCAGAGGGAGAGAGAGAAGCAGACTCCCCACTGGCCAGACAGCCTGATGTGGGGCTTGATCCCAGGACTCTGGGATCATGACCTGAGTTGAAGGCAGATGCTTAACCGACTGAGCCACCCAAGTGTCCCAATAACGTATGTAGGTTGGTTTTTTTTTTTAGACACAATGCTGTTTGCTGCATGCATAAGAGACTGTAGTGTAGGATAAATGTAACATTTATATGCACTGGGAAAAAAAATCATTTGACTCTCTTCATTGTGACGTTTACTTTATTGTGGTGGCCTGGAACTCCACCTGCAAAATATCTTAGGGGTGTGCCTGGACTTGGTCCCACTCCTCTAAGCAGTGCGGAAGGGCTTATTTTCTAAATGTTGGGGATACAGGACTGGAGCTGACATAATTCTGTGTGTTCTGTTCACTCTTGAACCTCAGAAGCAGAACACATGCGTCACTAAATGAGTTCAATCTCTTAGACTTGACAGAGCTATACTAATTTCAGGAGCCCCCAGGCTGTGACTGATGAAGGAATCCTGACTCTGCTCAGGTTTTGGACTAAGAGCCTTCTGTTTCAGCCTGAGTGGAATAAGAAACTGGGGGGAGTGATCAGTGGAGTTTAACCAAAGGCATTTTCAGGTTACCTTCAAATGTGAACTTCTAAGCTAAGGTTTTTTAAACTTTGGGTTTTAACTAACACAACTTGATATGGGAGGCATATTTTAAAATTTGCAGTATTCTTTCTTGATGATTATTTGATTATATAACCTCCAGTCAACTATAATGGAATGGTCTTCCTTAGAGAAAGGAAAAGAATCAGGAAGGAGTTTTTTACCCTAGCCCACCACGTTCTGGGGTTCATTTAACTAAAGTATTGTTCTGATCCATTTTAGAGATTTTTATGGGGCAAAAAAGAGACTGTGATTCTAGGATGATACACAAAGGAGGAGGAGTTGCCACTGAAGGCGGGTGGAAATGGGGGGATGGTGTTGGTCAGAACATTATTAATGGTCCCCAAAAATTCCAACAGGAAAGATAAAATAAGTTTTAAAAGTAACTAAAATTTAGGGGCACCTGGGTGGCTCGGTGGGTAAAAGCCTCTGCCTTCGGCTCAGGTCATGATAGGGTCCTGGGATCGAGTCCAGCATGGGGCTCTCTGCTCAGCAGGAAGCCTGCTTTCCCCTCTCTCTCTTCCTGCCTCTCTGCCTACTTGTGATCTCTGTCAAACAAATAAATAAAATCTTTAAAAAAATAAATAAAGTAACTGAAAATTTAGCTCTAAAGTTCCATGTGGTTTTGTTTTGTTTTGTTTTGTTTTTGACAGACAGAGATCACAAGTAGGCAGAGAGTCAGGCAGAGAGAGAGGAAAGGAAGCAGGCTTCCCGCTGAGCAGAGAGCCCCATGCGGGGCTCGATCCCAGGACCCTGGGATCATGACCTGAGCTGAAGGCAGAGGCTTTAACCCACTGAGCCACCCAGGTGCCCCCCATGTGGTTTTTAAGATAGGTTTTTACCAAGTCTTCAAGGAATAAGTAATTTCTACCTTCTACAAATGGTTCCAAAGCCTAGAAATAGACGGATAGCTACTGAGCTTATTTTTAAGAGTCTGAAATAATCCTAATACCAGAAAAGAAGAGTACAAGAAAATAAAACTAGGAACCAATACAAATTGGAACTCTAGAAAGAAAATTTCTAAATGAAATGTTAACAAATTGAACCCAGTAGTGTACTAAAAGAAACATGACTCTGTAAGGTTCAATCCCAGGAATGAAAGACAGCTCAATTGTAAGAGATGTATTATCACAATTCACTGCAATGCTAAATTAAAGAAGAAAATATGCATGATTATTTTCATAGATGCATCTGATAAAATTTAATAGCCACTAAATACCAATAATATTCTTAGCAAACTAAGAGTGGAAGAAAATGTCCTTAATTTGATAAAAAAATATCTACTACATGGTAGAACATTAGAAATTTCCCCACATAGGGATGCCTGGGTGGCTCAGTCGGCTGAGCCGCTGCTTTCGGCTCAGGTCATGATCCCAGGATCCTGGGATTGAGTCCTGCATCAGGCTCCTTGCTTGGAGGGGAGCCTGCTTCTCTCTCTGCCTCTGCCTGCCACTCTGCCTGCTTGTGCACGCACACTCTCTCTACCTGACAAATAAATAAATAAATAAATAAATAAAATCTTAAAAAAAAAAAAAGAAGTTTTCCCATATAAAAATGCAAAGATGCTAGCTACTACTACCACAATTAGCATTGGACTGGGTATCTTAGGCAGTGAAATTTAGTAAGAAAAATAAATGAGTTACATTGAAAGGAAGAAACAAAACTATCATTGTTAGTAGACAGTATGATTGTAGTTTAAGAAATCCTAGAAAATTGGGGTGTCTTGGTGGCTTAGGCGGTTAAGTATCTGCCTTTGACTCGGGTCATGATCCCAGGGTCCTAGAATCAAGTCCCCATTGGGCTCCTTGCTCAGTGGGGAGTCTGCTTCTCTCTCTCCCTGTCAAATAGATGAATTAAATCTTAAAAAAAATTCTAGAAAATAATTTTTAGAAAATAACTATTAGAATTATCTTAAGTGGGGCATTATTTCACAAGTGTGCACATTTATCAGCATTCAATGAATTGTATGGTTTTTTTTAAAAGATTTTATTTATTTTTGACAGAGATCAGAAGTAGGCAGAGAGGCAGGCAGAGAGAGAGGAAGGGAAGCAGGCTCCCTGCTGAGCAGAGAACCCGATGTGGGACTCGATTCCAGGACCCTGAGATCATGATCTGAGCCAAAGGCAGCGGCCCAACCCACTGAGCCACCCAGGTGCCCCAAACTGTATGTTTAATATATGTACATTTCACTGAATGTAGATTTTCTGTCAGTTAAAAGCTGATAGAACTAGCCAGTGAAATGAGTGGATTAAAGATTAACATGTGCTAAATCATTAGCTTCAAAAACTAGAATAAAATTCTATTCACAATAGCAACCAGACCTATGAGACGTCTTGAGATAAATGTAATAAGAAACACATAAGACTGACACTAAGAAATCTGTGAAACTTCCTTAAAGGGCAAAAAAAGAAGACCTGGGTGAATGAATTCTACTGTGTTCGTACAGGAGAGATTCAGTGTTTCAAAAAGTCAACCTCTTTCCAAATCCATCCATATATTTAACACAATCCCAATTAGAATCCCAAATTTTGTTTGTATCTTTACAGAAATTAAAAGTGCATATTACCTTCTCAGCAGTTCTCCAAATCAAGATGTCCTTGTTCAAGAACTGTACCTCCAAATGACTTGTGCAGTCAGCCATCCAATCTCCAAGACTTGGGTTTGGTTTCTTTCTCTAACTCACACCGAGGTGCCAGACACAGGCTAGGAAACGGCCATGCAAAATTTGTGGCAGGAAAAGACAGCCTTAAAGAAGAGAGAAAAGACAAAAAGCCATAAGGAAAGGATGAATATATTTGACTACAGCAAAATTTTACATTGTTGTATGATAAAAAAAACTGCAGAGAAAAGCCTAGCATGCAAATACTGTTGGAGAAAGACAGAAAAGTTAGTAATAAATTGTACCTAAATATTTGCAGGTCTTTAAATCTTGCTGTAAATTATCTTTAAAACAGAACGGAATGATGCAGGTGAAGGATTCATGAAGGTTTCACCCTTCTGTGTGACAATCTGACCTTCAGTTAACTTTCTGTTTTCTGGTCCTCTGAAACCTGATAAAGATAGAATGTCAACTATGTCATTAGGCAGCCTTACTTGTATGAAAACAAATGGCAGGTTTTAGAGGGGAGGGGGTGGGAATGGGGGAGCCTGGTGTCGGGTATTAAGGAGAGCACGGATTGCATGGAGCCCTGGGTGTTATATGCAAACAATGAATCATGGAACACTACGTCAAAAACTAATGATGTCCTGTATGGTGACTAACATAACACAATAAAAATTGAAAAAAAAAAAAAGGAACATTAAAAAAAATCAGTATTCAAAGTTAAAAAATAAAGCAAGCAATGCTGTCCTGAGGGATCCGAGGTGCATGAAACTGGCTCATGATGGGAAGGAGACCTCTAAGCCGGGAGAGCTACCACATGGGGCTGATGTGAGTGCTGCTTCTACACTAACCTGAGCTGTCACTTGGCTACAGGGGACTCGGGAGACGCACCTGTGCGGATTGCCATGCAGTCTTACAAGGACTCCCATGGAGGTCGAATGTCGAGCTCAGCCCTGCTCCACGCATTGTTTTGTTTTGTTTAAGATTTTATTTATTTATTTGACAGACAGAGATCACAAGTAGCAGAGAGGCAGGCAGAGAGAGAGAGGAGGAAGCAGGCTCCCTGCCGAGCAGAGAGCCCAATGTGGGGTTCAACCCCAAGACCCTGCGATCATGACCTGAGCCAAAGGCAGGGGCTTAACCCACTGAGGCACCCAAGCGCCCCACCAAACACATGGTTCTTGATCTATATCCTTGCCACTGAATCTGACACCAAATGTGGCCCTGGAGAGTCTTAATGAGTCTCAGTATTTAGTTGTACCCCAAGGACCCCCAGGAGATGTTGCACATGAAAATATAGAGTTTACTCCCGAGCTAGGTGGAAAAGGACTAACTGAACAGAACAGAATCGTAGGGGTGCCTGGGTGGCTCAGTGGTTTAAAGCCTCTGCCTTTAGCTCCGGTCATGATCCCGGGGTTCTGGGATCAAACTCCGCATTGGGCTCTCTGCTCTGCAGGGAGCCTACTTCCTCCTCTCTCTGCCTGCCTCTCTGCCTACTTGTGATCCCTGTCTGTCAAATAAATAAATAAAATCTTTAAAAAAAAAAAAAAACCAGAATCGTATGATCTATTCAGCTTGAGATTTAGTTAGCTACACCTGTGAGAAATCTTTCTACCATGAGGTCGTAACATGGGTCTTCCTGTTTCCCCTTGTGGCAGCTGATGCAAACAGCAAGTGTGGGGACAGCCATGTATGTACCCCTCTGTGCCACCAGCCTAGGAAACCAAAATCTACGTGACATCAAACATTCTAGAAGAAGAGCCAATCTAAAGTCTTCAGCTCAGATATTTAAAGCAGCTGACAAGGGACCTGTCTGAGTTTTAGAGATGGAAGTCCACCATAGCCTTAAAGAGATCTTTGAATCTACTGTGCCCAGTCTTTAGTGAATCCCCATGTCCCCTTTTTACAAGCAGATCCCGAAAAGGACAACTAAACCTAGTCCGAAGCGTTCTTGGAGGTTTAGCCTATCTGTCACATATTCTAGATGTATCTGCAACATATGCAGACCTGATCCAGATGGGAGACACCTTTAAAGTTGGTGAGAACATCTGTTTGGATCAAAACTGACTGGAGACATCAGGAGTCAGAACCTCCTCTTTTGATTTTTTATGTGACAATAACGCAGCCCCTCCCCACTTCACATTATGTAACAAAACAATGCTTCTCCTACTCAAGAGGCTACTTATTTCTAATGCCCTTGAACCTTCAGAAAGCATAAGACTAACAACATCCTCTGTGACCATGTAGATATCTCACAACATTACTTGGACCCAATAAAAAGATAACTAGAGAATCAGGATCCAACCATTTCTGATGTGGTTTTAGTAGAAACAAAAGTCTTATAGATATTTATTCCTCAGAGACAGAATTTATAAGGAGCCAGAAAACTTGGCCCAAGATGTTTACATTATAATGATAAATCTGTTGGTTTGAGTCCGATCAGGTTATCATTTGAGTTTTCTGTATATTTTCTCTTATTTATTATAAGACATTTATCTATTTTTACTTTTATTTATTATAATAATTATAATTATAATAATGCATTATTATAATAAATAATGTCTTAAACATTATTTATCTTATTACTTTAAAAAGATTTTTTTGAAGATTTTATTCATTTATTTGACAAACAGAGATCACAAGTAGGCAGAGAGACAGGCAGAGAGAGAGAGAGGAGGAAGCAGGCTCCCCACTGAGCAGAGAACCGGATGCGGGGCTCGATTCCAGAACCCCGGGATCATGACCTGAGCCGAAGGCAGAGGCTTTAACCCGCTGAACCACCCAGGTGCCCCTGTCTTATTATTTTAAAAAGTATTTAAACGAGATTAAAAAAATACAAAAGTAATACGTGTCTTTTGTAACAAATTAAGCAGTAGAGAGATCTATAAAGAAAAGGAACAACACCTCTTCTCCCCAGAGCCACCTTTTTAAGGCAACCAATGACAGAAATTTACTGTGTCTTTCTCCTTCCTTCCCTATGCTCACATTAACACATATAAAGACTTATGTATCATGTAGAGAGTTCGTTTTAAATTCACACTGCATATATTCTTCGTTAGTTTACTTTTTTCGCTCACCACATTATGTACAGTTCTGCAAGTTCTTACATATAGCTCTAACTCGTTATTTTTAATAATAATATAATATTCTCAAAGTATTAGCCCTCCCTCTATTGATGGACATTCGGACTGTCCCCTTTTTCTCCTTTTAAAAATCATCATGGGGGGGTGCCTGGGTGGCTCAGTGGGTTAAGCCTCTGCCTTCAGCTCAGGTCATGATCTCAGGGTCCTGGGATCAAGCCCCGCATCCGGCTCTCTGCTTGGCAGGGAGCCTGCTCCCCCCCACCCCGCCTGCCTCTCTGCCTACTTGTGATCTCTGTCAAATAAATAAATAAAATTTAAAAAAAATTTTTTAAATAATCATTATGGGGCGCCTGGGTGGCTCAGTGGGTTAAGCCTCTGCCTTTGGCTCGGGTCATGATCTCGGGGTCCTGGGATCGAGCCCCACATCGGGCTCTCTGCTCAGCAGGGAGCCTGCTTCCTCCTCTCTCTCTGCCTGCCTCTCTGCCTACTCATGATCTCTCTGTCGAATAAATAAATAAAATAAATCTTTAAAAATAATAAAAATCATTACAAACAATGCTGCAGTAGATAACATTGTATATATAAATTTCCGCTGGTGCATTTATCTATGCAGGATCTCCGGGTCAAAGGACATGTAATGTACACTATTAATTTTAAGTCACTTTCCCAAAAGCTTATAGCAATTTATGCTTCTGCCCTTTCCCCAAATTCTTGCCTGCCCTGGGTATTAGCCATTTTTAGATTTTCCAATCTGAGGATGAAATATGGTACCTCTTATCCGTTCTCCCTTTCCCACCTCTCCAGTCTACTCTCCAGTCTGCAGATAGAGTAATGTTCTTGACAAACAAAATCTCACTATGTCACCTTTCTGCTTAAAGCACCTCATTTACTTCCCATCACTCTTAGAACAAAGGCCAAAATCCTTAACACGGCCCAAAGCACCTTGTGGTCCAGTAGTTTTCTACCTCTCTGGGGGGTTTGTCTCCCAACCATAAGAGCTTTCTCTGGATTGTTCTCAACTCTACTGAGAAATCAAGGTGACACATTAGGTTGTTTGCTGGTACATGCCTCATAGGGAGTTTTTAAAATGTGACTAACTTATGCCTAAAAGGAATAATTATTTCTATTTTATTTGCCTTGATGGAGGTGTTTTTCCAGTTGCTTCAGGCAAAAATCATTTAGGATAAACAGGTAAGCATAGCACTTGTCAAAAAAACATGTCAGGGCTACACCCTGGCTCCTGAGGAATAGGCAGAAAGTCTGATCATAAATGTCGGGGGGTTTTGCTTCTCGTTTTTAAGTTGGACTTTTAAAAGTAGAAGCTCCCTTTAATGTGCTGGGTTTGCAGAACAAGAAATCTGATTTTCAGTGTGATAACACACTTTTTGACATTAACCAGCACTGTTGGGTTTTTAATGACACTTTCATCTTCAAAGCCTTTCACCAACATGGATGGATTAATTATTCTTTTTTTTTTTTGGTGGTATGTTAAAAAGACAAGTCTTCAAAGCCATCATCCTTTATCCCTGGAACTGGGGCTCTTCACCTGCCCCCAAGGGAGAAAATAAATTGCATCTTTGTTTTTAAGACAAAAAGAAGAATACAATAGAAATACACTTTTTGCACTATGGAAAAATGGTCTTATATCCTGGGTGGGATTAGAAGAGGTCGGGAAGCAGGGTTGAACCTGTGTTTACAGTAAGCACCTTGAGAATAACTGACTAAAAGTGTTTGTTACTGTTCAACCTTTTGATGTGCTCTTAAAAAGTAACACACATACGTGGAAAAAAAAAAAAGTCCTGCGTTCCACACAAGCAGGAGCGTAATACTCGGACACTTACCTTCTCGCTAAGGTATATTCCTTCCCTCCTCTCTTCGATGTCAAACTGGGATTTTTAAAAGATTGGGTTTTGGAGAAGAAACCCTCAAGCAGCCCCTGAGGTCCCCCTTTGCTTGACACATCTTTTAACCACAAGGGAGCAGTCTTTCCTTTGATGAGGTCTTCCCTCCACCTCCACAGAAATGGAAGAACAAGGGCAAGTTTGCAAACAGTCTGAAAGCTCTTTCCATTAGCCCTGGACGCCGGAAACCGCAAAGGGCAGTCAAGTTTTGATTTCAAGGAGAAAGCTTCTGGTAGACTTTCGCCCAGCCGCCACATCTGTGGGTTCCTGGGAGGGGCTTTTTTGAAACCGGGAAGATTCCTATGCTCTTGAAGACCTAGAGCGGGTGGATTACAGTAATTGAAAAGCTTGGGTGATTTTTGGAAGATTACTCTGTTTGGTCTACGCTCCCATTCCCAGGCTAGGGGACCGAGCAGAAGCATCCCTTTTGTTATCTGTTGAAATAAGAAGATCAGAGGGGAAGACAGAGTTTGAAGTGTGGATTAGGGGGTCCTAAATCTTTGCCTGTCCCCTCCGTCTGGATCTTTATAAATGATCGAGGAGTGCGATGAATTTAGGAAATCATGCAAAGTTTCCTGTCCTGGAACCAGAAACTTCTTTAAAGGCAGATCGGCCGTGCCGGGCTGTCTGAATGGACCAGCATCTTCGCCTCGAAGATTTATTTGAGTCTCAGCTTGTCAGAGATTAGTCCCTCGGGAGATCTGTTGGCTTTTCGGCGAGGGATGGAGAAGCGTAAGCCGGCCGGACTGCCGCCCTTGCCCTACCACCTCCGCACCGTGCCCTTGGACCTGCCGGGGACGCCGCCCCGCCTCCCTCTCAGGGACCCCCCCAGGGTCTCCCGTCCGGACGCCGCGTGCTGCGCGCGGGGACCCGGGGGCTGCGCCGCGAGGCCGCCCTGCCGGCCGCTGCCGCTGGAGTGCGCCTTCGAGCCCGCCTTCCTCCGGCGGCGCAACGAGCGCGAGCGGCAGCGGGTGCGCTGCGTGAACGAGGGCTACGCGCGCCTTCGAGCCCACCTGCCCCGCGAGCTGGCGGAGCGGCGGCTCAGCAAGGTGGAGACGCTCCGCGCCGCCATCGGCTACATCAGGCACCTCCAGGAGCTGCTGGAGCGCCACGCCCGGGGGCCGGAGGGTCCCGCCGGCGCCCGCACCCCGCGCCCGGCCGAATGCAACAGCGACGGGGAGTCCAAGGCCTCGTCGGCGCCTTCGCCCTGCAGCGAGCCCGAGGAGGCGGGCAGCTAGCGAGCGCCGGGCCCCCGCCCGGTCCCCCCGCGCGGCCCGGGAGTCGGCCGGAAGAGTCTCTCCCGGGGTGGTTTGCATTTCTAATGCGGTTTTTTTCCTCCACGACTAAATCTTAGGAACGAGAATTGCGTGTTTTGCGGAGGAAAGTATATTTTGACATTCTGGTTGCCCTCCTCCCCTCCCCCTCCCACCCCTCCTTACTGGTCATGCGCTTGCAAACTTAAAGGTGCTCATGACGGAAACTCTTCCACGGTACTTCTCAAAGGCACACGGAGCCGGATTCTGAGCACCGGATTCTAAAAACGAGTATTCTAAAAACTCAGAGGGCGGCGACAATGGGAAAAATGTCCCACAGCCCGCGGGGTGGGTACATTAGGTACACGAATATCGAATCAAATTCAACCCAACCAAAGAACTTTCCAAATAAATAAATCACAGCCCTTAGGACAAGAGGAACGTTTTCCTGCATGCTTTCTTTTGGGGATTGTATTTGAAATTTAACTGACACCGTCTGTTTGGGTGAAGGTGACTGTAAGTTGACGCTTTAGCAAACACGCACTTGCGAGGGCTTGTTGCTAGGCCAGCGGCCGCTCTCGGCTGAGTCCGTGCACGGTAGTGCTGGAGAAGACCGGGGCCATCCTTTGATACTACCAGCTTTATCTTATCCAGAAGTGGCCATCTGGAAACTTCATAACATTCAGGAAGTAACATGTTACTGGACATGATCTCGTTGAAGGAGAACTCAGATTTGTATGAAAACTTCTCAGTTGTTTCTACCCACTGGTTTTCCTTTTTTCTTTTTCTTTCCATCCCCCTCTGTAGTTCTCACTTCATCTAACCTTTGGTTAAACTAAAGTGACACCCCTGATTTAAAAAAAAAAAAAAAAAAGGAAATGCGTAGATGGTTGAACCAGGTGGACTGAAATTGGTATGTTCTCAAAATCTCATCACCATGAGGGCCTCTGGGTATATTGAAATTATCTAGTGACTTTGGCTTTGTTCCCAGTCTTTGAAAAACATTTAATTTGGGTCCATTTTGTTTTAGGGACAATTATGAAATTCAGTAGATAGGTAAAATGCTTGCTGACCTATGAAGATAAACTTCCTCACTCTAAAGTTGTTTTCTAGTATCTTGAATTGACCTTTCCACAGAGGCAGGCCTGATATGGGGGTGGGTAGCCAGGCCAGGACATGGGCAAGGAGAGAAAACTACTCCTGGTGAGCCCTTACAGGGCATGGTTTAATCCCCACAGCAGCCTCATGAGTTAGGTTTTTTAGTACCTCCTTTTTACAGCTGTGTCAACAGAGGGAAGCTAATATGCAATGAATATCTTTTATGGGCCAGGAATTCTGTCATGTGCTTTTTTACATGTTGTCCTGGTTCATTCTCATTCGTCTGTGAGGTGAGTATTACACATACGATGTGGTTAAAAAGTGGGGCCTTGCCCAGGTTTGTGTTGCTATGGTTAGCTGAGCTGAGATTCCATCTAGAGTTTGACCCTAAAGCCCAGACTTGCTGGGTCTGGTTTCCTGTATTCCCTTGCACCTTTGTTTGCTAGTGGAGTGATACAGCAAACATTTCTTAATCGCACAGCAACTCGGTTTCCTCATCTGTACTGTTTCTCAGGAGAAATGTAGATGAAAGACCATGGTAATCTGCAAGGTACTATCCAAAGGTAAATTAGTCATGTTATCATCCTTTGGAGAAAATACGCTTACTCGTACTCATACAAAATACTATTACCTATATACTATGGGAAGGAGAGCCTGGTTGAAAATGATCTCTAGGTGGAGTTAGTGTGATTTCTTCAGTGTGTTAGAAGGAAGACGGAGTAACCCCATGGTATTAGGATTTTGCCTTCTACTGTAAATTTCCAGGGGACATGACTTGATCTGTGGAAGCTGCATCCCTGTTAAGACGTATAATTACTAATATTTGTTAACAATGAGTTCTAATGGATTCTGTGTTTCTGGCGGCACAGATAAATGCTTTGCAGTGATTCACAACAAATCTTTACATTTTCTTAAGAATGGGTCAGAGATGTTGGGTTTGAAGGAGTAAGATGGAAGCTTGCCCTTGCCCATTCCTTGGTTACAGCCTTACGGACATCTGTCATGAATCCATTTTGGTCTTCAGGCAGGTGGTTATTCCTTGTAGAGGTTTCAGTGAAGCAAGCCTCCCTGAGATGTATTTATTGTTGGGGGCGGCGTGGAAAGGAAAACACCCATCTTACCTCCCTGGCTGAGCTGGAGGAGAGGGAAACGCACTAAGTTGTTCAGAACCTTGAGAAACTTTTTAAGGGTCTTCCATAAGGGCTAATGACGCTCTCCGTTCCTTCATTCTGCTCCAGCCATGGCCGGCACCTGGATGTTCTCTTTTCTACAGTAGGAATAATAACAATGAAAGAGTATATTTTGTTTATATACTGTGGTTGCTTTTAAATACAGGAAAATGAAATAAAGACTTTTTTCTTTATTTACTTCTCTAAAATAAATGCACAAAATGGGTGAATAAATACAATATACCTTGTGGAGATGAGTGGTTTATAAAGAAAAGGACAAAGGCAATTTTAAAAGAGAATTTTATTCCAGGGGCGCCTGGGCAGCTCAGTCGGTTAAGCGTGCGACTCGATTTTGGCTCCGGTCATGATCTCAGGGTCATGAGATCAAGCCCAGACTTGGGCTCCGTGCTGAACATGGAGTCTGCTTAGGATTCTCTCTTTCCTTCTTCCTCCACCCCTACCCCCCAAAATAAATAAATACAATTAAAAAAAAAAGAATTTTACTCTGGGTAAAAATGCCTTGAGAGATTTTTTTTTAAAGATTTTACTTATTGGACAGAGAGAGACACAGCAAGAGTGGGAACACAAGCAGGGCGAGTGGGAGAGGGAGAAGCAAGCTTCCCCCTGAGCAGGGAGCCCCATGTGGGGCTCAATCCCAGGACCCCGGGATCATGACCTGAGCTGAAGGCAGACGCTTAACGCCTGGGCCAGCCAGGCACCCCACCTTGAGAGATTTTTCATGTGGTTTTGTTTGAAGCCCTCCTGAGACTGGGGCAATGATTTTGAGAAGCCTTTTGGAAAAAAATCAGGCAGTTTTTCTGGAATCTTCCAGATGGCTTACAGGAGGAGCACTAATTCAGGAATGAGTCCTTTTAAAATGTTCAATCTTCATTTTTTCCTGTGGATGGATGGTATTAATTAACCATTAGACAATTTGACTCTTGGAAAGAACAAAATAAATGACCAAAAGTTATGTAGAAACAATGAGGTGAGCAAAGTTTTATGGAAATGGTGCATTCATGACAGGAGAAACATTTACCTGTCCTTTAAAATCTTCCTTGTGTTTTTTCGTTTGTTTGTTTTTGGTTTTGGTTTTGTTTTTGGCCACTCAGCTCAGACAGATCCAATGATTATCATATATATTGCCTTTTGGAATATTTCCTGTGGTTCATAACGGCTGCTCAACCTGTGGTACCACTCCCCCCACCCCCCCACCCCCACCCCACCCCCCAGCAAGGGTGCAAAGGAGGAGGGGCTGTGATGGCGCATACCCTGGAGAGGGCTTGGTTCAGCACTGCCTTTCACAAGCCTGGTGACCTTGGGTAGGCTCCTGACTTCTGTGGTCTCTGTCCTCTATGGTAGGACACTTCAAGTTTAGATTGCATGATCTTTTAGGCTTTTCCAGCTCTAGAAAGCCATTCCCCTAACATGTGCCCCGTCCTGGACTCGAGGAAACCAGTGTCAACAAGACATGCCTGCTTCCTGCCATGTAGTACAGCAGTTCTGTTTTATCATCTTTTCCCACCAGAGAGTTCCAACTCCAGGGCAGGAATTACTTTTTTTTTTTTTCAAGTCCTAGTTGCTGTTACAGTGTCTCATTAAAAAAAAATACAGACAGGGGTGCCTGGGTGAATCAGTCAGTGAAGCATCTGCCTTTGGCTCAGGTCATGATCTTGGGGTTCTGAGATCGAGCCCTGTATTGGGCTCCCTGCCCAGCGGGAAGTCTGCTTCTCTCTCTCCCTCTGCCACTCCCCCTGCTTGTGCTCTCTCTCTGTCTCTCACTCTGTGTCAAATAAATAAATAAAATCTTTTTAAAAGTAGCTTAAAAAATGCAAGCTACATCATTTTTTTGTTGAATGGAATTTGAAGAACCTTCCAGTGTGGAGGGAAAATTAAACTATTTCACCTCCGTATGATGAAAAAAGGTATACGTGTTGTAACCGATGTCCAAAATGAAAAATGGTATCAGGATACAGAGAAAAGAGGGAGTTATGCCAGCTTTAAGTGGGTAGAAAACTAGGAGGAAGGCTTTTGGAGGTGCAGCATTTGGAAGGCAAAATGGGATGAGTACGGCCCGCAGAAGATCCAGAAGTTTAGAGAGCAGGTGCCCAGAAGGCAGGAACTGAGTTTGGAGAATAGAAGCTGAGGAACAGACTAGAAGCTGGCTGAGAAAAGATTCTAGAAGGCATTGAAAGCCAGGCTGAAAAACTTGAACTATTGATTTTATTATTATTATTAATTTATTTATTTATTTAATTTTTTTGGTTTAGAGAAAGAGTGAACTGTTCCGTGCTGTGGTTGAGGATCAGCCTGGTGGCAGGAAGCAGCCGACCTAAAGGGCATTGCAGCAATGAAGAGAGATGGAGGGAGGGCCTCAGCCAAGGCAGTGGCCCCCTGAAATGGGGAGGAGGGCGGGGTTGGGAGGTGATGTGGGTATGTCACTGATAGGTGTGTGGCCACTCAGAGCCTGGAGGTAGGGCGAGAGGTAGAGGGAGATGTTGAAGACCATTCCAATGAGTTCCCATCAACTGAAACTGGGAACACGGAACGAGGAGCAGATTTCAAAGGTAAAAATCATGTTAGAGATGCTGGATTGCAGATAAGCTACTTCTGTCCACAAGCAGTTGGAAATGCCAATGTTGAGGTGGGGGGTGGGGTGGGGGGGAGACAAAGAACTGTAGAGTGGAGAGAGAATCATGCACCTTCAGGCAATGATAGGAGTGGCGGAGATCTTTCAGGGAAAATATTGAGAGAACAGGAGAAAGCTGGGGCAGGCCTCAGTGAAGGAGTGGCAGGTGAAGAAACGGCTTTGAAGAGGACTAAGAAGGAGGGAGAACAAGCTGGTGTGAGATCATGGCAATGACAGCAGGCATCATTTTATAGGGAGGAGGGAGTGGCTGACAGCATCATATAAATCAGAGTGTCAGGGAGCTTAGGTGAGGGGGGACCCATTGGAGTTGGGCACTGAAAGATTGCTGGAAACCTTTGTAAGGGCATGAAAGGGGTGGAAGAAGAAAGCAGAGGTGAGGTTGAAGCCCGCCCTTTCAAGATACTTCGCAGCCAATGAGCAAGACAGCTGGCAGGGTGCGAAGGAAAACCCAATGGAGGAGAAGATGGCATAGCCAAGGCAGGCCTGAGCCTGAGGTCTTCCAAGTAAGACAGTTCTAGAAGATTCAGAGGCTCACCATGACAAGACTTCCAGGACTCTGAAGTCAAGTGGAGGGGAGGGTCCTAGGAACTGGGAGATGAAGGAACTGGAAGGGCAGCGGGTTGGAAGGCAACCAGTTGAGACTAAGCGAGGTGTTTACGTCACTGAAGAAAATGGAACAGGTGTAGACAATGGTAATGAACATGAGGAGAGCATTGTATGGGAATTGTTCCTTAGGTACCGCCCGGCTTCAAAGGCATCGAGTTAAGAGTGTTTAATGGGCTGGTTAAAAAGTTCCACAAAACCCTCTGTGATGACACCACACTTCAAATGGTATTTGTAGGGGCGTCTGGGTGGCTCAGTCATTCAGTGTCTGCCTTCAGCTCAGGTCACGGTCCCAGGTTCCTGGGATCAAGCCCCACATCAGGCTCCCTGTTCCACAGGAAGCCTACTTCTCCCTCTCTCACTCCCCCTGTTTGTGTTCTCTCTCTCATTGTCTCTCTGTCAAATAAATAAAACCTTTTAAAAAAATAAATATTTGTATTTATTTTTTATTTTATCATTTTGGGACCATATGTAACTCTGGAAAGCTCATCAGCATTTAGTATATGAAATAATGCTAATATATACAACATATATTACCTAAGAGTCTGGCAGTGAAGAATGGATGCTCAATTAACTTATTAATCTCCTTTTATTTGTGACTTCTTGAGTATAAAAAAAGATACCATTCTTATGTAGAAAAACTTCAGCAGAGGAACCACTGCAGAGGAAATGCAGTGGATCAAGGGCTGGAGAGAAAGAGAAAATAGTACCTTATTTCCTTCCCTTTGTGGAATTTCTGGGGGCAGGGAAAGGAGAATAAAGTAGCACAGGGAAAAGGAACAGGGCTTGGAGAGTAGAAATGGTATGCCCTTCAGCCATCCAGATGTGGACACATGGCAACTGCTCCTTTGTCAATAGTTTGTGATCTGTGGGCAAGATCACATCAACCCTGGACTCCTGAACTTAACTGTCATCCTCTCGACTCCAAGGGTTATAATTCTCAGTTGAATTTGAGAGCGAAGTCCATGAGGCCAAGGAAAGCATTTCCCAGGATGAGTCAGCATTACCCAGCTGTAACCAAGCCAACCAAGGTTCCAGATGGTGCCCTTCCAAAAACTTTTGAGCTGTTTCTGTCTAAACACAGGTGTTCTCCAAGCCCCCAAAGTTATCATCATCATCATCTCCAAAAATGGGTAGCAATCTATTTAGCAATCCAAGCAAACTTGTTGCCCCGAGAACCAGACTTTTGATGGAAGCGTGGACTGGTGGGATCCTTCTCTGCAGAGTGATCACTAAAAAGGCAAACTCTCTGGGCGAGCTCCTCTGGACCCTTCTCTGTCAGTACCACCAACCCTGTCATCTCCTCGTCAGGCAGACAGGCTCCTGGGGGAGAGCAGATGGCCTAGAAGGACTTGGTCTCATCCTTATTGGCCCATGAAACCAGAGAAACCTTTCCAGCTCTTTGATTCTTATCGTCATATGTGTGTGTGCGCTACTCGAAGGCTCCCTGTGTGGTGAGATGGGTTTTTAATCCTTCCGTGGTTACTAAGCTGCGTCCTTTGGTGCAAACCTGTCAGCAGCCTTTTCCTGTTGGGTTACTCACTGCCATTAACCCTGGCCAAAAAGAAACCACAGATGCTGCAGAAGGAAGTGTGTCCAGACGATGAAACTCTCTGAACTGGTTTTTGCCTACAGAGCAAGCCTCGCAGTGGCCACTCCTGAAGACGTTTCTTCTTTCCCTGACAGTGGGGGAGAAACCATCTGGGAAGGAGGCATCCTATCTCAGAGTCATGGGACTAGAAAGAGCCTTGAAAATTGACCTGACGCCGCCCTGGGGGTTTTAGCGAAGTGAAGGATTAAATAGTGCTGTGTAGGAGAGTTTCATAGAAGCGTATCTCGTCTCTCCAGAAAGCCGTCTAATGACAGAAACTCGCCAACAGCTTACACTTCCCGAGAGCCTATGGGCTGGCAGGCTAGCCCTTCGTGGGCAGTATCCTCACCCGATCACAGCGATCCCGCGGGGTATGTATTACACGTCACTTCCATTTTAAAGATGAACGGAGGCTCAGAGAGCCTAAGCGACGTACACAGGTCAGTGGGAGCAAACCCTGTCTGGTTGGTCTTCATCCGACCGTTCATCGATCAGCAACTACTGCTTGCCTGCCTGGAGCTGAAGTGTAGGAAGAGGAAGAGAGTCAGCAAACAAGCATGCATTCATGTTTCGGCTGGTGATGACGGCTAAGGAGAAAAATAAAGCAGAGATTTTTGTAATTCAACCGTAGAGGCCACGGACATCTCTTCTCACGTGGTTCAGAAGCCGCGCTGCGCAGATTCGAATGACTGGATGGCTTCGAATCACAGCCGCGCACTCGAAGACGGACGTTCAGTAAGTCTCCTTGTTCGAGACCCACCGTTACCACACGGCTGAATATCCATGTTAAAACAATAAGGGACGAGTAGAATAAAGTGCATGTGGGGTCCTGGTCCATCAGGGGAGTGCAGTCAGCCCCCCTTCACATTCACAGCAAACCAAGCCTGATGCAGGACATCAGAACACTTCCTGGCATCTTCCTGGTTTGAGATCAGGAGGAAGAGGGAAGTGTTCTCTGTGGAAGCCGCTGGAGTTCAGCCGCACCTTGACGAAGTAGGAAGAACGTGGATTCCAGTCCTAACTTCGGGGCCTATTGGCTGTGATTCCTTGGGCAAGAGAGATTACCTTTCTGAACCTATTTTCCTCATCTGTAAAATTAAGGGCAGTAACACCTGTTCCTTCTCCCAGGGTTGCGGTAAAGGGGAAACACGGCTACCTAAGTCAAAGACTCCCTTACACTAGAAAGTGCTGTCATGGCTACCGATCTGCACATCAGTTCCCTGGAAGACAGGGATCCTTTTGCAGAGAAGCGCAACTACTCCATCCAATATGAGGGAAGTTCTATTCAACATAAATTCAGTTGATTAAATTCTTAAGTAGCATGATGGAAATAGTACCATGCTAGGTTTTCTCATATTGTCTAAGGAGAGATTCCAAAATGCAACACCCGCAGCAGATTGGCTGGGACGTTCATCTGCGGCTCTCCCAGAGGCTCGCAGCTGCTGTGAGAATGCAGCTAGTATTGCTGGATGGCCCAGCGTGGCCTCTCTCCGCAGGGTCCTTCATCCTCCCGGAGGTCTGGGCTTCTTTCTATGATCATTTCAGAGCAGCCAGAGGACAAGAATGGAGGTTGCCAGCCTGTGGAGGCCAGGGCTCAGGAGTCACACAATGCCTGCTTTCTTTGGGCCAGAGCAGGTCACCAAGCCACTGCAGATCCGCAGAAGGAACATATAGACTCCACCTCTTGCTGGGAGAGGCTGCAGAGTGGTGTCTAGGACCGGGGAAATGTCTGTGGCCGTGTTGGTAATTGACCTACCGCAAGTACTTTTATATGTCATTCTTTGTTTTGAAACAACCTTGTAACTAATTAATTAGTTAATTAATTATCTTTAGAGAGATATGGGGAGGAGCAGAGGGAGGCAGAGAGAGAGAATTTTTTTTTAAATAGTTTTATTTATTTATTCGACAGAGACAGAGAGATCACAAGTAGACAGAGAGGGAGGGGAAGCAGGCTCCCAGCCAAGCCGAGCCGAGAGCCCAATGTGGGACTTGATCCCAGGACCCTGAAATCATGACCTGAGCCGAAGGCAGAGGCTTAACCCACTGAGCCACCCAGGCGCCCCGAGAGAGATAATCTTAAGCATAGACCCCGTGCCCAGCATGGAGCCTGATTCGGGGCTTGATCATGACCCTGAGATCATGACCTGCTCGGAAATCAGGAGTCAACCGCCTAACCGACTGAGCCACACAGGCGCCCCTGAAACAAACTATTTTTAAATGATTTCAAACTTACCTTAACATTAACCAAACAGTACAGAGAACTCCCATAGCCTCTGAACTCCCCACTCCCCCATATTCCCCCACATGTTCATATTCTACCGCATGTGTTCCTTTGCTTGCTCTAATTAAGTACTATTAATCATTTGTCATTTTTGGAATCTTCAAACATGATGTCCCATTCCCCTTCAGCACTCCAGTGTGTATTTTTCCCAAACAAGATCTGATGTGTATTTTATCACCACCACCAAGCAATTCTCCAGGTCTCCAATGGACACTAACGGGTATCCTATTATCTAACTCAATTCTTTTTTTTTTTTTTTAAAGATTTTATTTATTTATTTGACAGAGAGATCACGAGCAGGCAGAGAGGCAGGCAGAGAGAGAGAGGGGGAAGCAGGCTCCCCGCTGAGCAGAGAGCCCGATGTGGGGCTCGATGCAGAGCTTGATCCCAGGACACTGAGATCATGACCTGAGGCGACGGCAGAGGCTTAACTCACTGAACCACCCAGGCGCCCCCGATCTAACTCAATTCTAACATGATGTACCGAGGTGGCCTCAGTCCCACAAGACTGCCCCCAGTGCCAATGTCAACTGCAAACCCCGATTACCACCTGTGATTGTTGATGTAGATTTTTTTGGAATGTTGCTGACGTTGGTGGGGTCCGGAGCCGATGACCACGAGGGAATTCTTTAGACATATTTGGCGCAAAAAGGTAGTTTTATTAGAACACGGGGACGAGACCGGTGGGCAGAAAGAACCGTGGCTGTCACTGCTGCCAGCTGCCATGGCTTTGTAAGGAGCAAGTGATTATACACCTTGGGGGGTGGAGGGAGGGGAACTAAAGATAAGGAAAGTTCCAAGAGGACTTTCATATGCTAAAGGAGACTGCGGATCCTGGAGGAGTGTTAAGATCTGCCCATCTCAAGTATTTGTCAATGGGCTGAAGGTTATAAGGACATTTTTTTTTTTTTTAAGATTTTATTTATTTATTTGAGAGAGAGACAGTGAGAGAGAGCATGAGCAAGGAGAAGGTCAGAGAGAGAAGCAGACTCCCTGCGGAGCCGGGAGCCCGATGCGGGACTCGATCCCGGGACTCCAGGATCATGACCTGAGCCGAAGGCAGTTGTCCAACCAACTGAGCCACCCAGGCGTCCCAGGACATTTAATTTTATCTACATTTTGTTCTACCTTTGTTTCCCACAGCAGTTCTGGCTTCCTGGTCGTAAATCACAAGTTCCTATGACTCCGCCCCCTTCAGAGGAGGAACCCCCTCCTCGGTTCAATCAGTTTGCTAGAGTGGCTCACAGCACTCAGGAAGCTAGTTTACTGATTAGATTGCCATTTTATTACAAAAGATGTTAAAGGATACAAACGAAGAGCCAGATGAAAAAATTCAGAGGTCTGGAAGGGTCCTGAACACAGAAGTGCCCGTAGGAGTTTGGGGTACACCCGCCTCCTGGCACGTGGTTGCAAACTGGTTCACCAGCCTGGAAGCTCTCTGAACCCTGTCCTTTTGAGTTTTTATGGAGGCTTCATAACACAGACATGGTTGATTAAATCATCCTTCAGTGGTGATTGAAGTCAATCTCCAGCTGTTCTCCCCTCCTTGAGATCACAGGTGGGGCTGAAAGTTACAACCCTCTAATCACTTGGTTGGTTTCCCGGGGCAACCAGCCCCCATCTTTAGGGGTTTTCCAAAATTCCCGCCTTAACATACACTCAGGTGTGGTTGAAAGGGGCTTGTTATGGATAGCAGACACCTTTATCATTCTTTTCTTAGGAAATTCCAAAGGTTTTACGAGCTTTGTGCCAGAAGCCAGGATGGAGACCAAATATATATTTCTTATTGCAAATCACCATACCACACAAGGATACTAACATGCACAAACACCAGATCAAGAAATCAACATTTAGGGGCGCCTGGGTGGCCCCGTGGGTTAAAGCCTCTGTCTTCAGCTCAGGTCATGGTCCCAGATTCCTGGGATCAAGCTCTGCATCAGCAGGGAGCCTGCTCCCCCCTCCCTCTGCCTGCCTCTCTGCCTACCTGTGATCTCTGTCAAATAAATAAATAAATCTTAAAAAAAAAATTCAACATTTATACATCACTGCTGACCAACTTATTGATTTTCTGCACAAATTTCATGATTGTCTCGATGATGTCAGTTTTTCCTTCTTTGGTCCAGGATCCTATCCAGGAATATACACACATTGCCTTTAGTTGTCATGTTATTCAGACTTCTTCAGTCTGGACCAGTTTGTCAGCCTTCCCCTTTCATTCCCTTGACAGTTTTGACAATATTTGCTGAAAGCTTCCTGTAGGCAAGACTAGGAATGTTGTTAGTTTTTTTAATGGCAAGACAGTGTGAGATGTGGGGAAAAATCCTCAAGCAAAAGTAAGAGCCCTTCCCTCTGGCCACCAGCAACTTGCTGGGTGAGTCTTGGACAAGTTACTTGAGGTTTCTGGGCTGCATGGTGGGCTGTCCCACTCAGTATTATGTAACTCCATTTTATGGAGTTCCCGTAATTTTTGACTTCTCACTTGTTTTTCTTGTTTCCACATGAAGAGCACCATTTAAACCTGTTTCCTCTTTGGGAGAAGGGACCTTGTCTCCCTTTGTTCTCCCAGGACCGGAAGAGTATTCCCATAGTGCATGTAAGGGCCTATTTAGCTAGAGCGATTCCATCTTGGATGGAACAGTCGTTTTGTTTATGCAGTAAAACTTAAACTGTCCCTGCACCCCTTACCCCCAGGGGACTTATTTAAAAACAAGTCCCGGAAACCAGTCCCAGGTAACAAAGCCCACATACAAGGGTGGGTCGGGCCAGGTGGAGACATCCAATCAGTTGGGGCAGCATACTGTCTCCTAGCTACCAAGGAGTATGGGCCCCGTCCTTCGGGCACCTTTTGGGCGCCAATTCTGACCAAGGTGATAGGCTAGTTCAAATGTCTACTGTAGGATAAATTGTAATTCAATTGGTCACTTATGTGTGACCTAGCATGACTGTGCAGCTTTCTCTGTGTGTTATAATCTCATTGGCCACCTGTGCGTGGCCAGGCCCATCCACATGGCCTTTGCCCTTAAAAGCTAGTCTGTAAGGCAGAGAGAGGTCGCCCTCTCTGTAAGAGGCACGGCCCGGCCGGTCGGTTTGATTCTTGATGCTTGGTGCAGAATAATCGTTGCTTGACCTTCTCTTTATATCAGTCTTGCTCCTTTAATCACGGACCCATTAGTGGGGGACCTTTCAGTGCAGACATGATGAAGCAGGCAGGCACTGTCCTGCTCTCATGGTGCCCATGTTCTTCTGGGGAAGACAAAACGAAGAGAAGCACAAACTTCCAGGCAAAAATAAGTAAGTCACAGGGAGAAGTAGGCAGAGGAAATATAGGCAGTGATACTATAATAACTTTGTATGGTGACAGATGGCAGATCCTTTGATGGCGGTGTGCACAGCGTAATGTCTAAATGTGTATGATTGTCGAACCAACCACTATGTTGAACAGGTGAAACTAATATAATACTGTGTCAACTACACTGCAATTAAAAATATATTGTAATAGTTTTGTAAGGTGAAGGAGGGTAACTAGACTTACTGGGGTCATTTCGTTATGTCTAAAAATGTTGCGTCACTGATGGACACCTGACATTAATAGGATTTGTATGTCAATTATACTTTAATTAAAAAAAAAAAGAAATAGAGGAGTACCAATATTCAAAGAGCATTCTTTAGTTGAAACTGCATTTAGCAAGGTAAGCTTCCTGGGCTTTTTCAGTGGTTTTGTACTGACATGACATCTGTTAGGGGCATAAATCATTTGAGAATCACATAAGTGTTACTTTGAGGACCTTTATAACACAAGCTCTTGGAAAAGTTTGGTAGAATATTTACTCTCCTGGGCCAAATGAGTAATAGAATGAGAAGTGTGAGAAAAATGGGAATAATAGTAACAAATTCAGAGAACTGTTCTGAGGTTAAAGTGAGTCAGGATGGGTGAAAGGCTGAGGCCAGTGCTGGGTACACAGTAAATGTTATGTAATTGTAGCTGTTGTTTTGGTATTAAAATAGCCATTTGCCCAAATATCCTATTGGTTATTGCCCTAGTGGTTTGCTGGTCACTTAAGTCCCATGGATCTTTCTCAGAGCTCCTTTTCTCTGCAGTTCTGAATGAGGTTCAAGGAGAAACTTGCTGTTTTTGTGCCCACATTGGTTGATACTTGCCTATCAGTCTGTTCCCGCTTGGTTCCAGCAGACTGCGAGCCTTGAGGGCAGGGACTGGGTCATCAGCCCCCGAATTCAGGACAAAGCCTGGCTCTTTGTGGCTCTCGGGGAGTGCTAAAGGGCTGGGAGTGTGCCACCCAGGCCGAGATGGTTCTGCTCACTCTGCGTCCAGGACTTGGCTCCTCTCTCCCCTCTCATCAATAATTGGAGCTGCACCCTCCGCCCTCGCCTCTCCTCTAACCTGGTTCTCTTGCAAATCTCTTTCTCTCTGAAATCTAATCATCTGTTTAGTCTCTATTCTGAGCTCCTGTAATACAACTGCCACCTTGTTGTCCTGTAGCCCCTTCAGTTCAGTGGGACTGACTCCTCACAGCCTTCGGAAGTCAGTTTTCCCCAGCACTTCCTGGTTTCTGAGAGGGGAACCACCTGTGGTTAGTACCCCCAGGCACGGAGTCCTGGATTCACTAACTCCTCTTTTTAGAATTCCATTGCCTTACTGCTATACAAGCTAAGAATCAACTCAAATTGACTTAGGTGTAAATGAAAAATTTCCTTACATAACTGGGAAATCCAAGGATATCCTGCTTCCACACGCAGATGAGTCCAGGAGTTCAAATCCGAGATCACTGGGAGTCTCCTGCTTTCCTCTCCCTTAGCTCTGCTTTCCTTTATGTGGGCTCCATTCTCAGGCAAGTTTGCTCATGTGGCAAGATGGCAGCGCACAAGCCCAGGCTTAAGTTGTATCCTTAGCAACACCAGGGGCAAGAGAGCACCCTGTATCAGGTAATACAGAAAAACTCCCCAGATTAGCTTTTATTCTAACTGGACCAGGTGCCAATTCCTCAAGCAGTTTCTGGGGCTGGAGGTTTGAGGTGGAGGAAGTGATGCAGGGTACCCAGGTCTGGGCCTGGGGGTGGAGTTGATTCACCTCAACCATGTGAACAGAGAATGGGGTTGGAATGGTTGTCTAAGGAACTGTGGGTTCCATCACTAGGAAGACAGAGGACTTACGAAGGGCAGGATATCAGCTAAGGAGACACCTTAGCTTAGACACAGTCTGAGAGATGGCAGATAAGGATCTGAACAGGTAAGCGATGAAGGCACAGAGAACCAAGAGAAGCATCTTCGAGATACCCAGGAGTCAGAACTGACAAGACTCATATGAGGGTGAGAGAGAGGCAGGAATCCAAGATGACATGAATTTCTGGCTTAGATGGTCGGTGGGTGGCAATGTCTTTCCTGAGACTAAGACATTTTAGTATATGTGCTACCGAAGCGAGCACCAGAGAAGAGATTTTAGAAGAGGAAAGGTGATGACTGAGTTTGCATGCGGAGTCTGACGTGTTTATGGATCCTTAGGTAGAGACATCCAGGGGATGTGACCTGGAGATGAATGTGGGGTCACCAGCCATAGGTGATGGTTGGAGTCATGGAAATGGGTGGAAATGAGCTGTGATGAATGTACATAGTGAGAAGAGGGCCAAGATCTGGCAGTGAAAGTGTCCCACGGAGTGTGCCAGGAGTGGCTAATAGCCTCAGATACTGCAGCAGGTAAATAAAAGCTAAATTGGTCCATCTAATTAGCAACTACAAAGGAACGGGTGACTTTGGTGAGTAGTTTCATTGGAATGGTAATGACACAAGCCAGGATTAAGGAGAATCAAGGGCAGGACGGGAGCTGAGGAAGCAGAGGCTTAGGGCGAAGGCATCCATCCCTCTGAAGAAGCTTGGCTGTGGTGGAAGATAGGCCGGGACAGTGGCTTTTCCCGAAAGCACGTATTCTTTATGAGTATCAGTCAACACCTCAGTTGTCTTCAGCAGCTTTCGTATTAAACGTGTACACGTCTGTTCCACATCCTCAGCTAGACTCCAGTTCTTGAAGGCAGCCAATGACTTTATCTATGTGAACTTCATTAAGACCGAACACAGTAAAATTAAAATACTCGATCAATGAAACACAGATTTGGAGCTTGAGTAAAGGGTGTTCTTACCTCAGGGACCCGGCCAAGAGTCTTGGCTCCTAACTCTCCAGTTTTTGTCCCACTCTGGGAGGGAAACGTGTAGCAATGGAGCTGAGGCAAAGTCCAAAACAGTTTCTTAAGCTAACACGCTACAAGTGGGCAAACGGTTCCAGGGCGCTGAGTCCCCGGAGGTCCTTGGTGTTTTGAGGGCTACCTGTAATTTACTGATTTGTGGGTGATAAAAAAAGGCAAAAAGAGAGACCTGGTTTACACACATTCATCAAGCAGAATAAAACCTTTACAGTTCGTCACAGAATCCTTAATGGTGGTCTGAATCTGGCCTGCCCCGGCAAGACCAAGCAATCCCATTTAAAAGAAATTTTGGTGAGTGCTCTGAGCATCGAAAGTTCCAGAGCGGGCTTGGCTGCTTCTGGTACTGAAGAGGAAAAGCAGCATAAAATGGTTATAGGAGGCAGTGTGATATCAGGAAAACAGCATTAAACTTGATAGCCAAAAGACCTAGTTCTCTGTGCCTCTGTGTCCTTAGTTGGGGGCCCTTGGGCTACCTGCTGGATCTCTCTGAGGCTGTATTCTGATTTGTTATGCGGGGATAATACCTACTTTGCCAACCTCATTAAACTCCGGTGACTGGCTCACATCATCCTCCCTCCCTCAGCATTCAGTAAGAACTCAAACTCGGTATAAAAACACTGGGTAAGCTACAGAGCAGGAACGGCGATTTTAATGTGTTAAGCTCCAACTACATGCCTGGCAGTTTATTCACTACCTGTTCACAAGCTACAACTTAAATCACCACTCACTTCTCTGTGAATGCCCCTCCCCCCATCATTGTCCTCTCCTTGCCTCACTGGCATCTGGGACATCAGATACTAGTTCCAGGACAAGAGCTTTTACAGATCCGGATCTATTCAAACACTTGGCATACTCCAACGTGACTGATTGATAATTAATAGCATCGTCATCATCAGCAAATCCAGATGATCACAAATCATGGTCTCTGGATATAAAGATCCCAGAGTCAAGCACTAGAGCTCATGCAAACACCATGATGTAAGAATTAAGTATAGGACGAGCTGGTGTTGTGTGTTGGAATTCCCAGCACAAGGAATGGTACACTTCTCAGCAACACCAGTGAAGCCTGCAGGGAATTTTCAGAAATGGGAGACAGAAAAACGTTATAATGAACGCGAGGAAACTGGCAGTCTCGAGCAGACCCAAAAAAAAAAAAGTTGTTTTTCTGTGCTTGTTTTTTGAAGGTTAAATGAAGAATGAAGTAGAATTTGGAGATCACAATGGGATTTGCGAGATTTAATTCAGCATTTAAATCGTCCTCTCCTTGCTGCTCCAGGAAAGTTATCAAATTAGAAAATGAGTGATTCTTCCTATTTTGCTTATGTCTCATCAACTGGTTTTTCCATCCCTCTGCTGCTGACAGTGCTGATCCAGCCCACCGTCAGTGTGAGGTTTTGAGATTACTTATAAATGCACTGACTTTAGGGGCGCCTGGGTGGCTCAGTGGGTGGAGCTTCTGCCTTTGGCTCAGGTTGTGGTCTCAGGGTCCTGGGATGGGCCCGCTTCGGGCTCCTTGCTCAGTAGGGAGCCTGCTTCTCCCTCTCCCTCTGTATGCTTACAAGTCTGCTTACTTGTCATCTCTGTATAATAAATAAATAAAATCTTAAAAAGAAAATAAATGGACTTTAGACGGCCTTAAAATGGACCAAGAGGTTCAGTGTTAAGGACTCCTCATGCCTGAAGGAGCCAGACAGGGCCTTATGGAAGGGTGTTCTAGCTGTGCGTGTGTGCATGGGCCTAGGGCACTGTTACTCGGGGCAATAAGCTGGTGATGTCTGCTTCTTTTGAGCATTTATTAAGTACTGTTAAGTATTGTTAATATTGTTAAGTATTGTTGAGTGTCTCAAATGGGAAAATAACATCTCCAGAAAAAGGAAAACAATGTTTTTACCTTTCTTTTTGAACTCAAAATGTTAACTATTACTTCCTATGGTCATTCAAAGGGCCGAGCTCACTGCAAATGCCACATTCAAGACAAGTTCATAGAGCAGAAACGCTCCCACATGAACCATTCTCTGTATCCCCTGCTCCCCTGCACCTCCTCATGCCTCCCCGGGGTAACTTTCAAAGCTTCTAATAAAACGCAACATCTGTATTTAAGATGACGCACAGCATTTCTTGCACTGACATCAGTAAGTTTTGGGAGGGGACCTTGCTTTGAATTAGTTTCAAATGACACGTCATTAAGCAAGCCCGGTCAGGGGGAGTCTACGCTCCACTGCTCAGCCCTAGAGAACGCAGCGGCCACGGGAAGCCTGCTCCTCACCTTGAGGTGCCCTCGAGCGTTCGCTGGGAACATGCATCCTTGAGTCATGACTGCACAACAGTGGCTGGCCCAGTCTGAAGGAGGGCCACATGGAGGCTATAATTATTACATTAAGAATCCTAACTGGTTTGCTGGGTATGTTCAAACTCTACCACCAACATATTTAGGTGAAGGGGAGCTCAGAGTGAAGACATGCTAGGCTAATTCCTATCAGATCTTTCTCAGAGGAAGCCGGTCTTCTACAGCCTTCCAAACGGCAGCATCTAGAAGATACTCCAAGGAGAGTTTTTACTGTAAGCTGAAGGGTAAGTTTTAGGAAAGAATATTTTAGAGTGAGTCACTGAAAGCAACCTGGGAGAAAATCAGGCAACAGCACTTAGCAAAGTGAATCAAGCACAAATACTAACTGTCCCAAGGAATAAACGATGAAGCACAAGATAAAACAACATATTGCAACTTTATTAGATTTTTCTATTTTACTGGCTGTTCAAACTCAACAAAGGCCTTAGTAACCTGTCCCTTCCACATCTTTAGGTGTCACAGTACAGAACACGAAATCTGATTAGATGGCACCAGTCAACCTGTCCAACAGAACCACTGCTAACACCTCAGTCATGTAAGGCTTTTATAATAATTCAACCACGAATATAAAGATACTCAGCATTCTGTGCAGGTTTGCCGCCACTGCTGTGCAAGACCTCACCCCGGAACAGTTTACCAGACCAGGCCTACTTAACGACAGCTCCCCACAGGCGCCTTGTGCAGGTACGGCAGGACTCTGCCTCATATCTAGGATGAGCAAAGAAGTCAGTCTATGGAAAATTACTCTGAGCCCCTATTCCTACACCTCCGTACATGTTCCCTCCTCAACGTGTCCCACTATCCATTCATCTCCCATCTGGAAAGGACGCCGTGGGTGTTTCCCAAGTGAGAGTGGTGGTCGGGGTTTTGCTGGGTTCAGGGGAAGGGGATGGATGGGTGGGTGAAGGGACAAACTGACAAAAGGAGGAGGGAAAGGAAACATTTGAAAACCTTATTTACTAGAACGCTCTCCATGACTCAGAATATAAACAGGGCTTGCTGGCACGAACTTCGTTCTGCTGGCTACACACTTCTATGACTGAGTGAGGCAGCATCTTGATCTATACCCACCCCCAACACGAAAACCTGGGGGACAATCAGGGAGGACAGTGGGACTCCTCCTGGAAGGTAATGTTACAGGCCTGGCTTCCGAGAGCAGCAGCCGCCTGCCAATGCCTTGGGAACGGGCGGTCGTAGATGTGCACTTGGGAGCCTGCGGGTCTGGAGTCTGATGTCTGAGGAGCGTTTCCATCCACCTCCATCCCATGAGGGGCAGTGGCGCTGGCGGCTGCGGTCAGCGTTCTATCCTTTGATGACGGCAATCGGTCTCAGCTTAATGGCCTTCTTGCTGATTCCAGCATCGTGGCAGGTGTTCACCACGTCCGTCACGTTCTTATACGACTCGGGGGCCTAAAGGGGAGGAGTTAAACAATGTAAAAATCTACTTAAAGTGTAATTCTTGAAACCATTAAACTTCACGTGGGATTAAAGAAATGCACGTTAAAATAATACTGAGTTTTCTTTTTGGTGTGTGTATGGTGTGTGTATCATACAAAGATGATAACTGAACTCGATGTTGGTAAGAGAATAGTAACATAAACACTTTTACCTGGTTTTATATTTTTTCTGTATGTCTCATAGTTTCCCACTGCATATATATTACCTGTGTAACTAGCAAAAACAGTTAATGTAACTGAATAAAACACACACAACACTAATACCCAACAGAAAGGAAATGCATCAAATCATTATCTTTGGTTGGTAGTTATTGGCCACTCTGATTTTATTTCTACAGTTGTCAAAATTTCTGGAATGAACAGCTACTACCTTCACAATAAGGGAAAGTTATTCAATGCATCTGTATTACCAACATCGTCTGTATGTTTGTCTGTCTACATACGGACACGCACACTCTTCTGAGTTTCCAGCAAGACCTCCCCCCTCCCTTCCCAGTCAGAACTAGTCTCATCACACATCCTCTCTCCCTATTCCCCGCACCACAGCAGCTCCTCTCAGCGAATTTCCATAGGGCTCCGTGCACACCCTTTGCTAGCTCATCTCCCATTCCCTTCCAATTTCTAATTTTCACACCGCAGCCTCTGGCCTCCTTCCAGTGAGTCACGTGCAGAATCCTCTCCCTGCTGCCCTCTGCTCGGAACATTCCCTTCACCCTCTTGTTCTTGTGGAAACAGAGATCTCTTCTAGGGATGTTACTTCCACTTCTAACTTGAAGTAGCAGCGATTTTCCCCTCCTAAATGTGGTCCTGTCATTAGGCCCAATGGTGTGCCAGGTGTCTGTGCTCATCTTGGTACTTTCTAGATCATTCCCACTCCCTTCTCCCTAAGGCCTCGTCGGTCATCGTGTCTCACTCCCTCTTCTTGCTGCAGTTAACCTGCTAGACTTGGAAGCACTCCCTAGCGTTACTGCAAGACTTCTTGCTCCTGGCTCACTGCCACTCTATCCTGCTAGAATTTCAAATGGTTTCAATATTTAGCAAGAGGTCCCTCTCAGTATCTTGGCTTCTAGCTCCTTGACTGTCAATCATTCCCTCCCAGCCAGGGCCATAACCCGGAACCTGTCATTACCAGTGATTACAACTCCTCCACAATCCCCGTCTCAAGCACGCCGGGCTGGTGACCACAGCTAGGTTTCCAGCTCACTCCCTCCTGTGCGCCGTCTCCATCAATCCGTTAGCCCTGTGGGACGTTTGATCTCCCTGCAAGCCCTCAACAGCCTTGCTTCTCTTCCACTGCACTATACTTGCAAACCTAGTCAAAGTTAACTCAACATCTATTTCAAGCCTGCACCTGTACAGCTGATATAGTTGAAAAACACCCAATCACTGAATTGAGCACAAGGAGGCCCCGGCTGCTATGCGGGCACCCACCTAGAATCTCACCAGGCTGATTACTTGTTCTCATACATGGTTATCTCCTACCTTCCCCTGCATTCTCACTCTTAGTTGCTGATACTACTTTCTATTACACTAAAAAAAAGAGAAACCATCAGAACAGAATCTCCATATAATCTCACCACCACTTCCCTGATTACCTGCATCCTACCTTCTCTTTTATTAAGGATTCATTTTCTGAGCTCCTAGCAAGGACCAACCCCATCCACTTGGGACACTCGATCCCATCTCCTCTCACCTATCCAAGGACACTGCTCCAGTGACCCCCCCCCCACTTTTCTGCATCATCAATTTCTCTTCCAGATTCTTCTCATCAGCATGCCAGATCATGTTACTCTTCTGCTCAAAATTCTCCAATGTCTTCCCATCACCTCACTCAGAGCAGGAAGAGCAAAAGTCCTTCTGTAAAGGAAAGGCAAGGACTCACACGATCTGGTGCTCCTAACCTCTGGCCTCAGCTCCCCCATGCCTGCTCTTGTCAGGGGCCTCCCTGATATTTCTCCAACTTCTAAGCATAATCTCACCTTAGGGTTTCTGCACGTGGCTGTTCTCTCTGCCTGGAAGGCTTGCCCACTCCCTCATTCCCTTTAGGTCTTCAAGTGTCACTACACCCTATTTAAAACTGCATCCACTTCCTATCTTTCCCTATCCCTGTCCCATTCGTACATTATAGCACTTCCTGTCATCTAACGTACTACATTTTTTATTATGTGCTAAGTTTCACAAGAAAGGGATTTGGTTTTGTTCTCTGCAGTACCCCTAATACCCAGAATAGCACCTGACTATAGATGCGTAGCATTTCCTGAGCGAATTAACAAATCATATGTAAAACACGCACAAAAGGAAAATACCGAACGTCAATAGAAGTGATCTCTGGTTGGTGGAATTTTAGATGCTTTGTTTTCTTCTTTGCATTTTCCAAAATCTCTTAACGAAACAGGTGTTTTTTTGTTTTTTTTTTAGGGAGGGAAGAGTGGGGCAGAGGGAGAGGGAGAGAGAGAAAGACAGACTCTTAAGCAGGCTCCATGCCCAGCACGGAACCCAGCTCGATCTCACAACCCTGAGAGCATGACCTGAGCTGAAACGAACAGTTGGATGCTTAACCAGCTAAGCCACCCAGGCGCCCCATAAATAGGTGTTATTCTTTTTTTGTGGGGGGAGGGAAGATTTTATTTATTTATGAGAGAGAAAGAGAGAGAGACAGAGTGCATGTGCGCACAAACATGGGGAGCAGCAGGCAGAGGCAGAGGGAGAAGCAGGCTCCTCTCTGAGCAGGGAGCCCAACATGGAACTTGATCCCAGGACCCTGGGATCATGACCTGAGCCAAAGGCAGATGCTTAATCGACTGAGCCATTCAGGTGCTCCTTACTCTTAAAATCAGAGAAAAAAATTACTTGTTATTAAGAAATAAGGCTTTGTCATGCTCTGTGACTCAGTAAGTCTATTCTCGGGATTTCACTCTCATTATTAAAAACAGCTGGCTGGGCCCCTGGGTGGGCCAGTTGTTTAAGTGTCTGCCTTCAGCTCAGGTCATGATTGCAGGGTCTTGGGATTGAGAACCATATCAGGCTCCAGCCCTGCATCAGGTTCCCTGATCAGGAGGGAGACTGCTTCTCCCTCTCCCTTTCCCTCCGCCAGCTGCCCAACCTGCTTGTGCTTCCCTCTCTAATAACTAAAATCTTAAAAACAAAAACCCAAAACCAAACCAAACCAAAAACAGCTGGAAAAAAGCTTCACGCATTACAACTTAATTTATAGTAGCAAAAATTTGGAAGCCACTTAAATGTCGAACATGGGCAGAAACTTATGGTCCTTAGCTGGTAGAATATTTGACAATCATTAAAAAGTGATGCTTACAAACAGTATAACAGTAACCTATTAAATTAAAAAAAGAAAATAGCAAAAAAAGGGGAGAAAAAGAAATTAGAAAAAGGACCACAAAATGTAATCTATGATTATAACTAGTTAAAAAAAAAAAAAAAAAAAGCATTCAGGGGAAAAAAAGGAAGACAGTAAGTGTCCTAAAAAGGGAGGTTAACAGTTGTGTTAGGATACTGAGTTTCTACATGATTTTTTATTCTTAAACTTTTAAAAAAAGTTATGCTGCTTCTAAAATTGAGTATGTACATACATATAATTTAAACAAAATCTTGGCTCCCTTGTGAATCAAATAAAACCGTTGTCTTTTAAAATCTGCTTTCAAATTCTAATATATAATAGCTGTGCAAAAGAAAGGTTAAAATGAATCAGCTCAAACAATTTTAAAGTTTAATACATAGAAAGGTTAAGAATCAGGGTGCCTGGGTTTCTCAGTTGGTTAAGCGTCTGCTTCGGCTCAGGTCATGATCCTAGCAGATTCCAGGATCCTGGGATCCGGTCTGGCTTCAGACTCCCTGCTCAGCGGGAAGCCTGCTTCTCTCTCTCCTCCCTGCTCACTACCTGTTTCTCTCCCTCTCAAATAAATAAAATCTTTAAAAAAAAAAAAAAAAAAGTTAAGAATCATTCTTGTGACTTGCCTTGTAATTAATCTCCAAACAAAAGACAACGATAAACTATAATTGAGGTTATTTAAAAACAAACAAACATAGTATCTGATAAGCAATACCAAAAATTATGCTGTGCAGTAGCATAAATCACTGACAGTTTTATGCTGAATATTTATCAAAATTTCACTCACCTCTTCCATAACCAGTTTGGGTGATGCAACACGGATTGCGATTCCCATATCTGCCAGTTTGTCCAAGACATCCTGGAAATCTAAATTACGACGAGACTTTGCCCGGGACAATGCACGGCCCTAGATTAGAAAAGAAATGAACTTTACTTTATAAATTCTGAGCTACAATTTATTTTCAACTCCAGCAATTATTTAATCCTTTGGAATTATATGCCTTTTCCTTGACTTTAGAGTTAGAAAATAATCTTTTTTCTTTTTAATCAACCTTAGTTTTTTCATTACAAATCTCATATCCTTCTAGAAAACAACTTTCCATCTATACAAAACATTCAGTATTGAAAGATTTAGTTCTGTATTTCTAATTACAATTATCAATTCAATATAAATAAATTGATTTTAATTATAAACAGTAGGTCTGTCATCATAAAAACTTTGTACCTTGTGATTTGAAACAGTTTGTCAACTTTGGCACTATTGACATTTTGGGCCAGATAATTCTATGTCACGCAGATTGTTCAGCAGCATCCCTAGCCTCTGCTAGATGCTGGTACCAAAACTCCCTACCCTAACTGTGACGTTAAAAAAAAAAAAAAAAAAAAAAAAAAAAAAAAGCCTCCGGGTGTTGCTGATGAGATGTGCTGGTTTTGATCACTGGGCTACAAAGAGGAGTTTGGAGGCAGCTGGAAATGAGAAAAAGGAAGGCTCAGATATGTTTGTTAGGGTCTGTCTTATGAGAAGGTACTCTTGAGTTTCAATCTGCCACTCCATCACTAGCTAAGCACTCTCATGGCTCAGAACAGGGGTGGGCAAACTGGTTTGTGGTCCAAATCTGGCCCACCACCTGTTTTCTGCAAATAAAGTTTTATTGGAACACAGTAATTCCCATTGGTTTATGTATTGTCTATGGCTGCTTTTTCACTTCAGTGGCACAATGGAATAGCTACTATAGAGACCATATGGACCCCAAATATCTACTGTTTGGTGCTTTACAAAGTTTGCCAACCCCCGGCTTAGAAGAGGCAATATGGTGAGATAGGTGTGCATCTATGTATGGGCTCTGATGTGCGAATCCCCCAAATCTTGAGTGGACCTACCTAGAAAGGGACAAATTATGCAAATGACTAGGTCCAGTGAATCACTGACATAAGCTGTGATGTGACCGTGCATCAGTCAAAGTTGTATTGGTGGGGCCAGTGTGGCAATTTCCCAGTCTGGATTTTGTGGGCTTGCAGAGATGGGCAACAGTCCCTCGCCCTACAATGACCACTAAGGTAGAGATACTAGGTGACCTTAGCTGGTTCACTAGACAGTATATATCATGAGAATAAATTCAGGTAGAAGACAAGACGGATCCAAACTTCAATTTTGTTAATGCCCAATGTCGAAACGTAAAATGACGATTAAACTGAAGAGAGCATTTCTAAGTCAGTTTCTGTTTTCCTTACCGCTCCATGACAAGTTGTTCCAAAGGTCTCAGTCATGCCCTGTTCAGTGCCAGTAAGAACGTAACTACAGGTGCCCATGGTGCCGCCAATGAGCACTGGTTGTCCAGTGAGCTGAGGAAGCACACACAAATCAAACATACCACCATTTAGAAAAACTTTAGATGAGCTTTTTATGCCTGAGATTTACACTTCCTCTTGCACTGCAGGACTGTGGGAGGAACCTGGGCCTCTAAATACATTGCTTTCCCAACTGTTACTATGACATTACTTTAATTCCTGGATAATTGAGAGGGAAGTGGAAAGGAATGAAAAACGTGAGGACTTGAAAAGCAGCAGAGACAGACAACACAAGAGCAAAGCCAAATTCAAATGTTTAGGGAAACGTCATTAGGAAGAACATTCCAGGACAAGGTGCCTGACCTCTCCAGATTCCGGTTTCCTTATTACAGGGAAAATGGGAGCAGGCTAAGGGCCCTTCTACCTCTACCACAGCCAGACAGCAAGAGAGGAGGAGAGAGGAACAGACTGAGTTTAATCTTAATCTTGCCTTCCAATCATTCAGAGGCCTTGAAAAGATCACCTTTACGGAGTAAAAGATGCCCCACTGGGGATGTTTTAGACCTCCCAAGGCAGGCAAAGATGAGGTGGGAGTCACTGCTTCACAAAAGACCGGAAATCACTGTTCCCAGGAAGGAAAGACCTTTCCCAACTGCTGCCTTTCTGTTTAAACTCGCTCATGTTCAGAAAGACCTAAATCACGCACCCACAGCTTAACACCGCAAATGGCTTAGTACATACTTGGTAGTCGACAGCGATGAGGGGATGGTGAGGAGGGAAAGCTCGGGTGGATCCCTTCCTGTGAACCAACAGCGTCCGTTCCTTTCCGTCCACCACGTGCTGCTCTACTTTGGCAATGTTGTGAGAAACGTCATAGATCACATGCAGGTCCAAGTCGTCAGGGGTTGTGTTGAAGACCTTGGCAAAAGCCTAAAAGGACAAGCCCATGTTAAAAGCAGCCAGAACCAGCTCTTCCAAACTCCTCTAATGGACTTCAGCTGGTCTGTTCCAATAGGGAGTGAGGAATTTACGAGCTCAAGCACAGCAGTATTATTTATTTTCACATAAAATACAAAAACCATCTTTTACACGACATTGCAAATGCCACTCCGGAAACGCCAACTCTGACTGGAAAGCTGCTGGGCTACTCTTCATTCCACCCTTCAGAACAGCTTCTTCCTCAGCCGTCTCGTCTCCGTGAACGCACGTCCATCCTATCTGATGCTCAAGGCAAATTCTAAAAACAATTTTGGCTTCTCTTCTTCTCCCGTTCCCCACACCTGATACTCTGCTAATTTGGTTTAAGGAGACTTCAAAAGCCTAGAGAGTTTGCCAATATTGCCAATATTTATCACGTAGATTTTGAAAACTGGATTCTGTGGGCTCTGTTTTAAACCTCATCACAAGTAACCAAAGAGCAACTTCAACCGTACCTGACGGGTTAGGAACGTCATGGAGGAGCGGTTGACCCAGGCGTAGTTCCCAGCAGCTGCCATGCCCTTCAGGTAGTCCTGACCCTCTGGGGAAGCGATCCGCGCACAAGCCAACTGCCGGTCGTTGACTATAATCTTGTCTCTCTTCATGGCTTTTTCCATAGCTACCAGTGCATCTGGACAAGACAGAATCAAGTCTAAAGACGCTGCTTTTCCCTTTATAATTGAGATTTACTGCAGAAAATTAGGCTACATTCAAACCCATTTTTTAAAAAGCAAATAAAATACAACTTCTCCTTGAAGTGTTTCTAGATTCCTCTATTTGCTTGGTCAAGACATAGTTACTGAGAATCTTCTGTCCGTGCTATGTGACACAAAGAATGTGGGCTACAAAGCTAACACCTTCCCTGCAGGAACCTGGAAAGGGAATGAGAGGTGTACACACACAGCAACAACATGGTCTTAGTTTCTCCTTTCCTGGCATGAGAATGAATGAACACAAGTAGTAAAATATATTTTATTACTGTCATGGTTTAAAAAAAATAATATTTTAGTGATTTAACAGAAAAGAATTGGAGACAAGTTGCTAGAAGAGCAGGAAAATCAAATCCGTGGCCAAGTGTAGAGAAGTACTCAGGAGAGAATTCGGAATTACCAGTCAGTGCTCCATACATCTGCTAGATTAAATATTTTAATGGGTCACACTGGTCCAAATTATTAAATTCCCACAGGATGAAATGCATACACAAGGATGAACCATATAATACACAACTTAAGGTTTATAGTAATTTCCACGTGTATAAATACCTTCTCATAAACGCATAAATGCTTCCACACGTCCTATCAGTCATCCAAAGTGACCCTGCTGCTATTCGCCTGACTTCTGCTTTTGTCCATACTGTCTTTTGGTCATGAATGTCCTTTGTGCATGACTGTCCAAACTGCAAACAGTATGTGTTCAACATGCCACTTCCAATGTATTTTTTCTAAATGCTATACATGGCCTGTCTTATAATATTTTATCAGGTATTACCTTTTCATTTTAATTAACGTGATTATCTCTTTTTTGAGACACCGTGAGGGCAGTTCCTTGCCAATTTCATCACTGAATCCACCACAACACTCAATCTTGCAGTACAGGTACGTGAGACACACTTGCATACATCATAAGTGTATAAATGAAACAGTGTATGTGAAGTATTTAATCTCCTATGACAACACCAGTGAAGTAGTAAAAACCTACACAGTATATAGTTCTAGAGCTTCCTCTCTGAAATCTCTATTTGGTTCCCCACAAATGCGTGTTTGAGCACTGAGTCAAAAATGAGATTGAGAATATACCTGTGGCTACTTGGTGGCCCAAGCCTCTGCTTCCACTGTGGATCATCACACACACCTGTCCCTTATGGTCGATGCCCATTTTCTTAGCTGCGTACTCATTGAAAATCTCATCCACAACCTGGATTTCTGCATAGTGGTTGCCTGCTCCCAGGGTCCCCAACTGCAAAAGTAAGAATGTCTGATAAAATGACTTCTATTCCACTTTTAAACATTTATTTATTGATTTGAAAGAGACAGAGAGAGTGAGCCAATGTGCCTGCACAAATTGGGTGGGGAGGGGCAGAGACAGAGAGCCTACGAGTAGACTCCTCCTTGAGTGGGGAGCCTGACACGGGGCTAGATCTCACAACCCATGAGATCATGACCTGAGCGGAAACCAAGAGTTGGACACTCAATGGACTGAGGTGTCAGATTACTATTTGCTTTTTAAAAATCCATTTAAAAAGCAAATTGATAAAATCAACCAATAACAAAAAATAATCAGTTTTATACAATAAAGAAATTTCTGAGCCTCAGAAATGCTTCATGCATTTAAAGCAATACACAATAAAAAATATGGTAGAGTAGCTCCTGAAACTCACTGTATCATTACCTGCTTGAGGTATATACAAATATGTATTGAAAGCTTCATAAACCCAAATTCAGACCATTAAATGGCTCAGAGGATACTTTAAAGGTGTGGACACAAGGGTCAAATTTTGGGATAAACTCCTGAGTGTGAATTTTTAAACAAGGTCCAAGTTCAAATGAGTTTTGAAACATCTCTGAGTTTGCTGACACCTACCATTATCCACCACTGAAAGTACATCCTGTAACTGGAGTTGATAGAGGATTCAGGGACCGCAGCACAGAAGTGCTGGAAGAATCTTTAGAGGCTGCCTAGTTTTAACTACTGTGATTTTCAGATAAGAAAACCAGACTCGGAGGGACGCCTGGGTGGCTCAGTCAAGTTAAGTGTCTGCCTTTGGCTCAGATCATGATCCCAGGGTCCTGGGATTGAGCTCTACATGGGCGGGGGGGGGGGGGCTGCTCAGCGGGGAGCCTGCCTCTCCCTCTGCTTCTCCCCTGCTTGTATTCTCACTCTTTGACACAATCTTAAAAAAGAAAACAAAACAAAACCAGACTCAGGCAAAAGAGACTTGCCCACAGTCAGAGTGAATCAATGGCAATGCCATCGCCGCTAGCTATAGATTTCAAACATGTGATATATTCTTATCTCATGGATAAGGTATGTCTTCTCATCTTAGACTCCAGAAAATAGCCACATCTGTGAACTGTCCAAATATGTACATATGTAATTTGGGCATACATTTTTTTTTTTAAAGATTTTATTTATTTATTTGACAGAGAGAGAGATCACAAGTAGGCAGAGAGGCAGGCAGAGAGAGAGGGAAGCAGGCTCCCTGCTGAGCAGAGAGCCTGATGTGGGGCTCCATCCCAGGACGCTGGGGTCATGACCTGAGCAGGAGGCAGAGGCTTTAACCCACTGAGCCACCCAGGCGCCCCTGGGCATACATTTTTAAGCCTTATACGGATAGCCGATTTTTCTCCTATTTCTAATTCAGCACATCTTGTTTTATGAACACCTGCAAGTTCCTAACACTTTTTCAAAAGAGTAAGAATGTGGTATAAATAAATTTGTGTTCTTTTTGATATACTGTGAAAAACCTGGGGATATATTTACTACACAGAAGACAACATTTTTGCCTCAACAGAAGCGTAGGAAACCCCTCCCCCACCCAGCACATTGCCCCTCCCACGTGTTACCTGAGGGAGGCCTCTCTTCTTAGCCCTTGCGGAGACCTTGTTGGGGTCGGCCTGCAACATCCTTCCATACTCCTCACAGTGCTCCTTGTCCTCAGCCCAGGCATAGCCTTCCCTCAGGGACCAGTCCACTCCCATCTCCAAGGCCTCCTCCAAGTCTCTGAGGGAGTAATAAGGTCTGGTCATTTCACAGCCAAGACAGAACAAAAGCTGAGATGACCACATCTCAAAAGGGCAAAAGGAAACAGTCCATCTACTCTCGCCTATATACCAGGCGCTGTGTTAGATGCCATGTTTACGCTCTCAGCAACTCCAGTTTTTTTGGAGGAAAGCAGCTATGTAAATAATTGTGATATAATATAGTAGGATCGTTTTAGAAACGATTATCGTTCTTTAGACATTCATTCAGTTCCTTCTCCTCTTTAAATCTTTTTTACATTAGATTTGCCTCTGAAAAGCACAGATAATTTCTGTCATCACATAACTGTCATCTCACATACCACCAACTACCACTAACTTTGCCACAGCTACCCCTTCATTAATAATTTATGAAAAATTACAGCCAAATAATAAACCTATGTAAATGCCTTCAGGTGGCACAGGAAGAACTTGAAGGTACCTCTGCAGAAATACTACATGGCTTCAGTGCACATGCATTCTGAAGGGGCACATACATTACATCCCTAGAAGGAAGCAGCCTTGATCTTCATCTAAGGTCCAGCCCTCCCAACACACTATCTGGAAGGTTAAATGGTCAATGTCATCTCCCTACTATAGCATTTCAAATATTATTTATGATACAGGACAAAAATTCCTATCTAAAATATTTACGAAGACCTTAGAATTTATATGTTCTAGGTACGCTTTTCAAACCAGGGCTGCATGTCAGGGACCACATGAAATCACAGATCTTCCAAATGTATGTTTACTCCAATTTTTTTTTTTTTTTTTTTACTGGAGAGGAGATGCAGAATTGGTAATAGCTAGAAACATAATAATGGTATGAACGTATGTACACATATATAATTAGGATGCAAAAGTCACATGAATTTTAAAGATAAAACATAAGATGCGAAAGAAACATTCTTGTTAAGCACATGTTCTGCAGAGTTTAAGACGCGCAGCTTTGCATGAGCCATGATGGTACCGTCAATGGCCATTGAAAAGGCAGTTATGCTGTGGCCTTCACTTTCATTCTCTACCACTGAAATATTTAACATCCTGGCTAATATACAACATTCAGTGCCATCATTCAAAAAGGAAGGTCGTGGCTAACTACAGGCTCACTGACAAAAGGCCGTTCAGAACACAGCCTCTGAAGCCAAAGGATCTTTGGTTTGAACCCTGACTTTACTTACTAGCTTACTACTACCTCTTTAAACCTCACTTTCCTTTCTTGTCAGTTGGGAATAACATTAGGGTTATTATCGAGATGACATGACGTGACAGACGTATACGATAGCACAGGGCATTCCATGCAGAAGTGCTCGATAACTGTTAGTGGGCCTTTTTCCATTGTACACTCGGATGTGTGTCAAAGCTGTTCTAAGGAACATCACGTGACCAATCTCTCTACTCAATGGGGGGGCGGACCTCACGTGTAAAAGAACAATTCATTACCACTTCCTGAAAGGTGACTAAACAGTCCCCATTCCCTAAGCATCCTGCACTGGTTATGAATATGAGGGTCACGTGGCTACTTTCCTTCCCAATCCGTTTACTGGAATCTTGTCCTCTTACTTGGCACTCATGGGGATGACCCCTTTTGATCCTACGCCGACAGGAATGTGGTCGAACATAGCCTGGGCAAGCTGCTCCTTCACAGGCTGGACATCACTTTCGTCTAAATTGGTTCTTAGCAAGCGCACACCACAGTTGATGTCAAAGCCGACGCCACCTGCGAAATAGAGAAGTTAGTCACAGATCAGCAACACCGGGCAGCTGGGCAAGGTTACCTGTGGTTTCTCACCATTAACATGGGTTTGAAAGACAGCTCTTCTTTTGAAGATCATTTTTTAAAAGCAGCCCACAAAGTAGGTAAAGTCTGATGACATCAAAACATTTAAAGTAATGTCCATACTATGGGTACTTTGTAAGGTGGTAATGAACAATAAGTATCATCTAGACAAGGTTAAAAAAGATGTATACAACTAGATGTTAATCGTAACGATGATAATGAGAGTAATCACTTACCCAGTATTTCCTAAGGGCCTTGTATTGTGCTAGGTACTTTTCACAGCTGAGGTCATTTACTCCTCACAGTAATGCCACATGGAGTTAACATTACTAACATAACATTTGCCGGAGAATTAACTGGGACACAAAGAAGACACATAATTTGCTGGCAAAGTGTTGTTTGTTTTGTAGCCAATGTCTAAAAAGTGCCTGGCATATAGTAGAAGCCCAAATAATTATCCATAAATGTATGCTTTAATTGATATTTTAATAGCCTCTGAGTGTCCACAATTCATCCTCTCAGTAAATGAGGGGACGAGAAAGGATAGAACATGAGACTGAGAGATGTCCACACTCTATTTCAGAAGTACAATGCTTCACCCCTGACGGCAGACGTGCACAGTGACCTTACCTGGGGACACCACCGCTTCAGGGTCATTCATATCAAAGGCTGCCATATTCCCAATAGCAAACCCATAACCTGAATGGACATCAGGAAGTCCAATAGATCGCTGAAAGAAAATCAGAAAATGAGATCCAGCTTTCTCCACCAGACAAGACTATTAATTCTCACGTGGGCTCTGGGCTGAAGCCTTCCCCAAATCAAGATTCTGTTTTTGTGAAACCTTCTCTATTGGTGGAAATTAAATGTAAAAACTTCTAATCATAAGGCTAAAAATAGTGGGAAAAAAACTTTTTTTTTAAGTTTTTTTAATTTTTTAAAATTTATTTGACAGAGATCGCAAGTAGGCAGAGAAGCAGGCAGAGGGGGAGGGAGAAGCAGGCTACCCGCCGAGCAGGGAGCCCGATGTGGGGCTCGATCCCAGGACCCAGGGATCATGACCTGAGCTGAAGGCAGAGGCTTTAACCCACTGAGCCACCCAGGCGCCCCAAAAAACCTTTTTAATAAAGTCTGACCATTAACTAAGGAAACTGGAACAGAAAAGCCTCAGTATGACACACTGTAGGAGGGCCACATACTAACTTCAATGTAGTATTACATTACAAATATTTATTGTTATTAAAAAAATATTTATTTATTATTTCAGAGAGGGTGAGTGAGAGCAGGGTGAGGGGGTGAGGGAGAGAATCTTAAAACTCCCCGCTGAGTGTGGAGCCCAAAGCAGGGCTCGATCCCATGACCCTGAAATCGTGACCTGAGCCGAAATCAAGAGTTGGAAACTCAACTAACTGGGCCACCCAGACACCCAAAGTAGAATTATATTTTATTTATTTTTTATTTTTTAAGATTTTATTTATTTATTTGACAGACAGAGATCACAAGTAGGCAGAGAGAGAGAGGGAAGCAGGCTCCCTGCTGAGCAGAGAGCCCAATGCGGGGCTCTATCCCAGGACCCTGGGATCATGACCTGAGCTGAAGGCAGAGGCCTTAACCCACTGAGCCACCCAGGTGCCCCTAGAATTACATTTTAAAGACAATCTTTAGACATGGATAAATTGTGGTCACATCAGGCAAAGTTAAGGGAAATATCTGATTTATACAGGCCCTTAGTGTTGAAGCAATCATTGGCAAATGTAATCCTTTTGCTGGCATGAATACTGTACACTTGCTACATCTGACGCCTAGGAAAGGGCCCTGACCCAGGAAGACTGCAGGTCAATGCAGACACCTAGACACCTAAGAGTTCCTTACACGCAAAAGCCCTTTCTTTTCATTTTCCTTCCAAGTGCCAGCACAATAAATGGTATAAAGGGCTCAAAAAAATGCCTGTTGTATGGATTTTACATCTTCTTGTGATGGTAGAACCTGAACACAAGACTGTGGAGGGATCCCCCTTGCACCTTGCCCCACCCAGGCCTACCTGTTCCCACCACCACGCTCCTTTCCCAATCATGCCTACCACACCTGTGCTGTCCTTTCTTCCTCCCCACAGGTCTAACCCTTACACTTCTATTCTTTCTCCAACCATCCTCTTGAATGGGGCCAGAGTGAAACTTTCCATGGTGGTACCCTGGTCCAGTAATAACGCTGTACTGTGATGAAGAAACAAGAAAACAAAACTACTTCAAAGATTTTTCAGATGCTTACAGGTTCTAGCAAAAAGCAACCAGAAACTGAGATGTTATCCAGACTCAATTACAGCTTTACACTCCATGGTTATTTCTGGAAGTTTGAAGGTCACTGTGTGAGTGACACCACTATTGGTTAGGCCTGGCCATTCATCCACTCAGAGAACTCTGAGTCTAAGAGAAAATATAAATGATTCAAACTCTGAACGCGGACTCACATGAACAATCCCAGGCAGGGCTGCCACATTGCCAATTTGCTTCATGGCTGGCAGGAAGCCACCGACACCTGAAGACAAAAATTCAGTATTAGGAAAGGGGACGCAGTTGATTTTTAACATTACATATATTCATATGTTTCTAGCTTGCATGAAACGAAGGGGTAGTGGCCCGGACTACCAGAACAACAAAGCAGGAGAGGACGTTTGGGCTGAAGTGGGAAGGGTGCCTCATCGAGAAGGGAGCGCACGTACAGGAAGGTTGGGAGGCAACCAGAGTAATCACAGACGTCCTGTCCGCATCTGTGCATACCATGAAAAGGTTCCTTGCACACATGGTACTGAGAAATGTGAAACAACTAATAAAGGTTTTATTGCCGACGCAATAAAAAAAACAAATTCTTTCAATAGTATTATTTACCCAAAGAAAAAAAAAATCAACACTGGTTTTACTCTAAGTGACAAAGGTGGCAATGCAGAAGAGCTGGGACAACACTGGACTGAGAGGCAGGGGATATGGGGCTCTAGCTCTGGTGTCACTTGGTCGCGGTGTCATTTGAGGCAAGTCAGGACGTCCTGGTGGGGCGAGGGGTGGGATTTAGATTGCTGAGCCAAAAATAAAAGGGTTAAATCCAGGTTCCACTGTAATACCATTATGACCATTAGAGCATTACATTAGAGCTTCATACACTTATCCCTAAACGTTGCTGCTGTTCGGCAAGATAAGTGTCATCAACTCCCCTTTACGATGAGATTAGCTGAAGTTCAGTGAGGCTAATCAAGATACTGGTTAAAAATGCAGACTTTGGAATCAGACACTCTTGAATAAGAGATCCACCTCTGTCACCGAGAAGCTATGCAACTGGACTAAATAAAAACCCCTTAATATCACTGAGTTTTGCCTTATACATTTGTAAAACAGAGATAACATTTTCCTCTTAAAATTCAGAACTACATGAGGTAATCTACATAAAGTGCCTTGCAAAGTGCCTGGCACATAGTAAGTGCACAATAAATGGTAGCTCGTTATAACTGTCCAAGGTGAGCTGTGAAACCAACCATGTCCACCCAGCTCCACACAGTTTCTACAGAGCCAGGCGGCTAACAGTGTGATCACAAAGGTTTTTGGTCTCATTTAAAAGTTTTGATTATTACCTGACAATACTTTTGTATTTTTATGATTATAACTGAGTCACCACTGTCATGCCACAGGGAAAATGTTGTTTATATGGCCACATGTAGAACTCTGAAGTACTTACCACCACCCCGACAGGCATTCCTTAATTCCTCAAACATTAATTTTTCCAGAGCATCATTCACATAGAAAACTCCTTCAACCTGGTAAGAATGAAAAGGAAAAACTCTGAGCAAATGTCCATGACATATAGGCAGGCACTGGTTAGAATACAAATGCCATACGGAACATTTATTTTACTTTACCCTTTATAGAACACTTTCTCATTACCTTAAGCAAGCAGAAAACTTCCTAACAAAGATGAGATGTTCATATCTTTAAGTAGGTCTTAAAAATGTATCCTGCAATGTTCACAAATTGTTTATTCCCCTATTCTTAAAGCCACACTTAAGAATTCAACAAGAATTTTTTGCACGTGTGATAAAGAAGTCTTGGAGCACCTGTGGGGCTCAGCTGGCTGGGCATCTGCCTTTAGCTCAGGTCATGATCCTGGAGTCCCAGGGATCGAGCCCCTCACCCCACTGGTGCTCTCTCTCTCTCAAATAAAACCTCTAGGAAAAAAAAAAGTCTTCTAACTATGCTCTCACCAAGGCCAAAAGTCCTACTACTCTTGTGCTTCTAAAAATCAGTGGTCTTGATAAACAGATGAATCAAAAGAGTTAAGATTCTAAATATAAAAATGCAGTCATCTGACTGTAGTATTTTTTCTGTGCCTGAGACAACAGCACATTACACTTTATTTTGTCCTACGCTCATTTATAAATCAATACTTTGGTAAAGAGTAAAAAAATTTTAACATGTAGACACACAGCTGTGTGCTTAGTTCTAGAATCTACACAATTTTAAGAGGCTAAAGGAGCTTGACAAAAAATACAAATGGCAAGGAAGAATGTAATTATGTAATACCTAAGGCCAGAACATTTTTATGAGATCAAAGACTATGAAGGAGCTGCCCACCTAAGGAGGGCAATCACCTGGACAAATTTCTTTCTTTTATAAGAAAGAGGACCTCTGCTTGAATAACAACACCAGTGTAAGCAAAATGTCTCCAGTATTATTCTCTGTGGAGCACATTTTATTAATTCACCAAAGATTTACTGAGGATTTACTATGTTTTAGGCACTGTACTGGGCACTAGGGAAGATATGAAGAATATAAAAGATTTTTTTTTTTTTTTTTTAAAGATTTCACCCATCTGTTGGGGCGGGGGCAGGCAGAGAGAGAAGGAGGCTCCCCATGGAGCAAGAAGCCCGATGCGGGACTTGATCCCAAGATCCTGCAATCATGACCTGAGCCAAAGGCAGACGCTTAACTGACCGAGCCACCCAGGTGTCCCTGAGATGCTGTTTTCGAGGAATTTCCAGCCCAGGATGCAGCCCAGACTAGAAAATCAAGGGTGCAATGAGAGGAGCACTCTGATAGTTAAGTGCTATAGAAAAAACTGAGGAAGCAGCTCAGCAGCTTAGGGAGCTGGGAGAGGCTTGACAGGTGCTCACTGTTTGAACCAGCTCTTCAAAGACAAGAGACATCACTGGAGCTGCAAGACATTCAGGAGATATAAAGGAGACACAAAAATGACAAAGTTGGGAGGGGGGTGTTTTGGGGGAGAGGAATTTTTAGTGCAGCATGTGGGTCTTACTGGAGATTAAGTAGGATAAATATGGTAATTATTGTGAAGTTCACTCATCTCTCAAGTACGGGAATGGAATTCAACCTTGGTACAAAGGTCAGTAACTTTAAGAGTAGTACATTGAGATTTCAAGTCTCCGCTCTTAGGGGAGAAGTGGTAGTCAAGTGTACAAACAGTGAAACCGTAACTGCCAACGGCAAGATGAGACTGGCTCTTGGGCAAAATCAGCAGCAAGTGTGTGTATCAAAAGTGAAGCCAGAATCACTACCAGACACTGATCGTGTGTTATCATGACCATCATGTCATGGTTATTTCCTATTCCTTCATTCAGGGAACCAGATTCCTTAGACAGAAACTGGTTAAACAGAAAACAGCAAAAAGGAAATCTTATGACCATGGCCTTTTTCTCCTCTCAGAGTCCCGCTCTGCTCATGGGGGACACTCAGTAAGTTCTGATATTGAGGAAGAGAGTGCAGTGGCTATCAGGAACTCTTACCAAAACACAGACTCGCAAACCTTTTAATACACTTACAAGGCACCTTAAAAGCGTTCAAAAGCTATTTAACAACATATGCCCCCGAACCTTGCAAACGACTGTTTTCTTCCCTTTAATGGAAAATAATAGACACAAATGGCAACGAAGCCTGCGAGAGAGAGTGAACCCAGGCTTCCACGCTCCGTGGTGTTGGGTTCCAAGTCTCCAAAGGGATCATTCCGTCGGAGAAAAGAAGTAAAAGGGGCATCAAGTCCTGGCTGAGCTTACGAGGTGGCTAGAGGAAGCTGTGTCACCAGCCCATCCTTAGCGAAGGGAGTATTCAAAACAAGGACCCTGCCCTGGGAATCTTCTAGACCGCTGCGAGAGGCAAAGACGCTTTATTGAACGGTGAATGCTAATAACTTGCTTCAGCAAACAAAGGTCTTGTAAACGTCACCCAGATGGCCAGCATGACTCAGGAACAGAGTCCCACCCCAGCGACTCCACCCGGGACTGGCTGGGCCACCGTGTACAACTACCCCTCACGTCTCTAAAGCTCGAGAATGTAACGTCTTGCGGTGCGTTTCTGAGACCTCGACGCGAAAGCATTTTGCAAGCGGGAATTTCGCGTTCACTTGGGATTCCCCCGGAACGTTCCGCTTTGGGGACCTTTCCCGCCGGGAGGGGGGGCCGGCTGGAGGGTGGGGACGGGGACGGTCCCCGCGCTAAGCCAAGAGTCGAGAGAACGAGGAGGAAGGCCGGGCCGGTTGGGCAGGGAGGCGCCGCGGGCCCCCGGGAAGGCCCCGTCACGGGCTCCCTGCTTCCCCGCCTCACCTGCATGTTAGGCACGAAGCCCTTCTTGATTCTCCAGCAGTTTTTATTGATCTTTTCCAAGAACTGCAGCTCATCATTATAGCTGCGACTCATGGCGGCGACAACGGTGGCGAAAACTCCCGGCTCCCCTTTGAAGAGACGCTGCCGCGCTGTCCCGTGGCCTGAAGCACCCCCTTCCGGAATCCAACGCGCAGGCGCAGTAGACTCCGCCGCAGGATGGGCGACGGCAAGCGTCGAGGCTCGAAACTCATGGCCGCCACAAAAAATCGCTTTTGTCTCGTTAAGTTAGTCTGCCCTCTAGTGTTTATCTTTTTTGGATATTTACGAGCCCTCTTCAGACTCAAAGCTGAACTAAAATGCAGTCGTTTTTAGCGAGTTTGTAGTCACACTTTGTTTTGGAAGTGCTTTTCAGCACTGAGTCTGGATCAGGTCCAACTGCTGTAATGAAAATCTGCGTGGAGTTTACGTTCCCAGCAGGGAGGGAAAAAAGATGCGTGTAGCCGCGAAACCTGTTTAAATAAATATGACTGGACACGTGTAATGTTTCAGGACGCATTTGTGGATGCACGTTAAATCACTCTCCTGTCAGAAAAGAACGTTCCAAAGAATGAAGGTGACAGTTTACCCGCTATTCCAGCGAACACCGATGGGCTGGTTACTATGGCCAGAGGCGCGCCCTGGAGATGAGCAGACAGACGGCAGTCCAGGCGGGCAGCCGGGCTGCCCGGGCTTCCCATCTTGGACGACTTGGAACCCTTGTTCGTGCTCTTTTACACGCCTCTCTTGCTCCCAGAGTAAGCGGTTTTCACGTATTTCCGCGTCTAGTCCTACCGCATGTAAATAGCAGTGACTTTGGGATGGGGAAGGCTTGGACTCAATTTCTCCCTCTGCCCTGTAGCACAGGCTGCTTTACCAGCCTTGTGGGATTCATCTCTCTTCTCTGTTTTCTCATCTGTAAAATGGGACCACAGTTCTTCTGAGCGTCTGTGAGCATTAGGTGAGTGACTGTCCTGGAGTAACCAGCACCAGGCTTGGCATCCACTCTCCCAGGAGACTGTGAGAGCCACAAAGGCAAAGTGGGTGGTTTCTAGTCCTTCTTGCATTATCCATATGGGTTCCCCTTTCCTCCTCTTCTGCCCCAGTGTCACCCCAATAATTAGATGCTCTAACAACTTAAGATCCCCAGCGACGAATGATCTAGGCTAAGTACTCGGCACTACCATTTCATCTGGGAGGGAAAACCCCAAAACTTAAAGAGTGATATAACTTCTCGAGTTTGCTGTGACCACTGTTTCTCACCAGAAACATCGAGGAGCCAAGCTGCCCACCCCCTTTAAAAGATTTTATTTATTTATTTGCTAGAGAGAGAAAGGGAGCACAAGCAGGGGGAGTGGCAGGCAGAGGCAGAGGGAGAAGCAGGCTCCCTGCTGAGTAAGGAGGTCTATGGAGGATTCCATCCTAGGATCCCTAGGATCCTGGGATCATAACCTAAGCTGACTGCAGCCGCTTAACCGACTGAGCCACCCAGGCATCCCAAGCTAGTCCCTTTTTAGATCAAGCCTTGAAGTCTGCATACCCTTACTTTTTGTCAAAGATGTTAACGATGTTAACAATGTTAAATTAAAGATGTTAGTGAAAGATGTTAAATTCTCTCATCTTTGTCTTATTTTATTTAAAAAAAAAAATCCAGAGCAGAAGCAGAGATTTTCTCAAATAAAAAGACAAGTTCACATTAATAGAAAACGAGTTTAATTAAATACAAGGGACAGTAGCAGTAAGTATAAAACATACAATCCAATATGCAGGGAAGTGGGGGAAACCCTGGGTTGCTGAGAGAGCTAAAGGAGCTCCTCCAGAAAGAACTCGGGCAAATCTGTCCTTTGGGCTTTCTCATGCGCCTCCTCCAGGGCACATGGCTAGCTGCAGGCCCCAGCATTTTATAAACACAGAAACACACAATGTGCATTCGAACATGAAACACTGAAATGCCTACCCCTAAACACACACACACACACACACACACACACACACACACACACACACACCCCGATTTGGCTCTTTAACTCAGTTTGCCTCCCTCTGTCCCTGAGGGCTCGAGAAGGAAAACTGTCAGCCTAAGCACTTCGCAGGGCTTTACAATCCAGCGTGCACTGTCCTCCCCTTCTGGGCTTACAGTAGCTGTGGATTAAGGGCCACTGGCCGCCTGGGGTGGGCTCCAAACAGGCAATCAAGCGGCAGGCTTCCCCCTCCACTGTCCACTTATGAGGTTCAGACCTTCCCAACCATGGAAACTTGGCTGCTGCTTTAAGGACGTTTCATACTTGAGGTCGGTGGAGATCAAAAGGAATCCCTGAAAAGGAGGCAAGAATGAAGACAATGTCACACCCTGGACACCGGCAGCCACAGACCTCTGGGGTTTGCTAAGGGGTGAGGGAGAGACGGTTTCTTTCCCAGGTCCTCCTGTGTCACACCCTCCCTGCCGCTGTCCCCTTGTGAGTGCCTCATACATCAGAACAGGACACTTGGGGTTATTGTCTCCCTATATAACTTGAGCAGCTACAAAAGCAGCGGAGGGGGGGAGGGAAAGAGGAGGGCAGGATGTGCATGGGATTGGAGAATTCCTTCAGAATCTTATTTCCCCCACGTGCCCAAAAGGTGCCAAAATGGAAGAAAGAATGTGTTCTGAAGTTTGTTGATAATGATTAATAAGGAAACAGCTCACAGCAGATCCCTGAACCTCGAGGAGGGTCTTTGGTTCAGGCAAAAGTTCACTGAGAGAATCAGAGGAACCAGTCAGGTCTCAGCCAGGCCCTGCTCTCCTTATTTTAAAAGGGGCCGTTATAAAGAAGATATGGTCCATATATATAATGGAGTATTACGCCTCCATCAGGAAGGATGAATACCCAACTTTTGTATCAACATGGACAGAGCTGGAGGAGATTATGCTGAGTGAAATAAGTCAAGCAGAGAGAGTCAATTGTCATAGGATTTCACTTACTTGTGGAGCACAAGTAATAACATGGAGGACATGGGAAGATGGAGAGGAGAAGCGAGTTGGGGGAAATCAGAGAGGGAGATGAACCATGAGAGACTGTGGACTCTGAGAAACAAACTGAGGGTTTTGGAGGGGAGGGGGGTGGGTGGTGGGTGAACCTGGTGTTGGGTACTAAGGAGGGCACATATTGCATGGAGCACTGGGTGTGGTCCATGCATGGGCCACACTGGGTGTGGTCCATAAACAATGCATCTTGGAACACTGAAAAAAGAAAATAAAATGTTTTTTAAAAAGGCGGCCATTAATCCCAACCTCGCAGGTTGTTTTGCGGAAGGCAGAGCATACCACATCACCACAGTGCGCCTTCTTTTACTACAGTGTGAGTCTGGCTGCCAAGCGAAATCAGCCTCCGTCTGATTTTTAAACTCAAGTTTAAATGCTTTTCATTGTTGACTGCAAGATTTAAGAGCTAAAACTTTTGTCTATAAAATTCCTTGGGCTGGAAAAACGCAAAGTAAATTAGCATAAAACAGAATAAGCAAACTCGGAAGAGGCTTCTACTGTGAAAAGAAATGGGGGCAGTGAAGAGAATATTCACATTCTTACCGCAAAAACTTCAATATCGGAGTTGGCAAGTGAGATTTTGTGCGGGTTGGGCAGGGGAATTCCTTGCTGCAATTTTGCTGAAAAACAGAGCAAGGGGTAAGATAGCTGGGCACAGACACAGAAGTTTTGGCAAACTTTTTGGTAAAAGACAAATAAGCAGTTTTTAAATCTATCTTTTTCTTCTTCCTGATTCTGTATTTTCATTTTATGTTCCTTGCATTTTCCTCGATGAATACTTAATTAGTTACTGAAGTGCTTAGTAAAAATGCACAAGCAGTTATGTATACTTGGGTGGCAGAAAAATGCTGGCAACTTGTCCACTTTATATTTCGAAAATCCCTTAGTTAGTGTCTGAGAACATTCTGGTCTCTGATACAAAATATATTTTAACCAAGCCAAACTCAAGATACTGCGGGTTATGAACGACTGCATACAGGGAGAGGGCCTAGAATTGTCCTTCATCCAAACTGTCTATCCAGGGGCGCCTGGGTGGCTCAGTGGGTTAAGCCTCTGCCTTCGGCTCAGGTCATGATCCCAGGGTCCTAGGATCGAGCCTGGCATCAGGCTCTCTGCTTGGCAGGGAGCCTGCTTCCCTCTCTCTCTCTGCCTGCCTCTCTGCCTACCTGTGATCTGTCTGTCAAATAAACAAATAAAATCTTAAAAAAAAAACAACAACAACTGTCTATCCAAATGGTGGTCTGTGCATAAGAACCACAGATGCCCTCTAGGGAGTTGAATTTCATTTCTGGCAGACCTGAAGGAGGGTTCTTACTGCCTACAGAGTGTGGTTTCAATCTCTTCAACTCAACCAGAGTTTAGCTGTTCTCGCTGAGTCTACAGGTAGTGTGGCTAACGAGGTTTGGACCTGGAATAACCAACTTTGCAACCACACTCTGTAAGTTCCGGGATGGCCCTGGATTCACACAGTCATGTGCTAGAAGTACAGCCTTTTGGGTGGAAAGTCCCAAACAATCCCCAGTGTTTAGCTAATGTCAGAGTCATATGTTTCCCCAGAACCCCTTACCATTGGCCAGTGGGAGGATTCCAAAGTGGAGAATAGAGGACAGAATGTTCTCAAACCTCAAGACCTAAAATGAAAGGGGATACTAATCAGTTGCAAAATCAGGGCATTTTGAAGGTACCATGCCGGGTCTGAATGTGCATTTTCCCAGACCTTATCACGACAGAGGGCGGTAATTAGAATTGCCCCATGGAGATAACCTAGCTTTCCAGACACTGAAAGCTACTTGGCGGGAAACCATATTACAGTTTCCCAATCTTTTTTCCTCCTTGAGGTTGGACATTTCTGTTCCGTGTAGGCTGGGTCATGGTGACAACAAATGTAGAGGGACCGCATGGTGGCAGCAAACACGGCAGCTTAGGTATCAAGTAAGACCATCTAAACAATTACTAAGTATCCCAGTTAGTTGTCTTTCCTTCATGGAGGTCCTTTGCATTACCTTATGCTCTATAGTTAATACTATCACCAGAACATCATCCAATTTACCCAGAATAAATCACAGTAGTTGTTAAATCTTAGAAAAGTGTTAGTTCCTGGGAAGATTCAGGTATTATAAACAAATGGACGATGGGGTGCCTTGGTGGCTCAGTCAGTTGAGCCTCCGACTCTTGGTTTTGGCTTGGTCAGGATCTGGGGGTCGTGATCTCGGGGTCAGGCTCCGGGCTCAGTGCAGAGTCTGCTGGACATTCTCTCCCCCTCTTCCCCCCTTCTCCTCCCTACTATAATGCACACACACACTCTCTCTCTCTTTCACACGTAAATATTTAAAAAAATAAATGGACTGTGATCAACATCGGTTCACTCAATGAATATATTTTGAATATCCAACACGCTCAGCAAGCTTTGCAGCTTAGCAGCTTAGCAAGCAGGGCTCTGAAGCTGACTTCGTAGGTTTAGCTCTTGTTTTTACCACTTCTGTGGAATTGGAAAAGCTCTCTAATCTCTGTGTGCCTCAGTTTCCTCTACTGTGAACTGAAGATAACAGCACTAATGTCTCAATTGGTCTCGGAATTAAACAAGTGAATATTATGTAAGATGCCCAGTTTATATCACTGTCATATTTTCCACCCAGAAATGTCATTATTAGCACACTCTGTTGTGGATACTAAGCAGTTTCTCTGGGTCTTCCTGGAAGACTTGGACTCATTTTGCCTCCTCTAGGCTCAGGAAATGTTATTTATGAGAAAGTCAGCTGTGCGTTCTCATTGATTGTGGTCTGTCCTCTACCAAAGAGCTATGCCATGGAGGTGCTGACCCACAGTGCGTGAGACACTATGGGTATTTTATGTTTCAATATCTGGCATGAAAATATAACTTATTTTCCAGCTTGCTGGCACTCATGTCACTGGCTTCTAATCTTCCCAACCTGAAAATCAGGATGTTCCTAAAAATTGAACAAACAAACATCTTGTCTGGCCACCTGCATAAATTCCTGGGCTTCTTTGCTATTTTCTTCACATCTATTCCTCTCTTAATAGCTGCTTCTGTCGAACATGGTCATCAGTTCAGGACCATGTCCAGGACTGCTCTGGGAGAGGTCAAGTGCCCTGACTGAGGCCACACAGCCCGTAAGTGGGCGTTGACTCCTGCGCTTTGGCCCGAGTTTGTGGATGTAACCATTGTGCTATGCTGCCCCTTGACAGAGAGGTGGCAATAACTGAAATTAATTTTCATGAGAACAATGGGGATCATTTATTTAACACCTGCCATATATTCAATGTGCTAAATGAACCTCATATATAATCCCAGCGAATCGTCCCAACAACCTGAAGACTGGAACGGCCAACTCTGTCCCCACCTGCACAGCCCATACACTTGCTCTGATTTACTTTTCTCTACAATATTTTTCAGCAGACAAAATATATTTGCTTGTTGTCTGCCCCCGCCCCCCCCGACACACTAGAAATAGGAGTGGCCAACAGTGGCACTATTGACATTTTGGGATGGATCCTTCTTTGCCGTGGAGGTTGTCTTATGCACTGTGGGATGGTAAGCGGCATCCTTGGTCTCTACCCCCTAAGTGCCTAAAGCATCCCCCGGACTGTGACAACCAAAAATGTCTTCAGACATTGCCAAATGTTCCTTGGGGGCAAAACTGGCCCGACGTGAGAACTGCTGCTCTGCGATGTAAGTGCCACAAGGGCAGGACACCAAGTAGTGATCTGGCTGAACTTCCTGCAGCTTGGGGGGTGGAGTTCGATTCCAAGTCTATCCAAGTTGGGATATACTCTTCCCATCAGGAAGTCACCAAGCTGGCCTCCCCTCACCCCAAAGTATCTGCACAGCCAGCCTCGCAATGGTTTTAGGAGATGGCTAGAAAGGCTTCCAAGAGCAACTCAGTCATGGCCTCATAATTTGCGGATGGCCTCATCCTTTGGGAGTTTGGATCTTATATTTAATTCTCAAAGATTATTTTATCCAAAGAATGAAATTGCCCTGAAAATCTCCCTGAAAATGCCAATATTACATAGGTCTTAGTGTTTAAGAAAATTCTTTTAAGTATCTTTCTGAATAGATAAAATTCGAGAGTTCCTGTCCTGTTTAAAAGTTATGGGGTTGGGTTCCATTGTGTAATGCTTAGCACTCAGGACTCTGAAAAGTTATGGGGTTGTTGGACAAGAAGCTACACAAGGAATTTTAAAGTTAAAACCTACCCTCGTGGGGAAATCAAGTATTTAGAGGCTCAGAAAACATTAATTCAGCTACTATATAGGGAAACTATCATTTTTCCCTTGACAGGAACTCTGAGAGCTTGGATTCCTACCTCAATATTGCTGCGATTGGACTCTGGCAAAGAGAGCCGGAATCTGAAACAACACAAAACAATGAATGTCAACAGGAAAAGTTTAAAAGATGGAAGATTTAAAAACAACTCTTTCAGGCGCCTGGGTGGCTCAGTGGATTGAGCCTCTGCCTTTGGCTCAGGTCGTGATCCCAGGGTCCTGGGATCCAGCCCCCCATTGCATCGGGCTCTCTGCTCAGTGGGGAGCCTGTTTCCCACCCCCTCTCTGCCTGCCTCTCTGTCTACTTGTGCTCTCTGTCTGTCAAATAAATAAATAAAATATTTAAAAAAAAAAAGCCCTTTCAATAGAAAGGAACAAAAAGGAAAGGGGATTTATTTTTTTAAAGATCCATAAGCCACTATTTTATTTATTTTTTGTTTTTTTAAAGATTTTATTCATTCATTTGACAGAGAGAGAGAGTGAGAGAGCACAAGCAAGGGGAGCAGCAAGCAGAGGGAGCAGGAGAAGCGGGCTCCCCACTGAGCAGGGAGCCCAATATAGGGCTCCATCCCAGGACCCCGGGATCACGACCCGAGCTGAAGGCAGCTGCTCAACCAACTGAGCCACCCAGGTGCCCCATAAGTCACTATTTTAAAAAACCGCACAGCCTGGTGAGTATATAATGTTCTAGTACATCTTTACCTGATATTTGCTGCTTAAGAAGCAGAGCTTTCTAGCAGAAGGCTTGGATTTGTAACCAGGATGGGTTCCCCATATGCATTTGCTATATAGTACTTATTGTTGGCAACTTGAAGGCGGAAGAATTTTTTCCTTTTTTTTCCTTCTTTTTAAAAAATTTTAATTTTTTTCAGTGTTCCAAGATTCACTGTTTATGCACCAAGAAGAATCTTAAGAAATAATTTTCGGTCTCCAGCCATACCACCCCGAATGTGCCTTGTTCTCATCTGATCTCTGGAGCTAAGTAGGGTGGGGCTTGCTTAGTACTTGGGTGGGAGAAATAGTCTTCAGGTCTTCTTGGTCTGAACTCCCAGAACACACACTTGATTTGTCAGACATAGTAAGATGAAGCAGTGGTAATCAACAGGGAAGAGCCTTTCATTTCACAGGTGGGGAAACTGAGGTCCAATTAATGGCAGATTTAGGACCAAAAACTCAGATCTCGTGATGCCCAACCCAAACCTCCCTTCCACTGTAGGATCTTTCCTCACTTTGCTTTCCCTCCTGTCCTTCCATGGCTCACTTTTGCCCAGGTGTAGAGCCTTACTTCTGCATCAACCTTCTTCTTCTTCTTCTTCTTTTCTTCTTTTTTAGAAACTTAAATAAATATTTTATTTATTTATTTGAGAGAGAGAGAAAGAGAATGCGCGTAAGTGGGGTGAAGGGCAGAGGGAGACATAGACTCTCCGCTGATCCCAGGACTCTGGGATTCTGGGATCATGACCTGAGCCGAAGGCAGACACTTAACTGACTGAGCCACCCAGATGCCCCCTGCATCAGCCTTCAAATGGCTCCCCCAGTCTCCAGTCTTGGTCTTCTCCAATCTGTCCTCCACACCATTCCCAGAGTGAGCTATATGGCAAGCATGTCTGGAGAGGACACGCTCCCATTCAGAATTCTTTAATGGCCTGAGTCCAAGTCATTTAGGTGGTACTCAAGCCTTTCTGTATTTTGGTGTCCGGTTACCTGTTTACTCTCACTTCTTTTCATTCTCTACTCTGAATATTATACTCAAGAATCCTGAACTGGTTAGTGCTATGCTGGTTTATTTATTTTTTATTTTATTTTCTTAAGTAGGCTCCACATTCAGCCTGGAGCCTAATGCTGGGCTTGAACTCACGACCCTGAGATTGGGACTTGAGCTGAGATCAAGAGTAGGACACTGAAGCGACTAAGCCACCTGGGCATTGCTATGCTATTTTATTAACGAGGCACTATATATCTGAGGTTAGAAAATGTATTGGCTTCAAAACACATAACAAAACTATCCTGAAAAATGAAAATGTATTAAAATTAATACATGCCCACAACAAGTTAACATTATGGTGACTAGTCACTTTAACTCAACTCCACTCATGGTTAAGTTTAAATTATATTTCATGTGGAATGCATGTGTGCAATATATTTGGGGCTGGATTATTCAAAATTAGAGTAGATAAGGTCATAATGATCTTAAACAACTGCAAAGAATTTCCTTGTATATTCCATGATACCTCTGGTCTCCATGCTTTTTGCTCCTGCTGTTCCCTCTTTCTGAAATTGCCCCTCTCCTGTCTTGTTGACTGGTTAACTTCTTTTCATTGTTTAACATTTAACTCAGGTGTTACCTCTTCCAGGCACCTTTCTGTTATTACATTTAAGGAGCAGATAGATAGAGCGAGGGGGTGGGGTTATGGACACTGGGGAGGGTATGTGCTATGGTGAGTGCTGTGAAGTGTGTAAACCTGGCGATTCACAGACCTGTACCCCTGGGGATAAAAATATATGTTTATAAAAAATAAAATTTTAAAAAAAGGAGCAGATAGATATTAATAGAAGAGGTGAGTTTGCTTATTATCAGCCAATATCATGTGAATATGAATTAAGTCTCAAAACTTAAGTTTCAAAACTTAATTCATATTCACATGATATTGGCCGATAATCAGGAAACATAAACGTGATACTGGCCGATAATCAGGAAACATAAGCGTGAGAACCAGAGACGGTTAAATCTGACAAGGATCAGAGATGGCATGGGTGGTGCAGCGGTTCAATCTGAGCTCAGTGGAAAGTGAGGACCAGAATCCTTAGGGTATCTTTAAAAGAAGGAAGCTGAGCAGTGGAACAACACTTTGAAGGTACTGCTGGAGAAATGTGAGGGGGACGCTTCCCCTTGGCCACACAGCTTTTTCTGATGCAGGTAACCTAGGCCTGTTCAGAAATCCAGGTGGAGAAAAGGGCAAGCCCTAGGCTTCTGGTTCTGAAAAACACGCAAGCGCCACTAGGTGGCGACCGAGTTCAGTCTGTTGACTTTTCATCCTCACACGGAGCCCCTAACCGCTTTCTTTTTTTTTTTTTCTAACCTGTTTCTTAAAGCACAACTACTAGAAACTAATTTTATTACAGAACCACAGAGTTCGTGGGGAGAAAGGGAGCTCAAGTAGCCCTACCTTGCAGACATACAGAGAGCACAGTTTATTCACAAAGTTTTGGAGAAGGTTCACCGTCCTGACTGAAAACCAGAACTAAAGTACAAGCATTTAAGCCTGTCAGATGGTGGTGGGGTCAAGATCTGGGTCAATAGCAAATACAGCATAATGGAGTTCAAGTAGATCAAGGCACAGGCACTCACAATGCCGCTTCTCCAACCCTGTGGCCATGGCAGACATTGAAAATCACACCTTACACTCAATACTGCACAGTAATTGTTTATCTCTGTGTCCTCTGACTGTGAACCCGACTGAGTCCAGAGCATGGCACATTAAGGCACTTAGTGTTCATCCAGGCATCTGTCCAGCAGATACTTACTGAATACCTAATACACGTCAGCCGTGCGGCAGGTGCTGGAGATCACGACTGTGAGTTAAACCAAACACAGCCACTGCTCGCTCGGAGCTTAAAGCCTCGTGGGGAGGCACACAGTAATCAAATAAGCCCTCTGGTGATGATTTAATGACAGATTGAGATAAATGCTCTGAAGGAAAGAAAAAGTTCACTGAGGCCAGTAAGAGAGGAACACTATCTAAACTGGCAGGTGCAGGAAAGTTTCTGAGGAAGGAAATACTTCCTTGAGAGCTGACATATGAAGGGTAAGCGAGATTAAAAATGCAAATTGAGGAAGGAAGAGGGAAGGGTCTGGCAGACGTTTCGAGGGCCCTGTGGAGGGAACAGAGGCTAGGAAGAGAGCGCTCGAGAGGCAGACAATGGTGGTAAAATTTTGATATTTATCTTAAGATATCAGAGGCTATGCTAAAAGTTTGATATTTATCTTAAGGGCAAGGAATCTATGGAAGGTTTTTTTTTTTTTTTAAAGATTTTATTTATTTATTTGACAGAGAGGGAGAGATCACAAGTAGGCAGAGAGGCAGGCAGAGAGAGAGGAGGAAGCAGGCTCCCTGTTGAGCAGAGAGCCCGATGCGGGGATTGATCCCAGGACTCCAAGATCATGACCTGAGCCGAAGGCAGAGGCTTAACCCACTGAGCCACCCAGGCACCCCTATGGAAGGTTTCTAAAAAGGGAGATGATGTCTGCGTTTTGGAAAGATCACTCTGGCTGCAGTACGAAGAAAAGATGGGCAGCCTAAGAGGTTTCCTAAGAGCTCCTTCTGTGCTCAGTAATGCTCTAGGCAATGGGAAGAACGTTAATTATATTTATGATGGACAGACAGAAGCTGCATGTAGAGGAAGGATTTGCAGAATAATACAAAACAGCTTGTCTTCAGTGCTCCTTTGTGGGTTTACACTGACTTGCTGCAGGAATTCTAAGAATGTATGAAATGGTGAATAAATCAGCATGGGTTGGAGGTAGGGGTGTGTGTGTGTGTGTGTTTAAGATATGGGGGTGGGAATAAAACTGCCCTTTGAGGGATGCCTGGGTGGCTTGGTCTGTTAAGCTGCTGCCTTCGGCCCAGGTCATGATCCCAGGGTTCTAGGACTGAGTCCCTTATCGGGCTCCTTGCTTGGCAGGGAGCCTGCTTCTCTCTCTCTGCTTCTGCCAGCTTGTGTGATTTCTCTCTCTCTGACAAATAAATAAATAATCTTAAAACAAAACAAAAAAAACCTGCCCTTTGAGAGAAGCACGCCACCATTTTCCTTAGCACCCAGTTTTTGCCTCTTAATCTGAGTGTTTTTCCTGCAGGCTCTAGATTTGGGAGGTAGAAACATTTGCCTTTCTCTATTTTCTGTATCAAGAACACTGTAGAGCACATAATCGGTGCTCAAGAAATTCACATGGAATGGATTATGGATAAATGAGTAAAGGGTAAGTGGGGAAGTGTTTACTGGAATTGGAGTGGCTTTCAAGGGGGGCAGTCTACAGCAGAATGTTCATTTTAGGGAGTTATGAGAGGGAAGATTGGCTCTCTTGGAAGGTAGTCAAAGTGCTTGACAACCCCAGGCTGTGGATTTAATCCATGATGGAAGGCCTTTTTTTTTTTTTTCCCAAGATTTATTTTAGAGAGAGGATGAGCAGGAGGGGCAGAGGGAGAGAAAATCCCAAGCAGATGCCTCGATGAGTGTGGAGCCTGATAATGAGGCTCGATCTCACAACCATGACGTTGCGACCAGAGCTGAAACCAAGACGCCTAATTGACTGTGCCACCCCGGTGCCCCCAAAGATGAAAGGTTTTCATGTGAGGAATGTGTTGAGCTCATTCCAGTATTAAAGGACCCTCTTGATGAGGAAGAGTTCCCCAGTGTTTTATCTTCACTGCCTTCTGCGGCCTGGAAATTCCCCCAACAAGTCTGGGAGAAGCGGAAGTCATTTGTTTTTCCTCCTCTGACAGGGGCCTCGCACTGTGGCATTCCTGTGCGTCGGCCTCCACTCAGAGGGAGGGTGGAGATGGCGGTCAGCCCGGGGGCAAAGCCCGAGCTTTGATGACCTGTCTAAAGCACTGTTCTGACAGAAACTGAAGCCGTTCTTCCCAGACCTGTTTTCCTTTCTGGGTTTCTTTCCAGAGGGCTCACATTGGGAAATGCTTATCGCCCAAGCTGCGAGGAGTAGGGCTGGGTGGGGTTTGTATGTGCCTGTAGTCAGCTTTCTTTGCATTTTCTGAGGGTGTTGCCTGGGAGGGGTTGTAGTGTGTGTGTGTGTGTGTGTGTGTGTGTGTGTGTGTGCAAGCGCACGCGTGCTGATGTCACTGGTGTGGGGCGCAGTTTGGGAATGTCCGATGCCTCACTTGTGGCAATGTCAAAATTGTTCCAGAGTTCTAAATGGTCCAACGATACTGTATATTGGATTGCCTTGAGCTTTGTAAGCTTAAAGGGGCGTCTGGGTGGCTCAGTCAGTTAAGTGTCTGCCTTCAGCTCAGGTCGTGATCCCAGGGTCCTGAGATGTGAACCCCACATCCGGCTCTCTGCTCAGCCAGGAGTCTGCTTCTCCCTCTCCCTCTGTTTTTCCTCTCTGCTCGTGCTCTCTCTCTCAAATAAATAAAATCTTTAAAAAATTTAAAAAAGGGGGGTTAAAATTCGGTCATCTGTATGGCGACGAAAAAAGGGAAAGTGTTATTTAATTTGGTCTCAGAAACGTCTAGTATATGGATCAGCCCACACTGGGGTTACCTCCCGACGGAGCTGTGTTTGGAACAAAAGTCTCCATTGTGGATAGACCAGGACGAATCTGGTTTAGGACTCTGAGGGCCAACTCTAAGGCTTTTAAGGCCATCCTGACCTGTCATGTCTCTTGGGATCAATTTCTCCCTCTTATTTGGTTAAAGTTTGATCCCAAAAAGGGGAAAGAAAATAAAACTCTACTGCTGATAGTAACTAATATTTCTTGAGCACTGATTACGTGCAGAACATCGTGCTTTTCAGACATTACCTCGTCTCCCCATAAAACAGCTCTGTGAATAGGTGCCCTGTTTTGCTGATGAGGAAACTGGTATTTAAAGAGGTTGACTGACTTGCCCAGGGTCACACGGCTACCAAGCGACAGAGGTGGAATTCAAAATCAGAAACGCCTGACTACAGGGCTGTGCTCGTAATGAGACATCCCCACCGAGGTCACGTTGATTACTCGTACTCCCTGCTTTTGCTTTCATTTTTTCCTTCCCTTCATTTCTCAAGGCGGCTGTGTGCAAAGGGCTGTGTACTTTTTCTACCGCAGATCACCTTCTGCCTGTGGCTTCTCTTCCTCTATCAAGTCTTCACACTGAGAAAGGACATGCTGCCTGCTTCAGTTCCGTGTGACTCCGCGCTCATGGGTTTCCTTTTCTGGGCAAGGGTGTTCACCGTCTCAGTCTTCTAAGTCTTGGCCATGTTCCACATCAAAGGCAGTATAATGTCGTAAGTGAACACCCAAGGCTGTGAAAACCACTCACCCAGGTTCAAGTTCTGGGTCTGTCATTCAATAACTCTGTGATGTGAGCAAGTTAGTCGACCTTTATAAATGTAAAACCGGGATAATGAGCGACCTCCAGGTCTGTTCACTGAAGCTACAGATGTTGATTGAAGACCGTGCCAGGTCCTGGAGATCCAGGGTTGTGCGGTTTAAATGAAATGATATGTGTGAAGTTCTTGGCACGGGACCAGAAGACAGCAAAGACTCAATAATAAAGTAGTCATAAATACTAGGACAAAAGGCACTTTCTCTAATAACCATCACTGGGCAGGAGACACGGGAATGAGGTGTTTCCTGAACAGGGTTTTTCTGATGAGGGGAACTCTTGCAAGGATCTTGTATAATGGAGTACCTTCTTCCCTGGGGTGAGGCCAGCCCCAAATTTTAAGTAATAGCCATAGTCAACCTTCCTGAACACTTAACACGCACTTTACATGCATTAACTCATGTATTCCTTACAGTAACCCCCTGAAGTGGGTTGTATTATAGCCTCATTTTATAGAGAAGGAAATGGAGGCCCAGAGAGGTTAAGTAACTTGCCTGAGGCCCCACAGCTAATGAATGGCAGGGCGGGGATCTGAACCAGCTAGTCTTGACTCTAAAGCCTGTGAGCTCACGGCGTCTTTAAACTCACCACACGGAATTTGCCTTGATTTCTCTATCTCCTGTCTCTGTAGCCAGCCGTGAACAGCTCCAGAAAGAGACACATTCAGGTAGGGGATGTTTAGAAAAGTGTTTCGGGGGTTAGTATTCTGGGAGCCTAATTTGGAGACCCCCTTTCCCAGGGTTTTCTCGGGGATGCTTCACTGATCCCCACCCCCCTTTACGCCTCTCTGCACTGTGCCTCTCTGACCTCACCCAAGACCACAGCAGGCCATAGGTCTGGAAGAGCAGCGCTTGTGGAACTGGGAGTGGTGGTTGCTGGCTGGGGCAGTCATGAGGGAGGTGGGGCAGCCATTCCTGCGGCCACGGGGAAGGCACCCCTTCAGCACAGCCTCTGCTTCTCCGCGGTCTCGCACGGGCTGCCTTGGGATTGAGTGATGCCTGGTCTATCCACCTTACCCTTCATCCTCCTGCTGCCCAAGATCCGCCACAGCACCCCCAGCAGGAGCCACCCCAGTGACATTTGCAGCGTGACATGGCCTTGCTCAGAGGGGCCCCATGCTTGGTTCAAGGCCCTGCTGTCCCCATCTTTAAATTCTTCATAAGATTCTGAACCAGGGGCTCCCCATTCTGATTTTGCAATGGGCCTTGCAAGTTGGATAGCTGGTCCTGCTCAGACCTCACTAAGGCCCCAGGAAACCTCCCCAGCACGAGAATCTGAAGGAGACCACAGGGGAACACGGAGGAGACCCCAGGAAGGCAGGAGTCTTTTAATCTCAGCTTGTGTTCACTGGGTCAAAGCACGCTTGTGGGCTGTAGGAAGCCAGAGAATGGATCCGCGCGTTGCTTTGGGTGATGTGAACCGAGCGCGTTGCAATCAGTTTTGCAGTTACTCTCGAACATAAACCTAACACCCTCTGAACGTGCCATTTCTTACTGGGAGGACCGCTGGAGAGGAGAGTCCACCCAGCGGAAGCTCAGAAGGGGACCTAGTCTCTCTGCTCCTTAAGGTCTCTCCCACTGGCCTGCAAGCAAGAAGCCCCACCTGCACTAAGTCCTTCCTTCCATCCTGCCCAAGAACCAGGGCCCTGCTCAAGGGTGCACGTGGTTTCTCCCTTCTCAAGAGCTTGCAGCCTCAGTCAGAGGCCCTGCCTCCCTTCTCCCATCTCCTTCCAGATTTCCAGCCCCCCTTTCCTATCAGCGCTGTCCTCAGGCTGCAAATGGAGGGTGCTTGTGGTGCGGCTGCATTGCAAATTCTCTCCTTTCCCGTCTGGCCTTGCTCTGATGCTGCCTATCTCTCACCAGCCTCCCTTTCCCTCCTCCTCTCCTGCTCTCTGGCTTCCATCCGCTCAACTGTTAAAACTGTGATTTCCAAGATGACCCATCAAGGTTTAGAGTTTCATTGGCCTTGACCTTGTGCAGGGTGGGCCACAGTATGATTTCGGGGGGCCCTGAGGCAACTGTAGCCTCGGGAGCCCTCCCTCCATAAAGAAATACTAAAAATTGTATTTTAAGACTATGTTGTTATAAAGATAAGTATAATCCAGCCTGGATTGTATTCATTTTTTAATTATTTTAAAAATGCACTAAAACGTTTTCATGGGTCCCTAAAGTATTCATGGGCCCTAGGTTCTGTGCCTGCTGAGACTAATGGGGAAATCAGTCCCGTGTTGTAGAGCTGGGTAGAGAGTAATGAAGCCTTCTTGAAACCTTTTTTTTTTCTGGGAAGCCATACTACCTTTCTTTTCTTTCTTTTTTTTCTTTCTTTTTTTTTTTTTTTTTGTCATTGTTCCTTTTATTGGGAAAACAATAGAGTTACAAAGATAATTTTAAGGAGGAAAATCTCACTCAATCCCGTATCCTAATGGCACTCTTCGTGATTCACTTCCTTGTCCAGATGGAAAGCTATTTTACACAGCTGACTGCTGCGTTTGTGCAGTTTTCCATTTTGTTTGTCCCATTTAATATCACTTTGTTGAGGGCACCTTCTGTTTGTCTGCAGTAGTCTTCACAACCATCCACTGACTTATGGTGATTGACTTACTTTTCCCCTCTGTTGGTTTCCTGTTCTTTCTCGACTCTGCTTTCTCTGGACTTTTTTTAGCATTTCTTCCCCCTTCTGTGGGTTTCATCTGAGCCATCTGGTCATTCGGAAGAGCATTTCCCCTCCCCCCAGGTAGTCTCATTCATGGCTTCGACTCACAGGGCCCAGGAAAACGGGCTTTGCGGACCGTTCTTCTCAATGGCAATCACCGTCCACAGTCTACCCATGTGACCCGCCCGACCCCTTCCACAGCAAGCGGCGTTCTCTGGAGAACCAACTAGGCCATGGGGCGTGGTTTTGTTAAACTCTATGGTCTAGTAAGGGGTCAGGGTGTCAGAGCCTGCAGCTACCTCAGAGACGACCCAGCCCAACTTCAGTATTTTACAGACAAGGAGACCGAGGCACAACGAGGTTCCTAGACTTGCTCCTGGTTAAGCAACTAGTGACCAGGGATTTGACACTTTGTTCCTCGACCTCCTTCCTCAAAAGCACGCTTCCTGGAATTGTTGAGAGGGTCTTTAATTTATATCATGGTACCATCAGAAAGTGAATTTATATGATGGAATTATATTTACACTTTGGCTGCCCATTTTATCAGAACAGTGTCTAATGGGAGGAGAAAGAAAGGCTCCACAACAAAGTTTTATAAAGTGAAGCCCATAGTCTGACGTCATCGGGATCATGCCAAGAGGAGTACCTAAGTGATTCATGTTCTATCCGGTGGTAACTTCCCCTGTTCTGTTAAAGTTCGCTTTGTTTCTGTGGTCTGCTGAATCACTTACTGCTAAGGTTGTCAACAGTCAAATCAATTAAACTTACCTGTTCAGAGATAATGAGCAGACCAGTCTTTGTCCCAAAATAACCAGGCCAACACTGGTGCTAGCAACCTGCAGACAACAAAAGCGTTCGTTACTAAGGGGAATGAGTCTGTCTATTTTGGCCGCAAATACAATTTCTTATACTGGAAATATCAGAAGCTCCACTTTCCCTCTTATTGCTAGAGATACTGGAAAGAAGCAGATCTGAAAATGCTCTCTTGTGGGCAGGGAAACTAACTATAAAGACTTTTTAAGAATCTCCCTTAAATTACTCTATTTTTTCCTTATGTCTCTTCTCCATGTACTGTGTGTGCGTGTATGTGTACGTGTGTGTGTGTGTGTGTGACATTTCGTGTAGAATCACTGTATTTGTCCCTTTCCATTGGGTTGTGTTTGGCCTCCATCTGCTCAAATAACCTTGAATTCCACTGACTTATTTTGGGGAAAAACAAAAGAAAGTCAGCGATCAATGTAACTGCAGCTGAGGGAAGGGCACGTAGGGAGTGGGGGAGGGGGGGAGCTGTTTTACCATGAGGGGGTATGAGACCAGCCCCCCCACTGCCCCCACCCTGTCCCACCCCTGTCCTCACCAACTGACGAGTCAGACCTCACACCCCCAGACACCGAGCAGAGCACTGCTGGTCAGTGGCCCACTGTGGGAACGGAACGCGTCTCCCCAGGCCGCCCTCCTGCCCCCACAGGCCTTACAAAGTCCATGGACACGATGGTTTCCACGGTTGAGTTCTCGCTCTGGGCGAGGAGCACGATGGAGGCAGGGATGTCCAGGGTGAAGTTGCCCGGCTGCAGCCTGACTGCAGGAGGCTCCGTTGCCATGACCCGTACCATGAAGGGCTGGGACAGGATGTAGATCTCTGCGATCTGCAAAGTTCAAGGAAAGAAGTGGAGACCGGGGAGCTGAGGTGATGGGAAATCACACGTTTGGGGTGGCCTGGGTGAGTAAACTTTACGTCATGCAGTCAGAATAGAAACAAAGCTCTTCGGCAATTATACCACCACTGTACACAAGACAAATAATAACAACGGCTGACATTCACTGAGCTTATCTGAATTGTCTGGTTTAATCTTCACAAAATCCCTGTGGGCGGGTTCTATCAGAATCCCCATTTCACAGCTGAAGACAGTGAGCCTCTGGTTAAATAATTTCCTTCACTTCCAGATGGATACATTAAAGAACAGGGATTCAAATCTAAGTGTGTCTCCAGGTCCTTGCTCTAGAATCAGGAAGCTCGGTGAGCATCTCTCTGTCCTCAAGAGCAAACCTGAGCCTTTCAGAACACTGTGTCCAATATTCAGGGGCTGAGAAGGCATGACATTAAGAGTTGCTACACTAAAGGCACAGACATGGGCACTATTCCCCCATTTCCCACCGAAGCTTATTAATTCAAATGTGTGGTGGAAACTTAGGGGAGGGACCGTTGATTTGTTTTGTAAACTTATGATGCCTTTAACAGTAACTTGTTTAGTAAATATCTGTGGCTATTTTATTAAAAGAAAAAAAAATCTGAGGGCCCCCAGGTGCAGAGCTAGTCAGACATCTGACTCTTGGTTTTGGCTCAGGTTGAGATCTCAGGGTGGTGAGGTCAAGCCCTGCATCGGGCTGGCTCTCATCGCCAAGTCTGCTTAAGACTCTCCCTCTGCCCTTCCCCTGCCGCTTATGCTCACTCTCTCTAAAATAAATAAATCTTACCGAAAAAAGAAAAAAAAATCTCTTCAGAATGGAAAGATGGACTCAGGTTTGGACCGAAAAGGAATAGAGAGAGCCCACAAATCTTCCAGAAGTAACTGCCGTGAATCCAGATACACTACCAAGGAGTCAGACCCTCAGTACTCACCCGGGAGAGCACATTGCCAAGGCCTTGAGAGTTTTGAACCAAATGGTTGGAAATCTGGAAAATCAAGATCATCGTGTTACTGTAAGATTTTTGCCTGGGTTCTCTTTTCAGGGGAAAACCTAGCTTTCCTTATATTTTTATGAATCATGAAGTTGTTACATCAATAAACAATTAGTGTTTAATAGTGGCCTATCATTTAATAGTCCAGCCATAGGAAGTCTGAGGCTCAAAGAAGTGAAGTCACTTGCCCAAGGTCACACAGGAAGTACCTTCCTTTTCAGTAAGTGCCTTTTAACTTTGGCAACACTGTGTAGGGCACACACGTACGATCCATGCATAACCATCCTACAGTGGTTAACAAGAACCCTTGGATATATTGCCCACCTCTTCAGAGGTTGCTGAGACAAAGGATACTTAAGTCATTTATCTTCACAAATGAATGTTTTCCAAATCTGAAGCTAGGTTTCTCTAATTCTCGGCAGTCTGTGGTCACTGGTGCTGCCATACCTGGTATTTTGAACCCAAGTTTTAGAACCATTTGTATAATTAAGACCCATGGAATGAAAAGATTAATAGGGGATGCTTAATAAAAGTTGTTGGTTGGCTGAAGAGAATGTTCTCATCATGAAAGGGAGGGGCATGGCAAAGAGAATCCACGAGTATGTGTCCTCTTAGTGGTCATTGTAGATAACTCAGTTGCAATTACCAACAGGAGAAATATTGGTGCTGGCATTAAACCAGGCAGGGTGATGATGATGATGGTAAGCAACACATTAAGAATACTTCCTCCGTGCTAGGCATGAATGCTTTCCATATATTTAAACCTCTCTAATGTCCATATCAACCTTATGAGTATGGAATTATTATTCCCATTTTCTAAATGATGACACTCTGGCACAGAGAAGTTAAATACATTGAAGATGCCCAAATTTACAGGTCATAAGTGGTGGAGGGGAGTCCTGGCATTATTTAAGATTAATCTAGAACAGTGGCCTGGTATCCTACACAACTGAAATTAGCAGACTTAGAAACCCAACAATTCCCAAGATACTAAAAGCTTTCAGTTCACAATCCCTTTATTCATGACCTGCTAGGGTTGATAGTCTAAGAGAGCCCAGGAGATAGAAACCGTGACATAAATTCCCATAATGGGCTACTTATAATAAGATGAAACGCTGGTGCTGATTGTTCTATCCATGAACTCTCCTTACCTCTTTCATGGATAGAGTGACATTGAAGGCCCCAGCTGTAAAGTAGGCAAAGGATGCAGATTTGAAGAAAAACTCGGAGATTCCAATATAGAGCATAGAGTCATGGCGTTCTGGCAGCGCAAAAGGAACTGGCGAGAAGGGGGGGTCACTGAGGTTGTCCAGGGGGTAGAATACGCCCTGTGGGAAAACAGAGAGAAAGATCAGGGTATCAGGTCAAGACTCGGGTGTACAGCACTGAGAAGGTGGATCTGTTCATTCAGAATCAGAAAAATACCAGAAACTCAGTAGGGGTTAAAACACAACAGGGCCTTCTGACTCCTTGACCAGTGACGATGGTCTGGCAGCTCTGATGAGTTCTTGAGTGTATGCGGACGTGTCTGTCCACTCTGGGGTGTAACCTTCTCTCAGAAGGCAGGTGTATTTTACCTGGACACACAGCTCTGCATAGTTCCTGAGGGGCATGTAGAGATGCCAAACCCTTGACCTTTGAACTCTGTGGCTGCTGAGCCTCTGGGGTGGCACAGAAAGCCTCAGAAGGACTAGGGACTCTCAGTCGGTTAAAGCATTTCCCACGCATTCCTGATGCTGCCCTCAGTGGCTATAGGATGTTATTACAAGATGTCTTGAGTAACATTTAACTGATTTGAAAGACTCTAAGTGATTGAAATATAAGTCAGGGACGCCTGGGTGGCTCAGTTGGTTAAGTGTCTGCCTTTGGCTCAGGTTATGACCCCAGAGTCCTGGGATTGAGCCCCACATCCATCTGGGCTCCCTGCTCAGCAGAGTCTGCTTCTCCATCTCCACCCCCCTTCCCCCAGCTCATGCTCGCTGTCTTTCTCTAATAAATAAATAAATAAAATCTTTTTTAAAAAAAGATTTGACAGAGAGAGAACAGCAGGGGGAGCAGCAGGCAGAGGGGGAGGGAGAAGGAGGCTTCCCACTGAGCAGGGAACCTGATGTGGGGCTGGATCCCAGGACCTCAGGATCATGACCTGGGCCAAAAGCAAATGCTTAATAACTGAGCTACCCAGGAGCCCCTAAATAAATAAAATCTTGAAAAAAAAAAAAAGAAATATAAGTCAATATGCACTTCAAAAAAAAAAAAAAAAAACCCACGGTTACTAACCATGGGGCAAAACTAAACGTAAAGACAATCTCTTTTCCAGAATCAGCAAATACCATTTTAATGTGCAAACAGCCCTGACCAAGGTCAAGAGGTCAATAGCCCTCAGTTAAACTGGCTGACCAGACAGGAACAGGAGTGTCCGTATGAACAATCTGCTGATGGGTTGAGTTCTAATACATGTAGAGCCCCTCTTCCTGCTGCCTCTTAGCCTCAGACCTGACCCCACAGACATAGTCATCATGATACTTTCCTTGAGGAGGCAGTCGTACGTTGGGCAAATCCAAACCATTATTTACCAATCAAGAAACTGCTGAAGGGTCTTTCGAAAGAACACAAGCATGAGGGAATTGCTTGAAAGGATATTAAATTATTTAAAGGGTATTTAGTGATATTTCCTTCTGCATAGAATATTTGCTCTTCGAATACTGGCTGTTGATAGCCAGGATGAGAATTTGGTGACGATAAAGTTACCTTCAAATTCAGCTCCATGTAATTCTCAGTTATCTCTGGAGAATGGATTAGGGAGTAGTCCAGGAGAGTATAGTTGTCAATCTTGGTTAAAACTAAATAACAAATAAAAATGAAAATTCATATTTATTAAAGGTATAGTATAGCATCTGACTATTATCTATGCAGAGCAATATAATTTTAATTCTGTTATTTAAAATAATAATTATTCTTATTTCGTAAGTAATACATGCTCACTTTTCAAAACCTGGGATAAGTAGGTAAGTCAAAAGAAGAAAGTAAGCCCCCCCTTTTTTTTTTTAAAGATTTTATTTATTTATTTGACAGAGATCACAAGTAGGCAGAGAGGCGGAATCATGACCCAAGCTGAAGGCAGAGGCTTAACCCACTGAGCCACCCAGGCGCCCCAATTCATTCTTTGTATCATCATTTTTAGAGCACAGCAGGAGGCTAGGGGCCGCAGGAGGCATGATTTCAGAGTCTGAGGCAGGTTGTATGCTCAGGAGTGCAGTGCTTGGGAGTCTGACCCGGCCTGGGAGAGCAGCTTTCCTGGCCAGCACCGCGTGCTCTGTGATATGAAGACCTCCCCCTGATCTAGAGCAAAACATCTGAGTAGCACACCTTCTCCTCTTGCATACCAGGCTGCTTTATTCCACAGAGGGTGGTAAGCAACCAGAAGAGACAAAGGGACTTGCCAAGGTGAGGGAACAGTACTGCCCCATGTCACTATCATTTTTAAAATGCTTTCAAATTCAGTCTGAACAATCCCATCACATGCTGTGAGGGGAGCAGGACCTGCCCATTTTAAATGATAATGAGGAGTGGACGGGACAAGGGATGGTACAGGGGTAAGAAGCAGAAGGGACTGGACCCCTCAGGGTTTAACGCAGTGCTGGTAAAGAAATAGGAATTCAATATACATCTATTTGAATAAATGTGGGGGGAGGGGAAGCTCTGCTAGGCAGGGAGGGCAGCATGAGCCCAGCAAGGGGCGTGGGGGCAGTAGAAGCAGTTTGATGGCTGGAGCAGAGAAAGGGACAAGATGAGGCTGAGAGGGGTGGGCTGAGCCCGAGCATGGGGGGCAGGTCTTGTAGTCCATGTGAAAGCGTTTGGACTTGATCCTGAGGCAGCAAGCAGCCACCGAAGGGGCTAGAACAGGGGGAGGAAGGGGCTAACTTGGTTGAGATTAGCATGAATCATCCTGAAGAGGATGGATTTCGTGTGAGAGCGGGCATTTCCCGTGGCTCTAGTTTGCAGAGGGTAAAGCAGGTAGGAGAGCGGCCTATCTTACGTTGAAAAGCCAGCCGGCAGAGCACCAGAGTCTGAAGGCGGGAAGAGGACTGTCCTGAAGAGGCAGCCCGAGGACTCACCCTCCAGCATGCTGAGGTTGGTGTTCAGGGCTCCCACCTCACTCATGATAATGGGACAGAGCTGGCCATAAAAGGAATAAAAAAATTGCAGGTTACCACATCGCACTATTTAGGGGTCTAGACTCTGCCAGCCAAGTCCTTCTGGTTAGGAGCCATTCTTCCTTTGGCCACCAGGACCTTCCCTCAAATTCACTGATGCCTATGGACCCCACACTCTGTGTGTATGTGTGGCATGTCATGGAATGCGGGCTAAACTTGGGAGCAACTGGGACCACACCCAGTCAGCCCCGTGAAAGAATGAGCCCCTGGATTCTCTTTCTCGTACGGTCACCCCTGAGGACCTGCTGGTGGGACTTTCCCGGCTGTGGGGATGCCACTGCCTCTGGGCGCAAGCTGGGGCCCTCACTGTCCCACTCGGCTGGCTTGAGAGCCCAGTTGTGAGACATCTGTTAGATCAGAACCCCTTTTGGAGTTAGAAAAGCGATCTTGACTTGGACTCGAGCTTGTCTCTAGGAAGGAGGAAGAGTGCCAACATGGGTGGGCCACCGTGTGCCAGGCGTGTGCTAAGCACTCAGTGTGGCAGTTACTAGCAGAGGCTTGGGAGCCTGGCCGCCTCGGGTTGACTCCCTTGGCACGCGATTTGTAGTCTGTTTTTAGTTTACTCACTTGCAACACGGGGACGATAATTGTACCTACTTCGTCATGAGTTGTGAGCAGAAACAGAAGTAATCCATGTACGGCCGCCCGGCACACAGCAAGCACTCAGTAAATGTCAGCTGTGCTGCTTGAACCCCATTTTGGCCTCATGGCAGTGCTGAGAGGTGGGCACCACGGTCCGCCCTTCACAGATGGGAACAACGATGTCTGGAGAGCTTTCGTGGGTTGCCAGGGGTTACATAACTGGGACTTGGAATCCAGCTAGCTGTGGTCTGAGCACTCTTTTCTGTTTGCCCATGGCACAGAGGGACTACCGGAAGCAAAGCACCCATGGCTCTAAGGCCTGCACACACTCCAGGCAAACTTAGCTAGTGGCTTCTTGTCTGAGGCCAGAGAACCACACCTGGTTTCCAGCAGAGGAGCGATGGCAAGTGTGGGGTCCCCAAGCCGACAGGGCTTTCCCTGTCACTCTCTGGCATGCCCGTTCCCTGGTGCTTAGCACCTGCCAGGTGAGCCTGGAGAAAGCCCGGGCAACCTCGGAGTGCCCCGACCAGCTGGGCAAGCTCCTTGGACAAGCTGCCAAATGCATTTGCACGTTGATTTCCTCACTGACATTTATCAAGCACCTACTGTCTGCCAGGGAGGAGGGGATGGAGGCTTCCAGATACTGGTTCCATCCTCTCATTTCCCATCCTCCTTCATCCTTCTCCTCGTCTGCCCCCAAATATGGGTAAAGCGTCCAGAAATGGTCTGGTCTGGACTGGAAGGAGGGCACACAGCCAATTCCATCTCTCCCCTTCCTCAAACACCATGTTCTGGAATCGAGACACTTGTAACTTTGGAAGTTATCTTAACCGATACTGTTTCTTGGAAACATCCTTTCTTCTCTCCCATTCCTTACCTGTCAAAATTGTACTTACTCTTCAAGGCCCAGTTCAAGTCCTGCATCCTCTAAAAACTATCCCCTAGGAGACTTTCAGTCCCTTTTGACTGAATCTTTCCACTTCCCTGAACCCCTCTGGTTCAGTCTAATGATCATGTAATTACGTATTAAATTCAAATACTCATTTAGTCACTGTTCCACAAGCCTGAGTTGGGTTTACCTAAAAACATAATAAATTTATTCCTATTTTATATCCCCAACAGCCTGTAGCCTCGTGCTGGGCACACAGTTGGTGTGCAATAAATAAACGCCTGTGGGTTGTTTGCCCATCCTGTGCTGAGCACTCGAGGGAGGGAATACTGTTTCATTCAACCCTGCGTCCCCAGCACCTACCACACTGGCCCATGGTGGGCACTGGCGAAACATAGTAAGGTGCAAGGGATTAATGTGTCAGAAAGTGCCTTGGATGATGCCTGGCATACAACAGGTGCTCAATAAAGGTTTATTCACTAAGAATTAGGTAAAACATGGCAGAACTGCTGAGCATTTTACTGTGGTAGCATTACCTCTAAAGACTTACCATTTCATTTAAGTTCTTTAAAATGGGTTTCTCCATGGGTTCAGCAAAGGAGTTGTACAGGACACTGGGGAGAAAAGAGAAAAAAACGGGCTTATTCAGGAACCGAATCTGCCGGTGGTGAACCTCCTCAGGCCCCGCCTGGTAATCCGCTTCCAGACCAGCAACTGCCCAGCATGATGCTATCGCTCACCTGAGTTCTCCGGAAAATGACACGTGGGCGTGGCTCACTTGGGCGTAACAGTCTTGGAGCTTCATGATTGGGTGACCAAAGTCGTTGCGGGCCAGGACAATGATACCGGTGAAGAAGACGCCAGAGAGAAACAGATCAGCTCCTCCTGTGTCTTGGCTGTTGAGAGAAAGTGCAAGGTTACCCAGGGCTGGGCAGGGGTGAGATGGGTCATTTCTCTGACTCCCCGCAGCCTCTAAGCTCCTGGAGGGAAGGATCTTTTTCACCAAGAACAGGTAGGAGCAGAGTAGGGGCTGAGCGTTTACCAAACAAAGGAAGTAATGAATATGGGGATGGGGACAGCTTTAGCTTAGCATTATATCCTGGGTGCTCTGGCCCCCACAGTGGCCAAGCACGTATTAAGCACCATTCATGTACAATGCTTGTGTGGACAGAGAACATGGGGTAGGCTTATTTAGGATGAGCACAGATGGGGACGGGACACTAGATGCAGTCTGTGAACTCTTTGAGGGACTGGAGTGTGTGCTATTCATGTCCACACCCCCAGGAGGAGCACAGAGCATAAGCACTTTAATATGTGGCTGATGAGTCAGCAAAGAAATGAATGAATCCCTGGATCTATGTTACTTATGGAAGAATAAATATACCATTTCTTTACAGTGTACAAGTATAGAGTTCTTGAGATGGGAATAAATGGTCCTTGGTTGGCACTCGATAAATGGTTGTTGAATGACCAAGTGGATGAGTAGATGCGCTTTCTGGGGAACTAACAGGGGTAGACCTAAACATTACCCCATGACCGTGACTTCCACGCAGTAATTGGTCTTTGAGTATGACTTGAATTTGATCCCTCCTTTCTCTGAGAGTGCACAAAGGCCTTTTGGTGGGGAGAGAATTGGGCTCCCGATGACTATTATCCTCTAATCTCCTTGTGAGGTAGGAAGGCCCATTTCCCATCAGGATGGGGAAGTGTGTGGAATGGCCCAAGAACACACAGTGACTCAGTGAAGGTCTAAAATGTTGAGCGCATGTCCGTTGCTCCAACGGTCAGGGACTCCCAGCTCTTAGGAAGTCTTAAATGACACTTTGCTCTGCCTTTAAGGGAAAGATGCTTCTCAGCCTCCCACTCTCCCCTGCCCAGCCCCCAGCAGAGATATCCTGATTTAAATCTCTCCTGGAAAATGGTGCTCTTGAGAAAGACTGTTAGTGGCAGAGGGAAAGAAGCCCAATGTCAAAAACACCAGCTAAATTATGTACTTTCAATTTCGTTCCATTTCTCTCTAGAACAGCCACAGCAGCTTTGAGAGGAATACTTACAAGAGCGGAGACTTGACTTCCCAGTCGGTGCTGATGTTGGCGGTACCGTGGTTGGTCAGGGCCTTGATTCCCACCCCAGGCACAAAGGCTAATGAAGTATTTGGAAATGAGAAGGCATGGATTTTTATGCTGCAAAACAAAAACAGAGAGGTTAGCCCATGTCTTCTAGTGCATCTCTAAGTAAGGCAAAATCATAGAGGAGGTTTGTGGAACTCCCAAAAGCAATCATGAATTCCTATGGAGGAAGGAACTTCAGGTAGGAGGAGCTGTCTCTGGGCACTGCCTTCTTCTTCTTCTTTTTTAAATTAATTAATTATTTTTTTAAAAAAGATTTTTATTTATTTATTTGACAGAGAGAGATCACAAGCAGACAGAGAGGCAGGCAGAGAGAGAGGAAAGGAAGCAGGCTCCCTGCTGAGCAAGGAGCCTGATGTGGGACTCAATCCCAGGACCCCGGGATCACGACCTGAGCCGAAGGCAAAGGCTTAACCCACTGAGCCACCCAGGTGCCCCTTCTTCTTTTTTTTCTGAACTCATAACCCTAAGATCAAGAGTCAGATGCTTAACTGACTGAGCCCCCCAGGCACCTCTGGGCACTGCCTTCTAATTCCCCTTTAACACTTGCCAAGAAGTGCCTGGTGTCTAATTGAGGGGGAAATGAGCAAGTATAGAAACAAATTTGAAAATAATCATTTTTTTTTAGCTTCATTAAGGACAGTATGAGGTACAACATTGCCATCATGGTTTTACCCTTCAGCTGCTCCAGTGTTTCTCGGTGAGGGGGTATATTATTTTGGATGGGACAACTATTTGGTATAGAGGACTGTTATACACATCTCAGGGTACCGGGCTTATTTGCCAACTAAATGCCACCAGAGCCCCTCCCCCCCATCATGGGACAATCACAAGGGCGCTTTCCCTATTCCCAGATGTCCTCTATGTGGACAGTATCTTCCCTGGTTTAGAAACTTAGAGTTTTACTTCCCCTAGGACTGTCTGAGCTGTCAATGGTAGGCAGGAGGCAATGGGCTGCATGGAATCTGTATAGGTAGGCAGCTCATGTGCTAAGTGATTGCTCCCTGCCAGGCACTGCGGTAAGAACTTTACATGCATTAGCTCATTTTAATCCCCACAATAATCCCATGAAGTTGTTGCTGGTTTTGCAATCTGCAATCCAGAGATGAGAAGATAAGGAACGTGGCTGAAGTCATATATAAGTGGTAGAACCAGACCTGGAGCCCTCCTCCATCTGTCTCAGATGGTTTCTAGCCAGTAGGCTATGCCACTTCACGTATTATGCAAGGGGCCCTTGACTTGGAGCTGAGTTTTGTGCTAACCGTGCAACCCTGGGTAAGACACTAATCTCTTTCAGTTAGTCACCCAGAGGAAGGGTTACTCATGGGTACGTCGAGAAGACAAAATGAGATCATCTGCTTATAACTGTGGTATGGGAGGAAGGCATCCTTATGAACTAAGATTAAGAAAAACGTAAAACATAAATGGGATAGCTGATAACAAATGCTTATTTACTATTTCTTCTACTTTGCATCCTTTCCCACATGTCTTTGTCATACACTCTGAGTCCACTATGGGGAGAAGATGGTAGACGTTCATTTAACAGATCTTGGAAATATTTTCAGTTTGATACGTATAGGTCTAATGCATTCTTTGTAGTCAAGCTATGGATATATCATTAAAGAAAATAATTTATTTTTGCTGGACATCTAGGTCATTTCCAGCTATTTCTGTGTTATAAACAATGCCATACTGAACATCCTCAAACATGCTGTTCATGTGTGTGTTTTTCTAGTAAGGATGCTGAGAAGTGGGATTGGTAGGTCGAAGGGCATGCATTAAAAAAAAAGTCCTTGTAAATAGCTCTAATAGAAATGGTATATGAGCCACATATATAATTAAAAATCTAGTAACCACATTTAAAAAAGGGAAAAAAACAGGTGAGAGTGATTTTATTAATATTTTTTACTTAACCCAATATATCTAAAATAGTATCATTTCAACACATAATCAATATAAAAATTATTGATGGGATATTTTGTTTTCTCTTTTTCAAAATAAGTCTTCAACATATGGTCTTTTTTTTTTTTTTTTTTACATTCATAATATGACTCAGTCTGGACATTGAATTTCATCAGAAATCCTTGCCCTATATTTGGATTGGATAAAATTGTCAACCGAAGAAGTGCATTTCCATACTCAAATTGTTCCATGCATACCTAAAAGCTTTTCAATAATTGACTTGAGTACCATTTTTTATTTTTAAATTAATTAAAATTAAATAAGTAAAGCTTCACTGCCTCAGTTGCACTACTCCCATTTCCAATGCCCAGTAGTCACATGCCCAGTGGCTCCTGTGTGGGCAGCACAGGTCAAAGAGTATTGTACGAGTTTCTCTACTCTCATTAGCAATCTTCACCTACACATCATAATACATGTTTAACTCTGGATTTTTCTGCTGGGGCATTATCGTCACTGTAACTAAATAATTCATTTTGTAAACATATTATGTCCATCTCTCTTATTGGACATTAAGGGCAGGGGATATCTGTGTTCCTCACTACAATATCCCCTATGCTTAAAACAAAGCCTTGGTACCTAGTAGGTACTCAATAAATACTTGTTGAATGGCTGCCTCTATTAGCAACTAGAGCATTTGCTAGGCGCTTTTCCTAGATCACATTCTTCTCCCCATCCCCCCAACCCTTCCAAAAAACTCATGGTTTTATAGAATGTTAACCTTGATAACAGGGAAAGTATTACTCCAAAGGGTTAGAGCAGCAGGGAATTATCACTGGATTGATAAAGCCTTGGGGGCAAATTGTGAATCACAGATAATTCCTTATAAAATCCTGACTCTGCTTTACCTTCAAGATTGAGCTGAAACTGACAATGATGTTCTCTCCCTGAATCGTGCTTTGGGGCTTTTGTTGGCAACTACGACTGCCAACTGCTATCTGAACATCCATTCCTCCTCCTTCTGAATCCCTGAATTTGTTCAGGATGACAAAGATATCTGCTTGGAAAATGAATTTTCCAGTCTCTCTGGCTAATACTAATAAGTATGGTCATAAGACTAAGTAAAATCCGTCCATTATTGAGTCCTCTTATTTCTTCTTGGGACTGGAATATGGGTTTGATGGCTGAGCTGCAGTGGCCATACTGAGCCATGAGACAAACGTGAGGACAGAAGCCAGAACTGAGGGTGGTGGGGCAGAGAAATACAAAAAGGCTGGGTTCAGATAAAATTGTGGGGCTTCCATAGGATCCCTCTATCCTTTCTTTTTCTTCTTTTTTTTTTTTAATGTAGGGCTGAGATCAAGACCTGAGTGGAGATCAAGAGTCAGACACTTAACCGAATGAACCACCCTCTACTCTTTCTTTCGACCTCCTTATTTGTGGCCCATTTCTATAACCTCTGATATCTCAACTACACATCGCTAAAGTAAGGGAAGCCTTGCTGAGGGTAGATTTGGTTTTGAGACTGTGACTGAATCCTGTATCTAGGTTTAAGGGGTGGAGGCAGCAACGGGTTGGGTAAAAATTTCTCTTCTTATTCAAGGGGCAAGGAGTTCTCCTTTTAGGAAAGAGGCAAGGAAATCGAGACTCTGAGCAGATTCACCAGGTGCCACAACTAGTGTGCAGTAGGGGTAGGACTTGGACACAGGTGTTCTGACCCCAATCCTCCACTCTTTGTCAGCTTTGTGACCCCTCTTTCTCAAGGTCACTCACCTGATAAGCCCCTTACCAAAGATGGGTTAAATTCTACACTGCACATCCCTGGTGTTACACCAGAACACCGAGCAGGCATAGCCACAACCTGAAGGTTTTTTTTTTTTTTTTTAAAGATTTCATCCATTTATTTGACAGACAGAGATCACAAGTAAGCAGAGAGGCAGGCAGAGAGAGAGGTGGAAGCAGGCTCCCCGCTGAGCAGAGAGCCCGACGCGGGGCTCAATCCCAGGACCCCAGGATCATGACCTGAGCTGAAGGCAGAGGCTTTAACCCACTGAGCCACCCAGGCGCCCCAACCTGAAGGTTTTAAAGAATAATTTCACTTGCTAAAAATACTCTTCTACTTACTTTGAAAAATTGTAGTTCACATAATCAACCTTCAGAAATTCCAGAGATTCAGAACCTTCTAGGTCTGGGATATTTTTTTCCTTAACCATTTGCTCAATCATCTCCATCCCAGCTAGAACGCCTATGAAGGAAAGAGAGCATTTACTGATAATGACGAAGATGACAGTGGCTTACTACCGTAAACATACACGTGAGGTTTACCGAGTAAGGCCCGTTCTTAGAAACTTAGAGAGCAGCAACCCTAAGAGTGGGTGCTACTGTCCCAGTTTCACAGATGAAAGCACTGATCCTCAGAGAGGCTAATGAAGACCCCAGGACCCCAGACCTAACAGCATGAGAGATTCTCATTATGGGGCCAAAGCTAAAGGGTACTACTGCAGGGCGCTGTGATAGGAGAAGCACAAAATATTACCATTATCCACATTTTATGTATGAACAGACTGAACCCCAAAGAGATGAATTCTCACCTAAGTCACACAGCAAAAAACTGGGGTCCCATAGTCAAATCTGGGTGATTTGGCTCCAGAATTCTTGCCTTATTAGAAAGTTACTCCACATTCTCTCCTTTCCCCTAGATTCTTTATTTTTTTAAATAAGGTTTTATCTATTTATTAGAAAGAGAAAGAGAGGGAGCATGAGTGGGGGAAGGGGCAGAGGGAGAAGCAGACTCCCCACTGGGCAGGGAGCCTGAAGCAGGGCTTGATCCCAGGACCCTGAAATCACAACCTGAGCTGAAGGCAGCCCAACTGACTGAGCCACCCGGGTGCCCCTCCTCTAGATTCTTTCAGCTTAGCTATTTTTGGCCTGAGGTACATGGACTGTTGGGCACTCTTAACCCTCCTGAAATCCTAGTAAAAGACTGTGAGTAGGATATGTATGTGCATGTCATCTGTGTCTCATTTTTCAGTGGAGAAGGTCCACGTTCGCATCAGATTCTCAAAGGATCCCAGGACTCCAAAAACATTATTAAGCCCCGCTTTTGTGCAATTCAGGAATAAATCTGTCTTTACATGGTACCACCACAGGATACATTTTTCTGAGTTCATGGAAAAAAGGAACCCCCTTTCACATAAAGAGCTTGAGAAAAGTAACTGACACAGTAATGAAGAACGATCTTTTCATTTCAGCCTTTTAAGGAGGAAGCTTTGCCTTTATCCCTCATTTTGTGGCTTAGGCTCATTTCCACTTAGGCTGTCCCCGTGGAGATTCAGAGCAGATCTTATCCTCCAGAATACCATGAATAATACTATAATACAGGGATGCAGGGACATGATATAAAGGATATAAAGATGGAAGCAAAGGCACTAGCAGACAGCTTGGTTTCGAATCCCAACACTGTCGTGAGATCACAATAATCGTGTGCCTGTGCGTACGAAGCCTGTCTACGCACTACACATATTCTGTCCCTTGATCCTCAGAGTACCCCAGTGACAGAGGCATTATTATTCCTATTTCACAAAGGATGCAGCTGAGGGTGAGAGAGATTCACAGGCTTGTCCCAGAGCTCACAGCTACCGTGTGTCATCAGCGAGGCTCTGGAGGAACGCGGAACAGAGAACAGAAACACGGGTTTTGACATCAGGCCGAGCGGACCTGAGCTCCAATCCTGCCTTGCCTCCTTCCTGGTATGTGATGTGGCAGATTTGGTCCAGCTCCTCTGAGCCTCAGATCCCTCCCCCATAAAATGACTATCTCTTCTTGTAGAGTTGTTGTGGGAATTAAATCAAACCAGAGCCCATGAGGCTCGGCCATGATAGATAATTGACCAGGACATGGTTCTGACTTTACAGCCTGTCCTTTCCTGGGCACCTGGGTGGCTCAGTCGGTTAGGTGTCGGCCTTCAGCTCAGGTCATGATTCCAGAGTCCTGGGATTGAGCCCCACATCAGGCTCCTTGCTCAGCGGGGAGCTTGCTTCTCCCTCTGCTTGCTGCTCCCCCTACCTGTGCTCTCTCCCTCTCTGTCAGATGAATAAATAAAATCTCAAGAAAAAAATAAAGCCTGTCCTTCTCCACCACCCCATGCCATATCTCTACAGATGATCCCATCTGGTCCTCACATCATGACGGGGGGCACCATTATTGTCATTCTCCCTGTTTTCCAGATGAGAAACCCACTGGGCCAACCCTGCAAGGGGCAGAATTGAGACCTATACCCGTGGGAACTGATTAGATCTGTTCTTTTAATGCTCTGATCTTGAGAGTGGAATAAACTCTTCTCACAACTTCAATAACGTTGCAAGATTTCTATTTCTGATCTGTATTTCTGTGCACATGAGTATATCAGTACAGTAACAAGATACACACATACACACACACATGCATATAGACATGTGGATACTGACATACATTCCTGGCATGTATTTCTCAGTATATAGCCAGCTCGTACGGCAGTTGTGCAACATGGATTAACCTTAGATTCGTTGTTCCAGATGAAGTACTGGGGGAAGGACAAGGAGTTGCCCAAAACTCAATCTTTCCTTCCTCCTCCCCTCCCTTCCTTCCCTCTATCCTTCCTGTGTTTCTTTTTTGGTACAGCAGGTGAGGTGTTTCCTGGTCACACTTAGGAGTTTCTGAGTTAGACTAGCAGTACTTGGGCTGACTGCTTTAGTTAAGAAGGGATTGGAGTCAATCTATCTGCCTGTACTCAGCTAATCTTGGGCCAAAATTTATAGGATAGAATTAGGCCCACACACTTTGATTTCACAGTTCCTTTCCCATACACAATCTGCCCTCACCCCAGCTCTGCTGAACATTTTTCTCTCCCCATGTTTATAAATACCTCTAAAGGAGTTTTACTTAATCTTTCAGTGTCCTGGGCTCCTTTTTGCATGTAATGAAAATATGGAGCCTCTCTCAAGAAAAATCCCCAATCATCATCTATATTAAACTTGGCGCACAATTTTAGGGGATTTTTAGTTCCTTTTGGAATTAAGCCCTTTCTGAAGTTCTAAAGTATTACTTTCACTCTCCCATCTCCTCCCCTCTAGCCTATGATGTATCCTTCTTTACAGCAGAGATGTTCATTGTATGTGCATGAGGGGGTACAGGAAGTAGGGGCCGGGGAGAGAATGAGTATCTGCAGTCAAGTTTGGACAGACCTACCATCAAGGTGATTGTTTTTTGGACAACACTTCCTTCCCAGCTGTCTTAGCAATCTCCACATCATTCTACAGGAGAGCTTGCCTCAGTCATGAGACAGTCCAATATGAGCTTGGAACTCATATAAACTCCACCTGGGGGGCTGTAGCCTGGCTTCTGGAAGCCCTTGACTTACCATAGTCCAGAGCCTGCTGAGTAACCCTGGCCTTGATTCCAGGGTAAACGGTCTGGGCGGATGAGATGTAGAGATTCCACAGGAAGAAACATCCCCAGAGGAGTTGGACTGCCTTTGTATACATCTGCAATTAACCAACATTTATGGTTCCTTTACTATTTTTGACTTTTCGTTGGTCAATTCCATATAGTTTTCTATGATTTCTTGTTCATTGCTCACTGCCAGAACTTACTCTATCCACCCATTGGTCCATATATCCATCCATCCATCCAACCATCCATCCATCCAACCATCAATCCATCCATCCATCCATCCATCCATCCATCCAGTAATCATTTATTGAACACACCAGAACATGTGCTAGGTGCTGAGGATGCAGAGATGACCTCTGTGTGTCCTTGGCTTCTGTTTCTCACAGATTAGTGGGTGAGTCAGACACACACACAGATGATTATGACTCAGGATAATACAATACAATGCAATGCAGCACAAGAGACTTACTGCAAATGTAACACTGGTGATATGTCTTGGGAAGGATAAGGGATGGGGATGTGGGATTTTAGACCATTTCAGAACACGAGTCAGTAGTTTAGAAAGGTGGCTTTAGGGAATGTGAAACAATGAGTCATCTGCTTAGAGACCCTTAATGACTCCCCTTTGCCCACAGGACAGGGTTTAAGCTCGCAGCCCAGTGGCAAGGCCTTACCCTGCTCTACACTTATACCTCCTCAAAGACTTCCTTCTTTAACACACATGCCAGGCTCACCCCAGAATCTAGTACAATGCCTGGCATGCGTAGATACACATATACAAAATCTTAAATAAACATCTCCAAGGAGAGGGACCACATCTTTTTTGTTTTTGCTGTTATATTGCTGGTGCTTGGCATATGTTAAATATTCAGTGTATACTTGTTAAATGAATGGACTCAATGAATTAATGGCAGTCTGTTTTCTTTCCCTTTCTTCCCTCCTACTTTCCTTCCTTCCATCCCTCCTTCCTTCCTTTCTTTCAAGTAGGCTCCACACCCAGCATGGAGGCCAGTATGGGGCTTGAACTTATGACCCTCAGGTTGAGACCTGAGCCGAGATCAAGAGTTGGATTCTCTTGGTTGGATACACCCCGGTGCCCCTCAGCCCATTTTCTTGATGAATGAAGCACAGGTTACCAATAGCAACGGTGACACGGGTTCCTTTTAATGACAGGCGAGTGAGTAATATGTTCACAGGCCTTGTTTCTAGTTCTGGCAGTTTACAATCTGGGTGAGCTACCATTGCTGCGTTCATACGTGTCAAAGACCCACAGGTGACAGATTCCCACTGAGTTAACATACAAACATGAAACAAATCAGGGAACTATTTGTGGGGGTGATGAAGGAAGAGGAAGTTGTGGGAGCCATGCAAAGGGAGGGGTCAGGCCAGGTGGGCAGGGAAGGATTCAAAGAAGGGCTGGGACTCAGGAGCAGTCTGGATGAAGGAAACAATCATATCAAGAGGTGTGTATGGGGTGCTTGGCCAAAAAAAGAAAGAGGTTTGAAAAAGGGGGTTGTGTGGGCTTTATGGATGAGGCCGTAGAGATAGGAATGGAATGTGTAGACAAAGGGCTGTTCCAGAGAATTTACTTGAGAGGAACAGAAAAGTCTGACCAGGGAGAGGAGTATCCGTGCAGGGCTGTTGCTAGCCTATCTTGGCCTTCTGTACGGAACGGGAAAAAGTTCCCTTTGGAGATATACCAGCCTTCTGGCACAAAGTGGGGCAAGCAGAAAATGTTTTTTTAAAAATCCCATACCATGTGCCCGGCTAGATCAGTTGGTAGAGCACGAGACTCTTAAAAATCCCATACCAGTGTGCCCAGCTTGGTAGGGAAAGCAAGGGCTGCCCTACTCACCCATTGGGCTAGCATTTTTAAAAAATACTTAGATTTCATTTATTTATTTATTTTTGAGAGAGAGGGAGGGAGAAAGAAAGAGTGTGGAGCTTGACACTTCTAGAATTCGATCCCATAACCCTGAGATCATGGCCTGAGCCAAAACCAAGAGTAGGACACTTAACCCACTGAGCCACCCAGGCACCCCATGGGCTGTTTTGCATTTTGTCTAGTATACACATTGCCCAATTTATACAGGGGACTTATGTACAGATTAGCGAATGTTCATGTGGGTATTTTGCTGGAGGGCCATGAGGCTGAGACTTGGGGTCTTGACTTGTCTGTTTGGTGGTGTATCCGTCCACCTTCAGGTGTGAGGAGTGGCTGGGTCAGTCAACTTGCTTACATTTCTAGTCTGATCTCCCAGGAGCCCTCTGTCCAGACCAACTGGACTCCTGGTCCCTAAACACTCACCACGCTTCCTGCCTAAAGCCTGTGCTTATGCTGTTCATCTTCACCTGGGCCTGCAGAAACCTTGCACCTCCTTAAGGTTCATTTTAAATACAGCCTTCCCTAAGTTAATCATATTTCCTTCTGAATCCTTGGTCAAAACAGATACTTATTCATGTGTTTATATTTATTTTCTCACATGCCCTCTGTCTCTTCTGTGAGAATGTAAGTGCCATGACGGCAGAGACCTCATTTGGTTTGGAGGCCCTAGAGCCTGGCTTAGTGTCTCAAACATAGAGTGACTGATAATTATTGGTAGAATGACTCAATGAATCATAAATTAAGGAAGAACCCTTACCTCGCTCTGCATTATTATTATTTTTAAAAAGATTTTATTATTTATTTGGCAGAGAGAGAGATCACAAGTAGGCAGAGAGGCAGGCGGGGTGGGGGGGGAGGAAAGCGGGCTCCCCACTGAGCAGAGAGCCCAATGCAGGGCTCGATCCCAGGACCCTGGGATCATGACCTGAGCTGAAAGCAGAGGCTAACCCATTGAGCCACCCAGGCGCCCCCCCCATCCCCGCATTACATTACAGTTCTTTGCAGAGGTGATTCACAAAGCTTTTGTACATTAGTGGAGTGCATGCGCCCATTAGAATAGATGTGGGCCACAGTCCAGGAGCAGCATTGGGGAGGTTAGGTACTGGATCATGGGGACAGGAAAAGTTTTGGGAGGACTAGCCAGTGTGGCTGGGGTACTGGGGATGGGGTGGGAGACTCAGAGTATTGACTATTTACTATTAGAAATGGGGGCATTTTGGGGTACCTGGGTGGCTCAGTGGGTTAAGCCTCTGTTTTCGGCTCAGGTCATGATCCCAGGGTCCTGGGATCAAGCCCCACATTGGGCTCTCTGCTCAGCAGGGAACCTGCTTCCTCCTCTCTCTCTGCCTGCTTCTCTGCCTACTTGTGATCTCTGTCTGTCAAATAAATAAATCTTAAAAAAAAAAAAAAAAGAAATGGGGGCATTTTAATATCTTAACACTGCTGTGGTCTTAGCATTCAGTATGCTGTTTCAGCCCTACAGAATTGGTCTGGGTTATACTGGACAATGTGCAGAAAGAACCTGGGCAGTGCTGGGGGCAGGGCTATGGAGTGGTGGCTTGGGGATGGTCGGGTGCAGAGAACATCAAGGGAAGCATGGAGCAATGACAATAAGAGCCAAGGGGGCGGGGCTTGAGTAGGAGACCTGTCTCTAGTAGGGCAGCAGGTGATCTGAGGGAGGAAATGTGAGGAGTGGGACAAGCAAGCAAGGGGCAGGGTGATACTAACATCTTACACTCAGAATGGATGTAGAAGCTAGGGCCAGTTGCCATCTGTGCTAGGCCCTCCTTGGTCCTTGTTATTCTGGGTTTGGGGGGTGGGTGGTCAAGGGGTCCTGGAGAAGGGGATAGGCAGAGATGGATGAGACTATGGGAGTCAGGGAAACACTCCTGGGGCTGAGATTAGTGGCTATTCACAGCTGATATAAAAGTATGTCCATATTTTAACAAATGGTGAAGCCATACGGATGTGTATTCACACTGACATTACTGTGGGCAAAGAATTGTAAATGATGTGTCAGGCCAAGGCAGGCATGAGAGAGATTTTCTTTTTTTTAAAGAGGAAAATATTTTCATAGCAATGCAATGTGGTGGGAAAAAAATTAGACTAAAACGTTTATACACATTAGACTGTATATTGCAATTAAGGTTGATGTGATCTCCCTGTCAGCATGTAACTAGGATCTCAGTAAGTATTTGCTAACTGACCAACTAACTGGGTTACAAGATTCTGGTTAACTAAGAAAGGTTCTAGAAGACTGTGAAAATAGGGGAGAAAACCAAACCATCATAAAAATAACTCTCCATTTCTACAGTGGAAAAGCATAAAAACCAGAGCAGAGCTATTACTTGTTAATGGAGTAACAAGTAAAATAATGAATTTATACACACACACACACACACACACACACTCTTACCATTTACACAACTCACAATCATCCTTGGAGGCAGATGTTACTATAATCCTACCTCCCTCTCAGGCATGTGAACACAGAGACTTGGAGAGTCTGAATGACCTGTCTGAGACCACAGGGTAAGTCACGCACCTGGGAACCACACCTTGCTCTTCTGGTTCCCAATTCTAGTGTTTATGAATTTAATTGCTTGATAAGTGCTAGATTTTTCATTTTCTTCTGGGAACATTAGGAGATGCTTGATGCCATCTTCTATGTGGAAAAAAAAATCAGGAAGCATCTGGAGATTTTCAAGTGTCAAAGTGCAAATCCTTTTGTATTTTCTTGGGCACAAATGGAATTTTAATGTCCTTCCAGCAGCAAAAATCTATTTTCCCTTCTTCAGTAAAGAGAGTATCTGAAATGGTCTACACTGATGGAGATCTAGGAACTCAAAATTGCACATAGAAAAACACATTTTTCCACTAGACATTTTATGAGTGAATGAAATTATGGGGCTATAAAAGGATTGCATGTAACTTTCGGCTGAATTGTTTGTTAGGATGATAATTTATAGGCAGAGGAGGGAACGAACCTTGTCAAGCAAGGAGGTGAGTTCTAAAAGGTTAAGTAATTTGGCTGACAAGTAAGGGCAGGATAAGTTGCCTATGAAAAGGAGGGATCCAAGATGACTTAAAAACCCTGCCCACAAGTTACCGATTTTGTTGTGTCTAAGGAATTGTTTCTTCCATGATTCAAAGCCTCAGAAGTCATTACATTTCCATACCAATAAATGGACAGAATAACCCTTCTAAATTAGATGGCTCTGCATAACAACAATTTTTTCTAGTTATGTCTCTTGAGGCAGGGGCAACAAAAGCAAAAATAAATTATTGGGACTTCATCAAAATAAAAATCTTCTGCACCATGAAGGAAACAATCAACAAAACTAAAAGGCAGCCTATGGAATGGCAGAAGATACTTGCCAATGACATATGCAGTAAAGGGTTAGTATCCTAAATACGTAAAGACCTTATACAACTCAACACCCCAAAACCTTACAATAATCCAATTTAAAAATAGGCAGGAGACATGAACAGACATTTCTCCCAAGGAGACATCCAGACACCCCACAAAACACATGAAAAGATGTTCAACATAACTTATCATCAGGGAAATGCAAATCAAAATTACAGTGAGATATTACCTCACACCTGTCATAATGACTAAAATCAATGATACAAGAAACAATAAGTGTTGGCAAGGGATGTGGAGGCAAAGGAATCTTTATGCACTTTTGGGAATGCAAACCGATGCAGTCACTGTGGAAAACGGTATGGAGGTTCCTCAAATAGTTTAAAATAGAATTACCGTATGATTCAGTAATTGCACTACTGGGCGTTTAGCTCCAAAATACAAGAACACTAATTCGAAGAGAAACATGCACCCCTATGTTTATAGCAGCATTGTTTACAATAGCCAAACTATAGAAACAGACGAGTATCCATTGACAGATGAATGGGTGAAGAAGGTGTGATACACACACATACATACACACAATGAAATTTCATTCAGCCACAAAAAAGAATGAAATCTTGGCTGTTTGTAACAAGATGGATGGAGCTGGATAGTATTATGCTAAGTGAAATAAATCAGTCAGAGAAAGACAAATACCATATGATTTCACTCATGTGGAATTTAAGAAACAAAACAACTGAGCAAGGGAAAAAGAGAGAGAGGTAAACCAAGAAATAGACTCTTAACGGTGGAGAACAAACTGATGGTCACCAGAGGAGGTCGGGGGGCGGTGCATGAAACAGGTGATGGGGAGTAAGGAAGGCACTTGTCCTGAGGAGCACTGGGTATTAGAGGAAAGTGCTGAATCACTATATTGTACACCGGAAGCTAATATTACACTGTAGGTTAACTAGCTAGAATTAAAATAAAAACTTAATATATAAAAACATAAATGTGTCAGGTGGCCCTTGCCTGAACCATTCTGATGACCAGAAATAAGAACACTCTAGTACAACTTGGGAAATTCCCGAGACAGGTCGACTTGCCATTGGTATTTGCAATGGTGAATACCAGACAGACTTTGGGAAAATCAGTTAACGCAGGTGATAAATGAATGAAATGCAGCCTTTAAAACAGGGGCAAAGGTGAAAAATTAAGTCCAGTTGGTTTAAAGAAGCCGGGACTGCCAGACTATTCCAACCTAATTGTTAAGACAAAATGTGTAGAAGGAGTCTAAATCAACAGGTATAGAATATGGGTAGAACTGGGGCTGTTTCAAGGGATTCAGCTCACACTTCTTTTTTTTTTTTTTAAAGATTTTATTTATTCATTTTATTCATTATTCAGACAGATCATAAGTAGGCAGAGAGGCAGGCAGAGAGAGGAGGAAGCAGGCTCCCTGCTGAGCAGAGAGCCCAACACGGGGCTCGATCCCAGGACCCTGAGATCATGACCTGAGCTAAAGGCAGAGGCTTTAACCCACTGAGCCACCCAGGGGCCCCTCAGCTCACACTTCTGATTTTTACCAAGATCTCAAATGACAAGGTCATTAAAAATTTACACCGAGTCTTCCCCAAACTCCATACTTAACACAAACAGGTTAAACAATTCCTGCGAGTGGGAGGGCCCTTTGCTCTGGCAGGATGTAGGTCACTTGATGTGGTTTAAGACCTGGCCCCAAACACAGAGATCAGAGCAGCCCCTTCTTCCTAGATCCACACTGGTTCGACTTAGAGACAAGTTAGAATTTTCTGCCACTGAGCTGGGTTCCCCCTTGAAATGAAGGTAAACATAAGTCCAGAAGATTGAGGGACTGTCTTAACGTTGCTGAACGAAGCAAATGTCAATCACACGTCCATACCAACTCTCTATTCTTTCTCAGACCTTCTCAGAACCATCTGGGTGGGCATGAGTGACACAAAAGACAAAAACAAAACAGAAAACCCTAGGCAGACAACAAAGACTCAGGCTACATGACAGCTCACTGAGCCAGGGCGTCACCAGCGGAAGGGTAATCCCTAACCGGGAGATTTTGCGCTGGCAGAGACCAAAAGTTTGTTCATGATTCTTACCTCAAGTAGGGGAAGTGTTCAAAGCTGGAGAGCACCTTCGACTCCTTCTGCCTCTGAAGCTATGTGTTCTCCACTTGAGCCTTGAACTCAGCTGCTGAAAAGACAAGATAATTAAGTGTGAATCATCTAGTGGTGGATTTTTTTAAATGCCTCTTTCAAAATGTGATACATGATTGCTACACTTCAGTTGCCCAATAGCATGAATGAACACTACAGCTTCTACCTAGATGAGCAGACAGTGCCACCCATGCAGTGATTACTCCCTGTAACACACACACACACACAATTATGACGACGTTACCAGAATGATGAACTCAAGATTTCCAACGTACTTAAAATGGTGTCAAATTGGACTGAGTTGGAAGATGAAGAATTTTCCTTTCTGGGATAATAGGCCAGTTTCTCCTGGTCAGGGTGCCTGCGGTAAATGGCCCCACCACTGCCCAGAATACCTTTTGGGACTTTTGGTGGATCAGATTCAGTCTGAAAGCATGAGGCTTGATAACCGGGCTGACCTAGTTACCACCTTTATCTTTCAGGGTAGGAGCAGCGCGCAGATGGTATCTCTAAGTGCCTGTTCCTTTTCAGGCTGTTAGTGACTTCCGCTGTCAGCATTTCTTTGAGGTTCGGTTGGGTGGGCGCCTCAGCTCCGACATGACTTCACACCGGTAGGTTCTAAACCCTGTCTGCCCTCCCGTCCCCCCACGCTTTAGTCTTCGCATTTTACATGGCCAGGGATCTGACGGCATGAAGTATCTAAGGTCTGATTTACAGTTTTCTGGGTAAGATAGGGCGACCCACTGCCCTGATTTTCTCAGGAAGCAGGCTTTTCAGTACTTAAACCAGAACAGTCCTGGGAACAGGAGACTGGTAACACGAAGAACAGCAGGCACGCTCATTCGGCATTGTCCGCACTCCTCAGAGCTCTTCTGGTCTCTGACCCTGGGCGCCTCCCGTTATATTTACCTATTTAACTTGTGCTTCCTTAGGGGCAAAATGGGGATAAAAAATAGTATCTACCTTGGGACACCTGGGTGCCTCAGTCAGTTAAGCCACTGCCTTCGGCTCAAGTCATGATCCCGGAGTCCGGGATCAAGTTCCACATTGGGTTCCTTGCTCAGTGGGGAGCCTGCTTCTCTCTCTGCCTCTGCCTGCCACTTTGCCTGCTTGTGCTTTTTCTCTCTCTGACAAATAAATAAATAAAATATTTTTAAAAAATAGTATCTACCTTGATAGGATCTGGTGGAAAAAAAGAAGTTGACCGTCAGCCGGTTGGGGCTGCTGTCGTGTACAAAAAAACAGACACTGCTCACAGTTCTGGAGGCTGGAAGTCTAAGATTAAGGAGCCTGCATGATCACATCTTCCTGGTTCACAGCCAGCGCCTTCTGGCTGTGTCCTCACACAGTGGCAGGAACCAGGGATCTCTCTGGAGCCTCTTTTACATGGCATCCGTCCCATTCATGAGGATTCCACCTTCGTGACTTGAGTACCTCATTAAAGCCCCGCCCGCAGATACCATCACCTTTGGGATTAGGATTTCAACATGTGAATTTTGGAGGGATGCAAACATTCAGACCATAGCCATAACCTGGAAGAATTTGCTCTTAAAACTGAAAAATGCTGTAAAATTTTATTCATTGGTCTGTGGCCTTATCAGTGGTGACACAAGCCTGAAGACACTTTCCTCATCGAATCATTTACTATCAGTCATTACATATTCCCCTCATTCAGTCCGCAAATATTGGGCAAGGACCTCTTCAGTAAAAAAGATTCCATGTCCATGTGGAGTTGATTAGATAAGGCTATAAAACAAACAAGCAAACAAGGGATCCTGTTGGTGTGTGGTCTTGTAATGGACAGGGTGCTGTCACTGGGGGAGGCATGCTCCCTTTGGGGGATGGCCCAGGAAGGCTTTTCTGAGGCGGTATACTGGAGCTGAGATCCGAGCTCTGAAGGGAATAAGGGTACAGACCCCCGTACTGTATGAAGGAGAGACATACAGGCATTAGGCATGTGAACAGCAGGGTCTGGTGGGGAGCTGGAGTTCTGGGGAAACCTTGGCTGGAAATGTGAATTTCTAAATCATCATGTGGTCCAAAAATGCAATGGAATATTACTCAGCTGTCAGAAAGGATGAATACCCAACTTTTGTATCAACATGTACGGGGACTGGAGGAGATTACGCTGAGGGAAATAAGCAGAGAAAGTAAATTATCATACGGTTTCACTTGTGGAGCATAAGGAATAACATGGAGGACATTAGGAGAAGGAAAGGAAAAGTGAAGGGAAGGGAATTGGAGTGGGAGACGAACCATGAGAGACTGTGGATTCTGGGAAACAAACTGAGGGATTTGGAGGGGAGGAGTGTGGCGGGGGGGTGAGCCTGGTGGTGGGTATTAAGGAGGGTACATATTGCATGGAGCACTGGGTGTGGTGCATAAACAATGAATCTTGGAACACTGCATCAAAAATTAATGATGTACTGTATGGTGACTAACGTAACACAATAAAAAGATTCTATTAAAAAGAAAAATAAATAAATCACCATGCTGGTGGTGAAATGAAAGCCCAGAAGTTGGCAGGTGCACATGGGGCAGTTTCTCATGGTGTAAGGGCTACTGAAGGCTGCGGGATGATTTTAGGTGCTTGACAGAGAAACACTTGATTGTCATTGTTTAAGTGTTTTTAGTGTGCAAGGGAAAAGAATACACAACTAGACATGGAAGCAGAGGAATGAAATCACAGATCACGTGGACAAAATTCACAAAGTACCCCAAATATTTCTGTCCTTTCCTCAGAATCTTCCCTGGGTGGCAGCACCAGTTTCGCACCCTACCCCCCATCTCTCCTGCCCAGAGCAGTGGCTCAGGCCCTAACTTCCTCTCCTGCTCACCCACCCTCCCCCACTACCCCCATACCTTTTCTCCGTCACTAAGATCCCCATCCCATCCATTAACCAGATGCATAGGATCTGCTAGACTTACAGAGAAGTTGATCATTAAAACAGCAGTAGTTTTCCTGAAGCAGATATTAATTTTTCCTTTTGTCCTGGAAAACCTGAAAGTCTTGGTGGAAACCTGAATCACTGTTGTCTATCCTGGGGCATCTGGCATGGGATTTGAGGGGAGTTCTCAGGAGAGGTGGCCTGGAGAAAGTGAACTCGACTCTGTCCTGCAGCGCTGGACCTGTCCTGCCCGCCCCACCTGGGACCCTGGGCAATTTGCTCCATTTGTGGGTCTCTGCCATCCAGAGTCACTGAGAGAATGAAGCTGAATGAGCTAACACATAGTTTTTCATACAGTATTAATAAGATGCATCATTATGTTTCTCTATTTTTATCTTAAACATTCAGAGTTTCCATGGTATTTATTTTTGCCCTCTATTTGGAAATTAACAAGCTTTCTCTTAACATAGCTTCTTCCCCTTTTAAACAAATGTACATACAGCTTTTAAAAAATTATCATTATTTTTTTAGAGAGGGAGAGAGAGAAGTGAGAGAGAGGGGCAGAGGGAGAGGGGGAGAGAGAATCTTAAGCAGCCTCTGTGCTGAGCGTGGAACCTGACGCAGGGCTCAATCTCATGACCCTGAGATTACGACCTGAGCCAAAATCAAGAGTCAGACACAACCAACTGAGCCACCCAGGCGCCCCTAAACCAATGTACATACAATTTAAGAAGTGGACTGATTTATGGGGAAAAGTAAATAATGGTGCAGCTCTGGTGGGACGTGGAATAATTCTAGAAAAAAAAAGGCCCAAATAGTTTGAGTTTAGGAAACGAAGGTGGAAGAAGAGAGGGCAGCTAGTCTGTTTTTATTTCATTTGGAAAGGGCCTGAGATTTCAGCTCCTTAGTGTCCTTTCTGCTCAACAAGTGGCTTTAAGACAAATTTCTTGAATCCTTCATCACATCACAAGCCAGTAGCACTATGTCCAGGGTCACTATTTATTTTAGTTTTTCAGATTTAACCGAGAAAATGTGCTGGGAATTCCTGCTTATCCAGCCTACCCACAGTGGCAATTTAGAAGGCAAGATTAATTATTTTACTTACTAATGGCTGACAGCATGTTAGTCTCTACAGATCAAGGGACACCTTTAATTAAAACTCCAAAGAAACATCATAATTAACTAGGTAGAATAATTGTTCACTAAAGAAAAATTTCAAGATCCAGTGTTAAGGAACTGAGCACCCTACTTCTTGGTTTCTAGAATGTCTGGGCTCTTCCCATATAGAACAAAAGCTATCTGAATACCAGAGTTTTTTGCACTTGGAAGACAAATATTATTCTTTCCAGGAGAATAAGAGGGGACAGGGATCATCTATACGTTGGTGGGTGGGGGGGAGAACCAATATTTTGTGTTGGTGAAATCTGGTTAAAAGGACACCCCGAAGAGGGAGTAAGAGGTAGGGAAAAAGAAGAGCTAACATTTTTGTTATATTCTGGGCACCAGCCATATATTATCTTATTAATTCCCCACCAAGACGGTATGAGGTACTAATATTATCTCAATTTTATAGGTAAGAAAACGAAGGGGGTTTGGTATATGCTGAAGCTTAGGTGTCACAGCTAAAGTTGTAGAGCCAGGACTCAGGACCCAGATGTCCTGGTTCCCAGAGTCTGTGTTCTTAACCACTATGCCATCCTGCCTCTTCAGGAAGGTTGCTAATGGGCAACACACAGCCCAGAGGATGTGGAAGGTGAGGAGAGAGAAGGATGCTATTGATAGGCAACACATCTGGTTTTCCAAGCCGCTAATTGGATCTGTAAGAGTGACACAGATAGATGTGCTTGTTTGAAGCTGCAAACTTATTCCACCAGAGGAAGCTGTCTGGAATTGGTGTGGCTCTCAAGAGAGATTGGCGGTTCACTATGGATGGGCTGAGGAGACATCTGGCAGAACTGCCCCGTCCCCTGGCAGCATCTCCCCGTCTCTTCCCAGCTCTGTACCAGGCCACCCTCTCCTGATGCCTGTGATGACTGACCCAGACCTTGGCTCTCCCGCAGTCACTCTCTGCAACGGTTTACAGCATGGATTCTCTCCTGGTTTTGAAAAATAAACAAACCCACTTATTTACCTCACTTATTATCAGTTGTCTAAAAGGGAGTTACATTTTATTATTTGCAGTTCAAACTGAATTTAAATTCATGTTAAATCTGAAATGAACATACATATGTCTTTTATGAGACATGAGAGATACTGTGGAACCAAGCAAGCAAGATAATGTGATACAATTCTGAAATGTCTGAGAACCACTAGGGTGGCCCAGTTCAGACAAGAATTTCTCTACCTCGACACTTTGACACTTTGGGCAGCGTAATTCTTTGATGTGGGGGCTGTCCTATGCCTTGCAGGACACTTTGCAGCACCTCTTGCCTCTACTGTGATGTTAGCAGCACCACTTTCTCCTACCCTCGTTGTGACAAAAATGTCTCCAGACTATGACTAATGTCCTTGGACAGGCCTTGGTTGAGAAGCAAGAAAATAAAATATATTCAAGTATTCTATCTACCTTGATGTAGAAGCTGGCACGCCTCTGGAGGGTCAGATTCTACTATTCCTAATAATATTTTTCTTACTTATTCAATACATATTTGAATACACTCTCTCGGTGACAGATTCAAACAACACTGAAGTTTACATATTGAGCCGTGAAAATGCCTGATGCTCCTTCCACTCCTTATCCCTGTCTTTTGTACGCCTGCTTCTAGTTTGCTTTCCAGGAATATTTTTCTTTCTTTCAATAGATTTCAGACATATTCATTTGGACCCTGGATAGGGTTTTAATCATTTCAACAACTTCTGAAGATTCTTTTCCTAATTTGCACGGCTTGAATTTCCTTTCACAATACTTTTAAGGTCCATTTCAATTTCTTACCAATCATAGCAGATACCTCAAATTACTTTATAAGTGTTAAGAAAACCAAAACAACCACAGCAAGACCACATGGTATAGACCAGTGGTTCCCAAAGTGTGGTTTCATAGTGGCATTACCTGGAAATCATTAGAAATGCAAATTCTCAAGCCCTTCTCAAGACCTGCTAAATTAGAAAACTGTATAAATTAAAGCTCAAGATTCAGGAAAATGGATTGGATTTAAGTAAATACTCAAATGAAGGCCAACCTGGCTTTCTTTGGTAGAGACAGAATGAAAATCTTAATTCCAAACAGATACATCAAAAACTTAGAGATAACAATGGATATCTTTATACCACTTTAAATTTTGCTTAATTAGTCCTAACAAGGAGGTGGGGACTGAATGTTGTGAAGATGGATTAAGACCTGTCTTTTCCCCATGAAAAACTCATAACCTAAGACTGGAGAAAGCCTGATGTGCAAATAATTGTACTATGATATGATGGATAACATTGAAAAGCATGTTCCAAGTGCTCTTGGAACAAAAGGAAGGAGCAACATACTTTCCTTGAAAGAAGGAAAAGGAAAGTATTCAAGGCAGAAGGATCAGCATGTGCAAAAGCACAAGAGCACACAAACTTACTTGGTGGGAGAGGATGTAAAGTAGGGGGAGAGGCATTCTGGAGGAGGGGCAGTGTGAGTAGTCTACAGGGGTCATTGGGAAAATTGAAGAAAGTGATTTCCAGCTGGACTAGTAAGGGTTTTTATTATGCACAGAAATCTGATTTATATTCAGAAGACTATAGGAAACTCAACAATAAGGGAAAAAAGTTAAAAAGCGGGCAAGAGATTTGAAGTCACCTCACGGAAGAAGATCTATAGATGTCAAATAAACATACATAAAGATGCTCAACATTGTTATTAAGAATTGCAAATTAGGGGCACCTGGGTGGCTCATTGGGTTAAACCTCTGCCTTCAGCTCAAGTCATGATCTCATGGTCATGGGATCGAGCCCCATATCGGGCTCTTTGCTCGGCAGGGAGCATGCTTCCCTCTCTCTCTCTGCCTGTCTCTTTGCCTACTTGTGATTTCTGTCTGTCAAATAAATAAATAAATAATAATAATAAAAAAAAGAATTGCAAATTAAAGCAATGAGATACATCTATTAGAAGGACTAGAATCAAAAACAACCTGATATATATATCAGTGGTGAGGATGTAGAGAAACAGAAACTCTTGTTCATTGCTAAAGAGAACGCAAAACGGTACAGCCATATTGGAAAACAGTTCGGCAGATTCCTACAAAATTAATCCTAGTCTTGCCATACAACCCAGCAATGGTGTTTCTGGGTGCTTATCCAATTGATTTGAAAACTTAGGTCCATGTAAAAACCTGCTCCAACTCAAATGTTTATAGCAGTTCTATTCATAATTGCCCCCAAATGGAAGCATCCAAGATGTCCTTCAATAGGTAAATGGATAAACTGTAGTACATCCATACAATGGGATGTTACTCAGCATTACAAAGAAATGAGCCAGGAGCCGCAAGAAGGCATGGATTAATCTCAACTGCATATTGCTAAGAAGTTAGTCACAAAGCCAGAAAATGTTACACATTTTACAAATGTTACAAATAATTCCAGTCATATGACATTCTGGAAAAGGCAAAACTAAAGAGATGGTAAAAAGATTGGTAATTGCCTGAGACTGGGGGCAGGTGGTGGTGGAGAAGGTTGAAGGGCAGGGGACTTTTTAGGTAGTGAAATAAGACATTATGCGTTTATCAAAACTGATAGAACTTTACAGGTCAGAATAAATCTTAACGCACGTAGTTTAAAAAAAATCACATAGGAGATTGAGGGGGTCCAAGACAGAATGCAGAATGTGAGAAAAGAATGCATTACAAGTGTATGAAACAACCTTGGTGAAGGGGATTGGAGAACAAGGTGCTGACCTGTGTCGCTCTGGGAGCAAATGGAAGCTGTACGATGGAGGCCAGCAGGAGCTATTGTTGAAGCACTGTACTCCAGCTGACAATGTTGTTTTTGACAAGGGTATGGGTTAAGAATCCTGAAACCACGACACATAGCTGCTGGAAATGAATGACTAAGTAAATGGATGGTGGATGGGGGGGGGCTAGATTTGTCACATTTGGATTGGGAAGTTACAGATAAGCAAGGGAGGAGAACAGAATGATGATGGGGTAATGGATTAGAGCTGGAAACATCAGAATGAACTCATGCTCAGTTTAATATAGAAATAGATGGTTATGTATGGAAATAGTGTGTACATATATGTATCTCCCTGCTCTGTCAGCTGAGAAGGCTTAGAATCAATAACACCTCAATAGTAATGAGCACCGCTAGCACCCAGATCGTGGTTTCTAATACCACTCTCCTGTAAAAAGCACTAGGGTACCTAGGAAAACTGGTTGATTCTAGGGTTGGGGTAGGATATATACAAAATGATCCTAGAGCATCTTACAGTGCCAGAAAATAAGAAAGTGCTAAAGAACAGAACAAATGAACAAAAATCCACAATAATGTAAAATGGATACAGTAGCCAATGGAAAGATTTCCCAGTGGTCAAAGCTGGAACAAATTGAGCAACAAAATAAATGAAGCAGTATTGGATTATAAGCAGAAGTATAAAATAAATATAAGTCCACACTGATATAAGGGATTGAATAGACAAATCTCCTGTACAGAAGAAATGCAAATAATTTATATAGATATTCCACCCCTAAAATCTAAAACTCTAAGTGTGGGCTGCACATAGTGACTTTCTTCCAAAGGCTACAGTATGAAAAGGAGAAATAAGGAGTACACAGTAAGTCCACAGTAAGAGGAGAAACCAAGTGATTAGGATTAACAACAGCAGCGAGAAGTCATACTGACAGTTTACACTGTTGATGTGCTGAGCATGGTACCTTGACTTCAGTGGTCTTCCTCCCAGGAGCATGTTACCTTGGTCTAATCATAAGAAAGCATCAGACAAATCCCAGTTGAGGGATGTTCTACAAAATCCTTGACCAGTAATCATTAAAACTGTCAAGGTCATTAAAAAAATGAAAGTCTAAGAAACTGTCGTAGCCCAGAAGAGCCTAGGGAGACATGATGACTAAATGTAATGTGATGTCCTGGATGGGATCTTGGAACAGAAAAAGGACATAAAGAAAAAAACTGAGGGAATCTGAATAAAGTATGGACTTTGGTTAATACAAATATGTCAACATTAATTCATTCATTTTGATAAATGTTCTACACTCATCTAAGATGTTACTTGATAGGGTTACTTGGGTGTGTGGTATATTCTTTAAATTGTTCCATAAATCTAAAACCATTTTAAAATAAAATGTTTTTCAAAAAAAAAAAGTCTACAGGGAGGGTATGTATTCCCATAGAAGAGTGATATTGTCCCTTTTCATATTCTATAAAATGGTCCATTAAAAAATAAATTTAACTTTCAGAACTCTTTGAGAGTTGCAGTAACTGTTGCTTGCAGACATTAAAGTGACATCCTTCAAGAAATTAAAAAAAAATTTCAAGGAGAGAAATAGTTGAGAGAAGAGGTATATAATGTTTTCATGGATCTTTGAAGTTTAGGAGGATTATCCTCCAGAGTACCTTAAATCTTGGTGGTGCCTTGTGGATGTTCTGGTTCTCTTCCAGGACCCTTCTAAACCCCTGTGTTTGGATGACTTCTTCCATGCCGATGGTTATACCTAATGGGCAAAGGATTGAGACAAGGATCCCGGTTAGATTAGTTTCCTAATCTATTAGAAATCTATTGCTTTAACAAATTATCACAAATTTAGTGGTTTAGCATGAGAGACTATGGACTCTGAAAAACAATCTGAGGGCTTTGAAGGGGTGGTGGGTGGGAGGTTGGGGGAACCAGGTGGTGGGTATTAGAGAGGACACGGATTGCATGGAGCACTGGGTGTGGTGCAAAAACAATGAATACTGTTATGCTGAAAAAAAAATTTAGTGGTTTAGAACAAAAAACCAAGAAAGGTATTATCTCACTTAATCTTTACAACACAGCTGTCTGATACATTGTTACTCTTTCCATTTTTTAAAAAAGTACTTTTTTAGAAGATTTTATTCATTTCTTAGACAGATATCACAAGTAGGGAGAGAGGCAGGCGGGGTAGGGGGGTGGGAAGCAGACTCCCCGCTGAGCAGAGAGCCCAATGTAGGGCTTGATCCCAGGACCCTGGAATCACGACCCAAGCCGAAGGCAGAGGCTTTAACCCACTGAGCCACCCAGGTGCCCCACTATTTTCATTTTTATAGATAGTCACTTATCCAGGTTTATATCGTACAGAGAGGTAGACTGTGGTAGGTGGTCTCCAAAGATGGCCATCGTTATTAGCCTTGCACTGCTTTCTCCAAGAGTGGTATCTCAGAGAGAAATAAATGTATCTTGTCTAGGTCACTATTATTTCATATTTCTTAAGGCAGCTGAAGCTACATTCTAACTAGTAAGACCTCCAAATATAGCCATTTTTCCAATTTCTGTTATTTCTACTTCTGTAACGTCATCTCTGCCCACCCATCATCTCCATTCTTACCGTCATTCCACTAATTCCTTTCTTCTCTCAGTTACCAAAAGAGCCTCCAAACGAAGCTGGTCCCCAATCCAGTGCTTTTCAAGGCAATTTCACCCTCTAGGGAGTATGTGGCAAAGTTTGAGGACATTCTTGCTTTTTACAACTGGGGGGGGGGGGAGGTTTCTAGTAGCATTTGGTAGATTTAGATGCTGCTAAATATCCTGCAAGGCCTAGGATAGTCCTCCACAACCAACACCCATGAAGCCCCACCTGTCATCAGTGCCAAGGCTGAGGAACCCTGACCTAATATATCCGCTACACTCAACAGGTGATAGAGTCAAAGTTCAGATCTGACCTATGTCCCTTGTGGTGTATACCTGTCGGACTCACGGCTTCCTACCGTCTTTTGAATGACCTTTCTACATCCGGGGACATTTGCCTTCCCAAGGAAGGAGTTCAGACCCCACAGTCTCCGTCTCCTTTGCTGCCAGGACTCAGGGAACTCCCGTCTCCCTCAGTCAGATGCCTTCCTACGAACCTTTGATTTAGAAGTGAGCAAGGTGAGGAAACAGGCTCTTTGGGAAGATTTCCGAAGCATTTTGTTGGTGCGGGAGGCTGCAAAGCAGTGCGGCTTTTGAAGGTGGTAGCCATTCGGCAGTGGTTCCTGTCAGGGTGACAGCAGTCTCCTCCAGGGCGGGGTGGGGCGGCAGCAGCAATCCCAGTCAGTCCGGATAGTGTCCTCATCAGGCCAGTTCTTCAGCGTGGTTCTGAGTTTCATTCCTTGAATTAGCCTGGAACCACTTCTTTAGTCCTTCCCAGAATTCCCAGTATCCTTTTTAACATGTTCCAGTTCTTCTTAGTTAGCCAGAGTTAGTCTCTATGGCTCAGCACTAAGAAACCTGATAAAGAATTCCCTGCTTGGGGCGCCTGGGTGGCTCAGTGGTTTAAGCCTCTGCCTTCGGCTCAGGTCATGATCTCAGGGTCCTGGGATCAAGGCCCGCATAGGGTTCTCTGCTCAGCACGGAGCCTACTTCCCCCACCCTCCGCCTGCCTCTCTGCCTACTTGTGATCACTGTCTGTCGAATAAATAAAAAAAAAAAAAAGAATTTCCTGCTTAAAACTCTCCCTTGCCTTCCCATGCATTCTAGAATATTGTCTCATGTCCTTTGCCCAGCTCAAGTCTCTTCTTTATCTCAGATGTACCCACTCTGTCCTTCCCTCTGGCCACACTGAGCCACTCTGGTCCTGCCACCCTTCCCCAATCCCAGATTGCTTGCCACTAAAGAATCCTACTGGCACAACCACCCTTCTCCATGTACACCAGTCCCCAGGATTGCTCTTACCTCTGTCATAAACAAAAAAACTCACTATGCTCTACTACAAGAGTTGATTCACTCAACTGTGAATTCACTCATTCCTTGCGTCCCCAGCACCTGGAATAATACCTAGCACAAAGCAGGTGTTTAATACATGTTTATTTACCCAACGAAGATCGGGAAGTGGACCAGTACTGCCACCTACTGGGAGGAAACTCCATTGGACTCTTTCATAATGATTTGGACAGTGGCTCTCGGACAAGGATGAAATCTGACGATTCCCTCTCTCTCATCTAAGTTATAATCGTTATCATCATTGTCAGACTCTCCATGGTAGCCGGCCTCCCGGGTGGCTCCCAGCGCTCCCTGTCTATTGGTATTCATACGTTTGGGTTGATCCTCCCACACTGAAGGGTTGTCTGGAATGACAGTAGTGATGGTATGTGACTTCTGAGGCTTGATCACAAAAGACAATGTGGCTTCTGCTTTGCTCTCTTGGGGACCACGTGTTGTGAGAGAAGCCAAATGCCAAGTCATGGGGACACTCAATTCACCCTGTAGGGAGGTCCATGCTGTGAGAAACAGGCCTCCCGCCGACACGCAGGTGAGTGAGCTATCCAGCAAGCAGGTTGTCCCGCCTACATCTTGACTGGAATCCCAGGAGAGACCAAGACAGAACTACCCAGCAACGCCATGCCCAAATCCCTGACGCCCGGAACCTGAGGGACACTTCACCTTTGTTGTTTCAAGCTGCTAAACTTTGGGGTGATTGCTACGTAACAGATTACTACTATACTCTGCGACATTGATCAGGGACCTGTTTCGTACTTTGCTGTAACAAGAGGAAACTAGGGGAGCCTGGGTTCAACTAAGGCTTCCAGAGCAGATGCCTGCGGCTGGAGCTGAGCGCCGCGGAGGAAATGAGTAAAGAACCAGGCACTGGGGCTTGCGGAGCGGCGAGTCCCGTATTCTGCAGCCTCTCTCTCGGCGTTAACTTTCTCCGAGCACGCCTGGAAGGACTCGGCACAGCCGCCGCAGAAGAACCCCCATAGCCGCCAGAGCCGCGACAACCGCAACCCGCAGCAGTCTCGGCACCTGCGCACTGCGCGCCTCTTACTCCCAGGCGGAGCCGTTGCGCGCCGAGTCATCGATCACAAGACGCCAAGCGGCCTGGCTGGGCAACTGCCCGCCCGAGGGGTGGGCTCTAGGGGGCGCCCTCAAGAGAGGGGCGGGGCGCCCAAGTTACAGAGACCGTCCCGCAGGGGCCGTGGTAGGTCCTTGTCGCCGCTCGGTAGTCCTCAATAACCCCCGCGGCTCCCGTAGTCGCCGCTCGGGGCCCGTCGCCGCGCGGTCATCACCGTCGCCGCCTCCGGGTCCGGGCCCCCGGGCCCTCCCGCCGCCACCATGAAGCTGCGGGTGCGGCTACAGAAGCGGACCTGGCCGCTCGAGATGCCAGACGCGGAGCCGACGCTGGGCCAGCTGCGCGCGCACCTGAGCCAGGCCCTGCTCCCCACTTGGGGCCTCAGGTAGGCGGCCGCGGCGGCCGCGCGCTGCGGGCCCGGGAGCAGTGTGCGGGAGCGCGCGCCCGCCGCGGGCGGTCACGTGAGGTCGGGCCCCCGCGGGGCGTAGTGGGTCGGGCGTGCTGGGGACTGCGACGCGCGCAGGTCGGGCGCGGCGCGGGCGCTGGGGCTGCGGCTCGCGGGCTCCCGGGTCGCGGAGGACATGGCCCGGCGTCCGGGGGACCCCCTTCCCTTACAGGGTGAGCCATCGCTTCCGTTTCCGCCTCGGAGGAAACCCGGGGATGGGGCGGGGCGCAGGGGTTCGGCTGGGGGCCGACCTTTCCAGGCTCTGTGGGATTCAAGTTCACCGTCACCAGCTATCGCAGTGTCCCAGGGAAAAAGTCAGGAAAGTTCTAGAAGTTAGAAACCGGCCCTCCATCCGAGGCCACCCGTGAGCGGGCCCGCTGCTGGGGCCGCGGTAATGTTGAGGATGCGCTGAGTGTGCGGGGTCCCGGCCCGCGGGGAGCACTTTGACTTCCTCGCCGCAGAGTTTTACACAGTACGGGATGTCGGCGTGGGTCAGATCCTTTTATTTTCCTGGCGAGCTGTTGCTTTTTTGCTAAAACTAAGATAAACGTTGGCCACGGGATGACCCTGGAGGGCTTACAGTTTGGGGGCAGTGAGGTTGACAAACGACGGACCAGATTCCGCTATTAATTTATGGGACTGCAAATGAGACTGCTTTGTTTCCACAGAGAGTATTTTCTGGGGACAGTAATCTGGGGGTAGAGGGACAGACATAGGGCGGACCTCTTCACATACTGAGGTAGCGAATTTGTTATTTGAGGGTACTAAGAGAACAGAAAAAGGCGGTCTCTGGGACTTTTTGGGTGAATTCGTCAAAAGAAAATCTTTCTGTTAATTAAGTGGACCGTTTTTTATGAGACTTTTATATACTTTGACTTTATTTTTAGGGAATAGAGTAAAATGAGGTCATATTATGAACTTCTCACCTTTCATTTTTCAGGTAAAGGCACGATATTAAAAGTAAACCTGTTTGTCTCCAAATTTAAAATGAGATATTGACATAACTGTTAAGCGCTGTATTAAGTGACATGCCTCTTGTTATTTTTTATGTTAAACCTAAGCGTTTTGTATGCTGATGCCATTACCCCACCATAAATCTTCAAAAGCAACTTTTTAAAAAAGATTTTTTCGTATATCTGTATATATATTTTATTGATATTATTTTTTAAATTAGGGGCAGTCTTGAAAGGACTTTACAAGAGCCCAGGTTAGTTTCTTCTTTGAGTTTTGTTTTTTTTTTTTTAAGATTTTATTTATTTATTTGACAGACAGAGATCACAAGTAGGCAGAGAGACAGGGGTAGGGGGAAGCAGACTCCCCACAGAGCAGAGAGCCGGGGACGTGGTGGGGCTCTATCCCAGGACCCCGAGATCATGACCTGAGCTGAAGGCAGAGGCTTTAACCCACTGAGCCACCCAGGTGACCCTGAGTTTGTTTTTGTAGTTGAGGCTGGTTAACTGGAAGGAATGTAAGCTTCAGCTTCTGAAAGTAAATTCATTCTTCTGGAAGTACCTGCACTTTATAAAAATGGGCCGTTTTAATTTTTAAAGTGTCTTCGCTGAGCAAGTGCATCTGGGATTGACATAAAATATTTTTAAAAGGCCTGGTATTTCTAAAGTGGCATTTTCTTCTTCTTTTTTTAATTTAAAGAATTTATTTATGTATTTGACAGACAGAGATCACAAGTAGGCAGAGAGGCAGTGGGTGGGGGGAGCAGGCTCCCCGCTGAGCAGAGAGCCCAGTGCTGTGGTGGGGGGGTCGATCCCAGGACCCTGAAATCATGATCTGAGCTGAAGTCAGAGGCTTAACCCACTGAACCACCCAGGTTCCCCTAAAATGGCATTTTCTGATGAATTAAAATTTTTTTTTTAGTTTCAGAAAACCAGTTTTAATGCCTCCGTGGAAAAGCTGTATGTTACTTTATTTTTAAAATTTTATTTATTTATTTAAAGATTGTATTTATTTATTTGACAGAGAGAGACAGCAAGAGAGGGAATACAAGCAGGGGGAGTGGGAGTGGGAGAAGCAGGCTTCCCACCAAGCAGGGAGCCCAATGCTAGACTCCATCCTAGGACCCTGGGATCATGAGGGGAGCTGAAGGCAGACGCCTAATGACTGAGCCACCCAGGCGACCTTGTATGTTACTTTAGAAGTAGTTCTTCCCTTTTTCTAAATGGGGGCAGTAGGCCAATACTTTTATTCATCATATAATTCTTTAGCTTTTCTACAGATAGATGTTTGAATGAATATTTTGTTAGGTACTGTTAAAAAAACAAACCTTTTGCTATGACAGACGATCCATAAACACATAGTACATTTGAGGCATTTTTCTCTTTATCTGTTGGGATGGTGTTTTTTGTGGCATCTGGCAGATTTTCAACATTTTTCAAAGGGTTTGAAAACCCTTGATAACAGAAGCATAGCAACGTATTTCCTAATAAGCAAAACTTTGGCAGTTTCTCCAACAAAGACACCGTAATTGGTAAGAAAAAATATCTTAACATGTGAAAGAAAACAAATGAATTACTTTGAGCATTTTCAAAAACGCAGCATTGCAAGAATTCTGTTTATTCATGATTTTCAGTAGACTTCATCCTTGGCTGACCTCTCAAAAAGTTAATGTTAAGTCAGCATTGTTGAGTGTAAACGCCTTATAAAATGTGCACTGGTTTGTTAGTTACTCTTCAACACTATGTGATGAAATGATGGTTATTCTCTCAGATCAGAGGAGCTATGATATGGAAGGGAGAGTTCGTTGCTTCGGGCTGATTTGAGCTCTTACCTTGTTTAGCCGTGGGTTTTTGGATTTGTGCTATTTTCATTATAAAAGGCATTATACATGGGGTACCTGGGTGGCTCAGTGGGTTAAGCCTCTGCCTTCAGCTCAGGTCATGATCTCAGGGTCCTGGGATCGAGGCCCGCATCGGGCTCTCTGCTCAGCAGGGAGCCTGCTTCCCCCTCTCTCTCTCTCTGCCTGCCTCTCTGACTACTTGTGAACTCTGTCTGTCAAATAAATAAATAAAATCTTAAAAAAAAAAAAGACCTCATACGTAACTGGTCATCAGTAAGAAAGGTGACCATGTATTTAACAGTGGGAGAGGAGAATTTATACTCGGTCCTCTACATACTCATCTTCTTGTGATTGTGAATATTCATCTAGGACATGGGTCTAGTATTTTGGAACAGACATAAGCTGACTGTTCTGTTGAGACAATGACTAGGGAGCCCTGATTACACTTTCATCACCTTCCCAACTAATGTTTGTTGGTTGCATTTATTCCACAAATACTTTTGTTTGCCAAGTGCTGGAGAGAAATAGTTTTGAAATAGACAAGATGACTGACCTTATGAAACTTAAATTGTAGTGGGGGTGGAGAAGAGATAAATATGGAATTTTCAAATAGTGATGTAGTAATAAAAATAAAACATGACAGTGGAATAGAGTGATGGAGGCTAGGCAGAAGGCATCTCGGAAGAGGTGGCACGTGAATTGAGACCCAGATGATGAGAGTCAGTCCCCAGAAGATCTGGAAGAGCAAATGCAGAGGCCCAGAGGCTGCAGTGAGGTTGATCTGTTTTGAGGAAGGGATAGAAAGCTTGCATTGGTGGAGAACAGCGATTGAGGGGATGAGGTAGATGAGGTAGAAGTGGGTAGGGTTCAAATGGTGGGCGTTGGAGGCCATGTGAGAGATTCTGTTCCGAGTTCAATAGAAGCCATTGGAGGATTTGCAGCAGAGCAATGATGTGATGTAGTTTGTATTTTAAAAAGACTATATTTCATTGACTGAATCTTAAGTTAAGATCTTATCAATCTTAAGGTGCATACTGTTTTATGTAACACTAGAGGAAAGATTGCCGGCAATTACCCTTTGATGTGTCATCAGTTTTAAGAAGCACCCCCGTTTCAGAGATACCAGAATTACAAAAGATGTGAAGCGTGTACCTTAGAATTGGTGGGAACATGGGTTAACGATAGAGAATTACCATATCCTGCTCCCTGGGCTGGAATTGTAGCCATTAGAAATCTGTAACCTAGGCATTTGGTGATAAGAACAAGTAATTCGGATAGTTTTTACAAAACTTTGGCTTCCTTTTTATTTTTGTTTTGATTTCATTACTTCATTCTTCCAAGATCATACCGGGTACCTTATATATGTTCTAAGTGTATTAATTGAGGGTAATGGTAGCAGGTCATGGTAGGTAGCTCTTACTCTCCTTATCCATCTTTCTTGGCAGTTCCGATACCCGGTTTGCAATCACATTGAACAACAAGGATGCCCTCACTGGAGATGAAGAGACCTTGGCTTCATATGGGATTGTTTCTGGGGACTTGATATGTTTGATTCTTGAAGATGCCATTCCAGCACCTAACTTGCCTTCACCCACAGATTCAGAGCACTCCTTACTGCAGAATAATGACCAGCCCTCTTTGACCGCCAGCTCCAATCAGTCCAGCGCCCAGGATGAACAGCCCAGTGCTTCAGTCCAAAGACAGGCAGCCCAGACTGGCGTCTGGAGTGATGACAGTGCGGTAGGTACTGATACCAAGATGAGAAATGGGGTAGTTGAGAAAGCACACTGAACACCCCAGTTGAATTCCGTGTCCGTCAGGATAACTATGATTGGTAGACTGCAGATTATATTCTTGTAGAAAATCTTAAACTGCTGAATGCCTGGACCAGTACTTGACTGGGATTCTGAAGAACCCAGATTTTACGTATTTGTTTTGTTCAGACATTTACTCCTCCAGCCAAATTGTCCCTTGGCTCCTGTTGTTGCCTCCAGGCTTGTGGTTCCGAGCGGACCTTCTCTAGTCTGCTCCTCTCACTAAGGCTGTACAGAGTCCGCTTACTTCCAGAGTACTTGCAGGACGCTTACACCTGGATTCCGAGTGTTGCTGTCTCACACTCTGTGCTGACATGAATTTGCAAATAGGAATGTTGTCTTCTTCCCAAACCAGCTGCCCTTTCTGTTGGTGGCATCGCTGTTTTCCTGAGCTTGAAACCCTGCAATGATCTTTTGACTCCTTTGACAAGCCCTGTCCGTTCTTTCCATTCCAGGCTTCCAGTGTCTGTCCTGCAGTCTGCCTTCTGGGTTCATCTTTTTCCTGCACGTTTTTGATTATGTCGTTCCCTTGCTCTCTAGTAACTGTGTCATTAATACACCTGCGCTTATAATTTTTGAGCTGAAAAAGACCCAACTATCTCTAGTTTAACTGTTGTCATATTACAGAGAGGGAAAATTTTGTCTCTCTTCCTATACCTAGTTTTTGAGGCTTTTCAGGGCTGCTTTCTGTTCTTCCCGCCAGTAAGCTATCATCTCCAGTCAGACCAGACTCCTTATCATGTCTCCTATACCAGCTGGCACATTCACACGTTCCCGTGTGCGCGCACACACACCCTACCTGCTGCTTCATGCCTTCGCTCTTGCTGTTTCCTGAGCCTGGAATGCACCACCTTCCCTCCCTCTCCTGTCTGTGCCCGTCTTCCAGGGCCCCACCAGCCACAGCCCAATGATCGTCTTTAATTTCTTAGTATTGATAGTCTTTACTGCCTTGTAAACACCTCATTATTTATTATCCTGTCTTTTGATTTCTTGTATGGCACAAATGATCACATATATCACTTAATTTTTTAATACTACGTATATGCCATCATGTTCACAGTTTTTTGTGTGTATACATGTTACTTCAGCTTAGTGTTTTTTTCCCCCCCAGGCCTTAAACATTTGTGAGTGTTAAGTATGCATTGTGCCTGTCATGTATAGACAGGTATTAAGAAATGCTTTTTAAAAGATCGGTAAAGTACGAAAATCATCTATGTCGAGGTTTTTTTTGTTTGTTAGTTTTTGAGAGAGTGCACTTGAGCAGAGGGATGGGGGGAAGGGCAGAGGGAGAGAGAATCTTGAGCAGGAGCCACACCTAGTGAGGAGGTTGACTCGGGGCTTGATCTCATGACCCTGAGATCATGGCCTGAGCCGAGATCAAGAGTCGGATGCTTACCAGACTCAGGCGCCCCAGAGATTTTTTAATAATAGTATTGAAAGAGATTAAGCAGTTTAAAAAAGGCTTTGTAAAGCTCAAAGTATTTTTATGATTTTTTAGAAATTATTATCTCTGTTTATGTTTCATGGAGGTTATCTAGGGAGTAATTAATAGACTATTTAACCACATATTTAAATTATGTTTTTGAATCTTCTTTGTTGATAAACTCAGAGATTCTGGTAGAAGGGTCCATTCCTTTTACTTGTTACTTGTAAAATGCCCAGCAAGAATGTTTCATAGCATGTATGACACTTACTTTACTAGTTTCTTTTGGAAAATTTTGACAAATTAATATTGCTTCAGGTTAGTCATTTCAGTTCTAAACGCATGTTGTTTCGTATTCTAAGACTTGTACAGGGTGACTGTAGAGTCTTAGGTGGAAGGTGAGCTTGAAATCTCCTGTACATATGCTGTAAGTGCTTGCAGCAGCAAGTGATCTAACTCACTGTAGAAGTCTTAGTAAGGGAAACAGCTGAGTACAACAGGAAGCAATGGGAAGATTTTACTCTTGTAATTAAGAGTGAATTAATTTTCTTATTTCATATATTTGGGAATTCTAGTACCTGTTGAATCATTGATGGAAAATGGGGATAACCTGGTGTCAGACCCTAATGTTAGCCCTAAACTGAATTTTAATTACTTATTCCTGTCATTTGTAAATGACATGACAAATGATCTGTCTAGAGAGGTGGTGCTGAACATTTTTTCCCATTTCTGCAATGCATGAAGAATATGATAAGTATTCACAATTGTATCAGAATGACGCAGAATGTCAGTGGTTCTCATGGAGTGGGAGGAAGGTTGCAGAAGCTCACCGGGGATTCTGAGATCTTCCTCCATGGCGTTATCAGTTTAGGGTAACTTTTAATATTTTTTTCACATGTATTGTCTTACTTACTGTTAGTAAGTAGTAAATAGCTAAAAGTTGGGTAGATTAGTAAGAAGTGAAGAGCTTACTTCATACTTTAGGTGTTAAATGGTTTTAATAAGTAGTTCTATTCAGAAGTGTGATGGCGCCTCCTTTTTAGGTAGTGCAAATTGTCATTGGCCTCTAGGTTTTAACAAATTAACAAATGAATTTAGATCTTTCCCAGAAGTTAGTAAGGGCTAGGTCCTCAGGGATTTTGGAAGATTTTGGAAGAACAGCCTCTTGCTCCCCTATATAGTTCTACCCTTTCATCTGTCCTACATAATTTTTAATTTCCTCTGTCCCTTCTTTCATGGAAATATGAACTGAAAGAGAAGAACCATGTGTTTTGCATCAAGAGTTGAGCACATGTGTAGGAAACAAACCCGATCAAAATTAGTACAGGTCACATAGTCTTCCCGAAGCAGCATATTGTGTCTGAAAGCCTGAACTGTGAGTCTGGAGATTTTGGTTCAGTTCAGGTTTTTATTAGCTGGTAACCTTGATTATGTTATTTAATCTGAATCACAATCAAAACATGTATAAAAGGGCAACATCATCTGACTTGCCTGTTTTATAGAATTTTTGTATGGTGCGAGTGAGAAGACCCTGAGAACAAAGCAATCATTAGGAGATTGTAAGATACTGTCCTTAACACTGGCTCAGCAAGCGTTTGTTGAGCACCTCCTAAGTGCCAGGTACGGTGCTGGGATTACAAAAGTAGCTGACGGGGAGTCTGTTCCTCTCTAAGCTTGCAGTCCCGGTGGGATGTAGATGTGTAATCGGGAAGGTGCAGTGCAGTGCCATTGGGTGCAGTAGTCAAGGCCTCTGCCGGACAGGGTGGTAGTCGCTGCTGCCTGTTTGGCACCGGTGCAGAGCGCTGGTGTGGGGAGGAAGGGCCTGGCAGGAAGTGGGCTTGACAGAGTCCGGGACCCGATGAAGTGATGAAGGGCCTTGTATGCTAAGGAGGTTTAGCAGTTTGGATTTCATTTTCTCGGCCTGTGTTTCTCAGCGCGTTGTGTACGAAACACTTCTTTCCTGCGATTGTGAGTAGGTGTTACGGAGCATTGGGGAAGAAGGGTGGTGTTTCTTGGCTAAGTGTTATACACGTTATTACTGGAATTGTCAGCGCTCTGTAATGCTGTGTGTGTGAAATGTAATGCTGATTGTGTGAATGCGGAGGGTGAGGGTCGGTGGCTGTAGCTTCCAGTAGCATTTTCCAAACTTCATTGATCGTGGAACTCCTATTTCCTGCGGACGTCTAGGGTTACGTTCCAAGGCACAATTTAGGGAAATGCTGCTGTCTGCATTGGGAGAGTGCTGGGAAGTTTTAAGCTTGGACATGGGACACAGTTGGATTGTTAATCATCAAAAACTCTGGCAGCAGTGGGTGAAATGTCTTAGTGGAGAGTGGAGTCACGGATACTTGGGGCGGCCGTTGTCAAGGAGCCAGGCGGTCAATGGGTCTGAAGTAGCATTGGGGAGCGGTAGGGGCAGAGTTCGGGCAGGAGGTAGATTCAGTGGAACTTGGAAGACCGAGCACATGGAGTTGAGGACAGTGGAGTGAGAAGGCTGGGTTGGTGTCCAGGTTTTGGGCATACTGACCAGAACTTGCGGAGGTGAGCGGTTCAGGCTGGGGGAGTAGATGGCAGCTTGTTTATTTAGGAGAGCTCGCTTAAAATGTGTCCCGTTTCTGAAACGAAAGTGCTGTGGCTTTGAGCACAAATCTGAGTTCACTTTAGGGTACAAAGTAAACTGTAGAAATAAAAGCCTGCTTAATGAATTCATGCTTTTTGTTTTCTTTTTCAGTCGGGGCCTAGTCAGACTTTCGAAGCTGGGTCAGTTCAAGATGTTGTGGATATGGAAGAGGGCACAGGTGTCTTTCCCTCAGAACCCATGCTCTGCAGCGAGTCAGTGGAAGGGCAGGTGCCACATTCGTTAGAGATCCTGCATCAGTCAGCGGACTGTTCTAATGCCAACGATGCCTTGATAGTATCGGTGCATCTGCTCATGTTGGAGTCAGGTTACATACCTCAGGTAAGACGACAGGCAGAAATCAAACCTGTTAGGGCTTCAGTTTCCCATTGGGAGTGGGGCGTATTGATAAACATCACTAGGGTATTGTGGTTTTCTAGATTTCTGTATTAAAGACAGAAGATTATGTCTGGTGATATGTAATAAACTATGGTCAAGAATGTGGGATGGGTATGTCTAGATGATTGACTCACTGGGTTTTTATGTTAATGGCTCTGAATTGCCAGTAATCTAGTAAGATTCAGTTAGGAAGAGGGACATTGCTTGCTTGCTTGCTTCCTTCCTTCCTTCATTCTCCATTTGGTAAGTATGTGCCCGTGACAGGTGCAGTGCTTTGTCCCCACTGTCAGGTTGCTCCCAGTCCAGGAGTGGGGGAGAGAGACAGTTTATAGTCTATCATACTGTATTGGTGACATCCTAGGAGAGATGTCTAAGTATGTGGGATGCCAGAGAGTCATAGAGGAGAACAGTTAGAGCTTCTCCAGCCTTGGTGTGCCTAAGAATACTTGGGGATCTTACTAATGCAGATTTTGATTTATTTACTTTGTTTTTAAATTTTATTTATTTGAGAGAGATAGAGAGCATGAGCAGAGAGAGGGAAAAGCAGGCTCTCCACTGAGCCAGGAGCCCGATGTGATGCTCGATCCCAGGACCCAGGGATCATGACCTAAGCTGAAGGTAGATGCTTAACCGACTGAGCCCCCCAAGCGCCCCTGCAGATTTGGAGTTAATAAGTCTAGGGTGAAGCCCGAGACCCTGCATCCATGTTATGAGTGACAGAGATGTAGAGCAGTTCAGTGACTGTTGTGTCCCCGCAGCATGCCTTGCCTGGGGCCAGGAGTTAGGATGTAAAGATCCTGGGATAAGTGCTTGTCTGCAAGGAGTCTGTAACTTGGGGAGAGAAACAAAAAGAAAATTACGATGTTTTATGATAGAAGTGTGTAACGATAGAAATATGAACAGAACGTTGGGATAAAAGAGAATGACAAATGATTTTTTTTTTTTAAATAAAAGACCTCACAAACAAAATGGTAATTGAGCTATGGGTCTTGAACGATATGGCTTTGCTGGGCAAAAAAGTGAGTCTTTGACGAGAGAAATCAATCCCTGTCTCTGATGTTATTATATCTACTTGAACAAACGTTTTGGTGGAGGATAATATATTGTAACATTTTCTGTCAAAATTTTATTAACGACGGTAGTCATGATTTGGCAAATTTGATTAAGGGGTCTGTATGGAGTGTGTATTTCCAGACAAGTTAGGGGCCTCTTGGATTTTTAGTCTTTTGAGAGTAACACTTTCCTTCCTTCCTTGTTTCTCTTTGCTTTCACTCCCCAGGGGACCGAGGCTAAAGCCCTGGCCATGCCGGAGCAGTGGAAGTCGGGCGGCGTGTATAAGCTGCGGTACACACATCCTCTATGCGAGGGCGGCTCCGCTGCTCTCACCGGTGTGCCTCTGGGAGCCCTGCTTGTCATAAACGGTAACTGGCTGGCCCGCTCACCGCTGTCACTTTACCAGAGCTAACCTGTTCTTCTCCAGATGTCTAGCCGCTGCGGTGATTGGCGCTCACGGTCTAGTCGAGGCTTTCCCAGCTCCGCTTAGTCCCTAGGCCGCTGATCACACGAGTCGGCAAGGTGCTGGACGACGTGGGTCGCCGTGGCGGGGGCAGGCTTCCGGGCCAGGGCAGCCGCGCCCGTCGGCTGTCTTCATCTCGTGGCGTTCTTGCTCCGGGGGTGTTGCGATCATCGGAATGAGAGGGTCTCTTACGTATGAGCTCTTTGTGCTGCGGGGGACTTTTTTATGTTTGTTTTTTTGACCAAGGTCGGGAAGTGAGCGATGGGAAGAGGTGAGATGGCGGGGGTCGCTTTTTATCCTGTTTGGTGTCTCCGAATAGTAATGCACAGACATGCGGCTGAGCACTGCCTGTGTGTGTGTGTGTGTGTGTGTGTGTGTGTGTGTGTGTTTGCTCCCCGACCTGAGCTGCAGGAAAGTCACTGAGTAGTTGCTTTTTCTGCTTCTCTTTCCTATTGGCAGTTTCCTAAGGATGGCAGTCCGTTCCATTTTTGTATTTCACGTGAACTCCGATGCCACCCACAAGTCCATATGTCTACAGTGGTCTGTGGAATCGTCCCCTAGTCACATGTTCCGGAGAGCCAGTGGAGTGACTAGAATCTTTCTTTTCTGCTCTCTTGATTGTTGAGATTTATCCCTTTAGCTAGAAGAGATAGTATGATGAGATTGGGATGACTGCAGTTTTGATTCTTCAGGACAGCCTGCCTTTTGTGTAGCAAAGACCGTTGCCTCCATGTGCCTTCGCCCCGAGGTCTCAGCAGCTGCTGGTTCTGCTGAGGCTGGGGGGAGGCCTAGTGGGGCCCGAGTGAGCACTCAGACCTCAGGCCGCACCACGTTCGCCTGTTGCGTTTATCGAGGTCCCTTGTAGGACTTTGTTTGAAAAATGTTTGTTCTGCAAAAATTTATTTTGAAAACCACCGTCCTACCCTGTCTTGATTTTGGAAATGAAAGATCGTTCTTGGTCCCCTGTGATGTGATTTCTGCTACTTCCCTTTAATCACTAGATTCTTTGAAATGCTCCTTTCAAGGCTCAGATTTCAACAGCTTTAACAGCTTTGGTGGCATTCCACGTTTGTCAGGATGTGGCTGTCTGATGCAGGACTAGCCATGTCTCCTCGGCGTTCCTCCCAGTGAGCCCAAGAGACGTCCAGCTGAGCGTTCTTGCACACGCAGGGGCGACCCTTTCTGCCTCTCCCAGTGGCTCTGCTCCATCACGTCGTAATTTACAAGGCTGAAGCTACCCAGTCGTGACTGCGAGGTGGTTTCTTACAAAAGCACTTTACCAACATGTATAATGTCTTCTGTTCACTGGTTTCGGGCTACGTAGCGTACAGAGAATGGCTGCTAGGTCTCGCGATGGTTTCTTAGTTTCTGTTATCTTGTTCTTTTACTGTTCTCGGCACATCGGCTGCTCGCAGACTTGGCGTGGCAACCGGCCATTCCAGGCTTCATTCTCTGAAAAGGAGCAGTGTGTCCTTAAGTCTTTGCTTCACCCGGGACCTCCTGCTCAGTGCACATGTGCATAAGCACAGCCCGGGCTCTTTCATAGAATGAGATAAAGTGCGCCTTTGCATACACGGTTAAAACTGAACCCTCTGGTGATGTCAAGAATAGTGGTTCTTTGCGTCTAGAAAGAGATGATGTTGTGAAAACTAACAGGATTCTTTTAATAAACAAGGGAAGACTCCTTGCCAACGGTTAAATAAAAAAATAAGTGGAATTTTTAGTGACTTTATTAGAAATAACGATTTTGTTATGTTTAACAGTCTCCTGTTAACCTTGTTGCATATCTTTCAATTACTAATAAGCCTTCAATTACTAATAACCTTTCAATTACTAATAATCCACTAATACGTAGTGGATTTTTTTTTAAAGATTTTATTTATTTATTTGACAGAGTGAGAGAACACAAGCAGGTAGAGCAGCAGAGGGAGAGGGAGAAGCAGGCTTCCCACTGAGCAGGGAGCCTGATGCGGGGCCCGATTCCAGGACCCCGGGACAACGACCCGAGCCGAAGGCAGTCATTTAACCAACCGAGCCACACAGGCGTCCCTACCTAGTGGATTTTGTATGAAGTATGAAGTGCATACTTCAGTTTTTAAGGGTGTTGTAGAATAATGAATTTGGTGTGGGGGCAGGTTTACACTTTGCTGTGAGGGAAGGAAATAAGCATAGAGCAGTTTGTTTTCTGTACGTGTCCTTCGTATGCTGGGGCAGGGAAGCGCAAGCCCGTGCTGAGACGTGAAGGCCATTGGTGAACTGACGAGTTATTTGTCTCTGTTGCTTATTTACAGCCACACTAAAGATCGGCAGTGAGCTCAGAAGTGTGAAAAGGTTGCAGCTGCTGCCGGAATCATTTATTCGCGAAGCTGAACCAGGTAGGAAAAGCATGATCGAACTTCGGGGATGAAGCTTTGAGAGGTTCACTTTAGAAAAACTGAAAGGTAATGTCTGAGAGACCGAAAATTCCGGAATGAGATTAAAGCAAATTTAAGACGTGTTGCAGAGTATCTGTTTCTTTCCTGCTTTTCTTAGGGTCTTGGCGTGCTGGGTTTTATGTGTGCCGCCATTACGGAATGACCCTAGTATGTAATTCATCCCGCGCTATACCGGTGCGTCCTAAGTTCTGAACTCATCTTTGGATTTTTCGAGCATCGTATTTAGCCAGTATGGAGAGGGTCTGTGTTTCGTGGAAACCATACAGTGCACCTTCCTTGTTGCAGACTGCTGGAGGAAGAACTTCAGAATTGTTAGCTTCAGCCAACCTAGATGGGGCGGCCGTCGGATCAGATTGGAGCTTCGCCAGACGTTTACATTCTAGGCGTGGTTCTGCTTGTATTCTGTAAGATTATAAGTAGATGAAGAGACAACTTTTCCCTTTTATTTTTTCAATTAAATCCAAAGTATGAGAAGCAGGAGGCAGTTGAAGGAGAGGAGATGGCTGGAGAAGGCAGCTCACATCTCTAAGTGCTGGTTTTGTGCTGAATGGGCGCCTTGACAGACATCATTCCATTTCTTCCTTGTAGGAAACTCGGGAGGGTTTTACAGTCCTCCTGTGGCGTGGAGTGGTGCCATGGGGCGGTGGCATTGACAGCAGGGTCTTTGAGGGAAGGCTCCCTAGATCAAGGTCTTTGCTTGAAGGCCTAGATACTTACTCTTGTTAGTTCCCTGGAGACTGTACCCCTGAGGTATGAACTTCCACAGACCAAAACTGATGAGAAAAGGGGACATCAGGAAGCTTATTTATAATGGTCTCTGAACACTTATCGTCACGCCAGACTAGTGTTGTTACTGCTTTTTTTCTCACATCTTAATTTAATTTTATTTTTTTCGGTGTTCAAAGATTCATTGTTTATGCACCACACCCAGTGCTCCATGCAATATGTGCCCTCTTTAGTACCCACCAGCAGACTCACCCATCCCTCCACCCCCTTCCCCTCCAAAAACCTCATTTTGTTTCTCAGAGTTCACAGTCTCTCATGGTTCATCTCCGCCTCTGATTTCCCCAGTTCACTTTTCCTTTCCTTTTCCTAATGTCTTCCATGTTATTCCTTATGCTCCACAAGTAAGTGAAACCATATGATAATTGACTCGCTCTGCTTGACTTATTTCACTCAGCATAATCTCCTCCAGTCCTGTCCATGTGGATACAAAAGTTGGGTATTCATCCTTTCTGATGGAGGCATAATACTCCATAGTGTATATGGACCACATCTTCCTTATCCATTCGTCCGTTGAAGGGCATCTTGGCTCTTCCCACAGTTTGGCAACTGTGGCCATTGCTGCTAAGAACATTGGGGTACAGATGGCCCTTCTTTTCACTACATCGGTATCTTTGGGGTAAATAGTAGTGCAATTGCAGGGTCATAGGGAAGCTCTGTTTTTAATTTCTTAAGGAACCTCCACACTGTTTTCCAAAGTGGCTGCACCAACTTGTATTCCCACCAACAGTGTAAGAGGGTTCCCCTTTCTCCACATCCTCTCCAGCACTTGTCATTTACAGTCTTGTTAATTTTGGCCATTCTGACTGGTGTAAGGTGGTATCTCAATGTGGTTTTGATTTGAATTTCCCTGACGACTAACGATGATGGACATTTTTTCATGTTTTCTTAGTTCTCTTTGCATTATCAGTCCCCTGAGGAGCCTTTGTACAAAATTCGTCCCCCCACCCATTCTCTTCCCATGGAATTTTAATACCATAGATAACAAGTATTTTCATTTGTGTACTGTGACTCTTTGGACAGTCACAAAGCAATGGTATAGCTAGGGTTTGGTTTTGTTTGCCAAGAACCAGTTTTGGTCCCGTTGTGGACGACACTGCCCCTGATACAGGTAAATGAACTAGACTGATAAATCTGTAAAGACGGTCTTACCACTGGGACCAGAAAAACTTGAAATTCCTTGGCCACAACACTTTAGTCCTCTTGACACTAGGGAGGACCTGCTATGGGGAGCAGAAATACTCTCTACTCCACAGTAGTAGAGGTACCATTTTACAAATTAGGAGATAGGTCTAGAGAAGGTTAAATTACTTTAAGATCACAGAGCTAATAAATGGTGGAATTTAGGATTGGAATAGATTGGACTCCTGAGCCTATTTGTTTTTTGTTTTTTTTTTTTTAAAGATTTTATTTATTTATTTGACAGAGAGAGATCACAAGTAGACAGAGAGGCAGGCAGAGAGAGAGAGGGAAGCAGGCTCCCTGCTGAGCAGAGAGCCTGATGCGGGACTCGATCCCAGGACCCTGAGATCATGACGTGAGCTGAAGGCAGCGGCTTAACCCACTGAGTCACCCAGGCGCCCCTGAGCCTATTTGTTTTTGAGAGATTTTACTTATTTGAGGGAAAGAGAGAGAGCACAAGAGGGGACGGTCAGAGGGCGAAGCAGACTTGCCGCTGAGCAGGGAGCCCAACATGGGACTTGATCCCAGGACCCTGGGATCATGACCTGAGCTGAAGGCAGATGTTTAACCAACTGAGCTACACAGGTGCCCTTCCTAAGCCTATTTTTAAAAGACAACTTCTATAGGAATATAGCTCAGATTCATATTCCTCATCTGGTTTCTGTTAAAGAGGAAGTAGGGGCGCCTGGATGGCTCAGTTGTTAGGGGTCTGCCTTTGGCTCAGGCCACGATCGCAGGGTCCTGGGATCGAGGCCCACATAAGGCTGCCTGCTCCACCCTAAGCCTGCTTCTTCCTCTCTCACTTCCCCTACTTGTGTTCCCACTCTAGCTGTCTCTCTCTGCCAAATAAATAAATAAAATCTTTATTAAAAAAGAGAGGAAGTAAAAGGGGAGGAAGAAAATTAATACTGTTCTATTACAGTAAGTTTATGGACTATATTAACTAAATATTTTTAATATAGTACTTTTATGTTGGGTAGGGGTATATAACACTGCCCATCTGACAAGTCATTTTGATTACTTTTTACTGTGACTTATAGTACAGTACCTAATATATACTTATGAATAAGTTCCTGGTTACTTTTATAATAGATAACGAAGGAAAAAGCTTGTTTAAAAAAGTCAGTTTTCACACTTCAAAAAAGGCTGTGAACCAAACTGATTTTTTAAATATCTTGACATTTGAGTTCAAGTTCCTGGTAGTTCGTGCAACGAAGATACCAAACAAATTACGAAGAGTGTTCTATTTCTTATAGATAGCAAAGTGTGCCTAGTTCCAGGATGGGGGGAGCACACGTGTACTGATGATCTGTAATGCTCCTGGCCCCGTGCACGGACCTTTGCATTTTAACCACTCTTAGGTGCACTGGTGGTGTCACCTTTAAGTAGGTGAGCAAACAGGTGTGGATCAGGGGGGTCAGAGCCTGGTAGAGCTACACCAGAACTGCAGTGGGAACGTGGGTGGCATTTGGCCGGGCTTCCCATGCTGCAGGGTATGTACAGGTGAGTCATCCGGGGATCTTAGGAAAATGCAGGTTCCAGTGTGCAAATGTGGGTCTGTGGTAGGGCCCGAGATTCAGTTGTGCTCCTGAACACTTTCCAGGTGATGGCCATCCTGGTGGTCCGGACCCACACTGCGGAGTGGCAGTGGAGTGACCTAAATGTATTGGAGCCAGACTTAGGTGTGGCTAAGACTTACTGTGAGGCCTTGGGTGTCTTTCAGTATCTGTCCTGTTTTTAAAATGGGAGTCAGGGTATTTGTCTCCTACTTCGGGGGAACTACTGATGTGAAAGCTTGAAGAATGCTTGACACAGTTCCCGACACCTGGTCCTCACGAGACGGGGACAGCTCTCCTTCTGCTGGGACCTGAGGAGCGGTCCTCCGCTGGACTCTCCCAGTGCCTGGGCAGTGGGGCAGGTGCTCAGGTAATCATGTTGGGCCTACAACTCTCATCCCACAGTTTGTCCTACTATAATTGTAGCCTGTGAGCTTGTACGTTGCCTGTAGCTCTGTTCGAAATGGTGAGATTTCTAGCTTTACATCTAAGAGTTTCCAGAGTGCCAAATGATATATTTCTTCATCTGCTAGAGACTGTGGTTCATGTCTCTCCAGGCAGGAATCACTTGTGAAAATATACCACTTTGATTTGGCAGAAGTAGAGGATACCATTTCAGGTTTTGCCATTTCAGGTTATGCCACTTGATTTTGTGTTTTGATTTTTCATTAAAAAATATATTTTAGGGGCAAGTGTTGCCAAGATATACAAAGATCTTCAGAAGCTCTCTCGTCTCTTCAAAGACCAGCTGGTGTATCCTCTTCTGGCTTTTACCCGACAAGGTGAGAGATGATAAATGATCCCAGGTCAGACGGCTAGAAAGAACAGTAGTTTACATGCTAAGCTTGTGACTCTGATATAAGACTTTGCCTCTTTTCTCCTCTTAGTGAAGTTCTGATCTTCTACAACTAAGCATTAATGTTAATTCCTTAAAGTCATATACTTCCTTTTTGTATTTCCTCAGCATTTTGTGCATCTCTGTTGTAGCCTGTCTTCCATTGTATCACAATTGTTGACATGAGTTCTTTCCACCTGAGGTTTTAAATATTTTGAAAGTAGGGAGCAGGCCCTGTCCACTTTTGTGTTCTCATGGCCTAACACAGGGTCTAGTCCGTAATAGGTGTTCAATAAATAATAATGGAGAGTCTGTAAATTGGGCCTTAAGTTTTTTTAAACCTGATTTATTGGGGTTCTATGCTAGGTACTGTGGATATTTCACATGCATTCTTCTTTTTTTTTTTTTTCCCCCAAGATTTTATTTACTTATTTGACAGAAAGAGAGAGATCACAAGTAGGCAGAGAGACAGGCAGAGAGAGGGGGAAGCAGGCTCCCCACTGAGCAGAGAGCCCGATGCTGGGCTCGGTCCCAGGACCCTGAGATCATGACCTGAGCTGAAGGCAGAGGCTTAACCCACTGAGCCATCCAGGGACCCCCACATGAGTTCTTTTTTAATGCTAACAAGTTTGAAGGAGATTTTAGTCTCATTGTATAGGTGATGAAACTATTTTCGTGAGGTTTTGTAATTCATTCAGAGTTCTCATATTAGCGAGCTCTTATTTATGTTGTAGTAAAAAAACACTTTAAAATCTCAGTGACGTAAAGCAAACAATGTACTCTTCTCACTCACGTATGTGTTGTGTAGGGGTTAGCTATGGCTGAAGGAATAGTCCTTCTCCAGGATATGCTCTTGTAGCAGAGGGAAAAGAAGGCCAGTGGCCCAGCTGCATGTTGGTTCTTTAAGCTTTTGCTTGGAGGTGATGTTCCATTTCCACTCATATTTCACTGCACAAAACCAATCAAAATGGCCAAGCCTGATGGCAGTGCGGTGGGGCAGTGTAATTAGAGGCTAGAAAATGAGAATCCTAATCTACTACAATGCTTTAGCTGGAAAATAACTTCAGATTTATACAAATAAATATGTGGCTTTCATTAACTCTCTGTATATTGAGATATTTTAGGTCTCCAGTTGCATGGGCCCAGGCTGCTGTTACCATAGTTTTCTTCTTTAGGTGGTGGTCATAGAAGAGAAAAATATGAATTTTAAAACCCTTTATTGGATTTCGATGATCTTTGCTAGTGGAGAACAATATCACATCTATTTCAGGGTGCTAATACTAAACCATTTTTGTTTGACTTTGGAAGATGATGTTATTTTTCTTTCTTGACTTGCCTCTGAAATTGATCTCCTTCCTTTTTTGCCTAGCCTGCTAGACTGCAGATAATATTGCTGCCTGACACTTGAGTGTCTGTTCTGACCAGTCTGTGTGTATCCAGACATTGAATTCTCCTCAGGGAGGTGGGCAGTACTAGTCCCCCATCTTAAAGATTAGGAAGTTGAATTATAGTTTAAGTATCTTGTCCCAAGGCACACAGCTGATAAGTGGCAGCGTTAGGAACCAGTTACAAAAGCCATCATCCGTCTTTCGTAGTTGAGTAGAGAAGTTTTTGTTGCATTGACTGTTGCTCAGAACAAGGGAGGCCATTGGTTAACATTTAGAAATTGTCAAAGTTACTCATTTGGTCTGTATTAAAAAGTATTCATCTTTTCAGTAAAACGTTGAGGGAATAAGGGACTTAGTAGTAGCCATCTGGTTGACCTGGGGTTAAAAGTTTGTCGCAGGTGTCATATACTTGGGTTGTGGAGACAACCCTCTAATTTGTCACTTAGGTATAAGTTGGTAGCTGTTAAATACGTGGGAAAGCTCGATGTTCTTTACTTAGTGATACCTCTTCTTTTTTCTTTGTAGCACTGAACCTACCAGACGTGTTTGGGTTGGTAGTCCTTCCTTTGGAGCTGAAGCTGCGGATCTTCCGACTTCTAGATGTTCGTTCTCTTCTTTCTTTGTCTGCAGTTTGTCGTGACCTCCTTATTGCTTCAAATGACCAGCTGCTGTGGAGATGTTTGTATCTGCGGGATTTTAGAGGTGATTGTTACGATGACATGTTAATGTCTTTCTTACTAAGGTCTTAATTATTTAGCTCACCAAGTTTTCAGTTGTAGGCTCTTTTTTTTTGAGCGTTGCAAATAATCATAACCTATAACCTTATCGGAAGGAGATTCTAAGCCTCATATACCTTTGCCTATATCCTGAAAACTCTTCCTAGTCTTATTTGTGTTCTCCATAATACAAGTAGACTAGTAGACGAAGTAGAATATTTCAAGAATTTCGAAAATTTTGGAAATTAGAAAAATTTCAAGTTTATTCTTTCTTTTTAGACCATCCTCCATTTGTGACTTAGTCTGGTGCATTTCCAAGCTCCCATGGTTGTGACCATGTGCACAAGTTAAGAGAGCCCTGCTTGCTTCCGTGTGGCTTTATTTCCATATAGTCTCATTTGTGGTGACCTAGTGATCACTGTAGCAGTGATGATAGTGGAACTCGGGGGTGGGGAGAAGTTACTCCAAATGTAAAAGCCCTTTGCCTGGTGTATCAAGATTTCCAGATACTAGCCTGGAATCCTGATAATGGAATTTCTTTTCTGTGTGTCAGTGTTTTGTTTTGTTTTTTAAACTGATGTGACCCTGAGGTGGGTCATGAAATCAATGCAATAAAAAGAAAACAAAAACCATATGCATTTTATAAAATAGTTGTAAACTTCTATTTCAGTATATGTATATATAGGTATATACTGCATTGTCATGTAAAAAATATTTGTGGTTCCCATCAAGAGTGTGAATGATGCTGCTATGTATAACATACCCTCTTGGCAACTGTAAAAATCTAATGGGTAGACCCCCTTCCTTCTTTTTCATACTGAGAATATTATATAGACTCATTTGGATTGATAAAAAACTTTTTTTTTTTCCTTTAAAACCTCAGAATATAAGAAGTGAATGACTTGGTTTTTCTTTGTCCTCCTCCTTGATTCCTAAGGCCCTACATTATTCATGCCTCTGAATCTAGAGTTCAAAGTATCATTTTGTGCCAGGAGACAGCAAGTATCATCTCAAATTTAAAAAAAATTAATTACAGTCAAAAAGAAAAGATAAAATGATACATATATATATATATATATCTCCAGCTGAAAAACAGCCTGTGATAAAAAGGGGCAAAAAGCCCTTTTACATACATTCTCAAATTCAGATATAAAATACAGTCAGTCTCTATCTCATTTCCAGATTGTGGTCCATAAGCTGAGGGTTCAGATTTCATAATAAATTTCTCTGTGGGCATAATGTTAGTTGTCCTGGTCATACTATTACGAGTTGGGAGAAGAAAACCCAGATATGGAAGAAAACTTTAAGTCAGCTTTCCCTCCAGTAATGATGGGCTGCGATGCACACCCGGAGATTGTCACCCAGACAGTGTCACAGAGACTCAGGTTAGATGAAGCGGCCACACCAAGATGAGGTGCCGGGAGGGTGGGGTATTGTGGCGCAGCGAGGGACAGCGCGGGCAGGGAGAGCGGTCCGGAGGCCTCCATATTCCTCAGGACATCCATGCACGGACTTCACATGAGCAGCGACAGTTGCCTTCAGCCCGCGAGAGTGGTTTGAGTCCGGTGCAAGGACAGGCCCTATGGTGTGTGGTAAACAAATGATTTGTGTTCCTTTTTGTGCTTCGTGTGTAAGCTTCAGTTTCCTTAGGACAAAAGCAGAAGTGCTGTTTAATGCTGGATGCATGAAGCATTTTAAGTCCTTATTTCTATTTTATTTTATTTTTTTCGTAGATGGGACTGTTAGAGCTCGAGACACAGATTGGAAAGAAGTAGGTATTACTTTCGAGGCTAATGTTAATATAAGCACAGAAATAACTAGTGAGTTAATACATTGAAGGCATATTGTCACTTTTGTTGTGTGTTGAAATGTTTTCATTACTTTGTTGCTAATTTTCAGTAATTGAAAGCGTTCTTTAACTTTTACCTTAGACTCAGTCCTTTTCTTAATTACATAGGAAAAGAAACATTACCTCAATGATTGTTTTTCACCTTTACTTAATATAAAACATTCTCTCTTCCTCTGTTGCAAAAAATGTTGAGTTTCTGTGCTGGAGTGGTCCAGCTGTTCAGCTCATTAGACGTGTGTGCTGGGACAAGAGTAAGTGTTGTTTGACATGCAGACACCTACTGTACAAGAGGGGGGCAGGGCTCCCAAGAAATGGGGGGGCGACTAGAGAGGGGTCCTCAGCTGTGTCCGCTCACAGCCCCGCCTCTGAAGCTGGCGTCCCTTTTGTTGCAGTTTAAGTTGCGCTCCATGAGCAGCGTGGTTTAGGCGATAAAATATTTAAATGCTGTCCTCCCGCCCCCCAGGACCTTAACTTTGTATTTGGGGGTATGATATTCTCAACAGATATTTAAATTTTCCACTTTCAAGAAAACCTGACCTAAAATTATATACGAGTCCCAAGTGCTCTACACTGCAGTCTGGAAGTACGTGTCCCTCGGTGATCCTGCCTTGGGATTGAGTGTTTCTCTAGGGCGACACAGTTGCTCAGTTGCGGTGCGGTTAGAGGACACTTTGTTCGGCCTTGTCTTCACAGCTACTGCCTTATTCGTGCAGATGGAAACTGGTAAAAGTTCTCTGTGTGCACCGGTTCCTTTGTCTGCTCCAGAGTGTGGGCAAAGAAAAGTGTAGAGAGAGCAGGGGAAGCAAATAGGGACTTTGGAGAAGCCTCCAGATCACTTACCGCATCTCGTTCTTGTGTTTCTGCAGCTCTACAGGAAGAGGTACAGACAAAGAAGAGAAGCTCAGAGAGGATGCCATGTGTTGTTCCCACCATCGTCACCCCACCCCATGCCGCTCGGCCCCAGCCCCTGGCACCCCAGGCCTTTTCCTCCCAGCTCTCTCCTTCCTCCAGGAATTATTGGTGGAGAATACGATGAGAGATTAACACTTCCCTTTGTTGGGGACCCCATCAGTTCACTCATCCCGGGGCGGGGGCAGACACCAGGCCAGTTCCCTCCACTCAGACCACGTTTTGATCCCATTGGCCCGCTTCCAGGACCTAGCCCCACCTTGCCAGGGCGAGGTGGCCCGAGTGACAGATTTCCCCTAAGGCCCAGCAGGGGTTGGCCACCCAACCGGCTACCATTCATGTGATTGATTCGTAATCTTACTTCTGGAGCTTGTTTGGTTTTTCGTTTTTAAAACCACAGATGTCATCTTGTCAGGGTGCTGATCTCTAGTGTTTACTGATTGTGATGCTGAGGAATGCACTCCCTGTGGCCTTTCGGTAGATACTTAAAGCTCCAGGGGAGGTGGGGCCCACAGGGTCCTGTAGTACCGGGTTAGCCTTGGAAATAATTGCCTCCTGACCTCCCCCCTCTGAGTTCTCCTCTTGAGTGAAGGTTGTTCACTGATAAATGTTCTGCACCAGATTAAAAAAAAATTAAGTATAGATCACATGGCAGTCTTAATTTTTATTACAGAAAGAGAATAAATACTCAGAACAGCTTCACAACATTACTTGGAGGTTTCAGAGTGATCAGAGAACCCATTCAGTGCCATCATATTGTGGCAGGCGATTTTGTAAAAACTGTTTTTTCAGGGGCACCTTCTCTTCAAACAAAATCATTCGCAGAAGCCTGATTTATAAAATGAATAAAAGCCAAGCTAGCTTGGTTGAACTGGACTTGGGGTGGGTGCTTTGGACACCCACCTGCTCCGTCCACCTCCTCTCTGCAGAGCTTTCTCAGCTTCTCTGGTGGGACTTCTGGGCTCTGCAGCAGCATTGCTTGACAACTGTTGGGTTCTAGGGACTCTGTTTCTGGCTTCTGGAGTGGAGTTACGATTTTTTTTCCTTGTGTTTGGAACACTTGGTGCCTGATTTGTAATCTGAACAGGTGACAGCTTTTAACATCCGTTTCACTGCTTTGAGTGCTGGTCAAATACTTGTTTTCAAAGACAGCGTCTTATTCTTGGAAGAACATTTTGCTTTTAAGATTTAAAATGCACAAAATTCAGGATTTATTCATCTTACAAGAAAAAGGCCAAACACACATGTCTTACCGTACAACTATACAAACATGCTATAGTGACAAATGAAAATCTGAATCACAACACAGAAATAAAACCCTATTAGTATTTGCGGACAATATTTAGGAATATTGTCAATGTCTTCCTGCTTTTTAAAAAATCTGTTTTGCATATAAGGAAATGGCTTGGAATGTTCTATGCCGCAAGAATATTTTGAGTCCTACATACATGTGAAAATATTTTTTTTTTTTTTGCTACACATATAGTCTTTATTCCCATCACAGTGAAGAAAATTCAGTCAATAGGATTTTCTGGAGGCCACGCCGCCTGTAGTAGCTTAATGTACATAGGCAAAGGATTGGGGCTTTGACATTTCTTTCTGTGGTATTTTGTGATAGCTGAGCTATAGGACAGCTTTTCAAAAAAACAAGTGTCCACTAGATGCAGTGTGGCTCTAATTGGGTCTGGGCTGAAGAATTACCTGAAGCTTTGGTGGGTCCAAGTACACCCTCCTCTATCTCTACACTTTTCCGTGGGCGTCTGTGGTGTTAGGCTGCAGTGCATGTGTGTGCGTGTGTGTGTGTGCGCACGCGCATGTGTAGTGGGAGAACATAGTGATGACCAGAAGCACCAAATACTATAAAACAATGAGTTTGCAAAATGCAGTCGTTTTTGAAGGGCCCTCGAGAGGTCCACGAATGGTGCTGGTGTCCCGTGGCTGCAGGGGCTCCTCCCTCCAACACACCTCCGGCTTCCGGGCCAGCGTGACACATGTCTTAGGGGAGCATATTGGCGGTGTGCCCTATGCCTGGATTTGCAGTCCTCGAACGGCAGTTTGTTCTAAATCCTTAAACCAGCCTCAAAGCTTTTCCTCTTGAATAGCTAAATTTATAGTTTAGAAGCTTGTAAACTACATGCTTTTCATTCGGCTGAAACTGTGGAGCCCTGTGTATTGCTGGTGGGTCATGAGGGTGAGATCACTGTTTGGCGGCGGCATGCGCACTGTGTGACCTTCTGACATCACTTCGATCCTACTGGGCCGGAGGCGGGATAGCGTCTAGCGCCACTGGAAGCGTTGCGGTAAGATGGTTCTTCGGTGGCTTGGAGCCTTAACGACTTTCTGTGGCACCGTATTTTCCTCCTACTGTTAATTTTACTAACAGGAGCTCACTCTCTCTATCCCCCTTCTCTCTCTCTCTTCTCTTTTAAACTTAGTTTTATTGTTTTTTAAGTATTTATCAATTTGAGAGAGAGAGCACAGGCAGGTGGAGGGACAGAGGGGGAGGGAGAAGCAGGCTGAGCAGGGAGCCCAACATGGGACTCTATCCCAGGACTCCAGGATCACGACCTGAGCTGAAGGCAGACACTTAACTAACTGAGCCACCCAGGAGCGCCCCCTCCCCTTCTCTTTATAAATGGAAGATATGGTTTGGCATGGCTGGACAGCAAATCATGGGAGGTATCCTTTCCCTCTGATGGAAGGTTTTGTGGTTCCCTCTGTAAAAATGGTTAATTTTGTCCTCTCACTCTTGGTGCTCCAGGTTCTGAGATCACTGCTTAGCCTCAGATCTCCGTAATTCTTATTTTGAAGGAGCCCGACTCTCTGCCCTTTGCTCCCTGGGCTCGGGACGGGTGCCAGGACTTTCCTTTCTCCTTCTCTGGGCGGTGGCTGCCAAGTGCTAACTTGCTTCTGCCCGAGACTCAGCGGAAGACCGCAGGTAGCAGATGCTGACACTGTGAGAGTTTGGAAATGGGAACCACAAGTGGGAAGACCGAGTAATTGGAACACAAACCATGGAAGGCAAGGGGGAATTTAAAGGATTCACACATGTGCATTGTAGAAGGAACATTTCATTTTTGATTGGTTTTCCCTTAAAGGAATGCTGCCCTGATTTCAGAAATCACGTCCTGGCCATTCTCCTCTTCCTCTCAGCTGGCCGCTCGAGAGAGCTCTCAGCCCAGCATCTAAGAGTCCTGATCTCATCCATTTTGTCTATTTTGTCATCTATTTTGTGCAGACACACAGGGGAGCCTCTGCGCCCTTTCTGCATTCTGTTTGGTTAATGGACCGATCTGACTTGCTTGTTGCCCAAACTTCCAATTCATCTCCAACCAAACCCCAAATGCTTTCTCTTAGAGTCCAAATATTACACTGAACCTCGGAATTTTATCACTGACTGTGTGGGAGTCGGGGACAGTTTCTGACCCTTGTCAGTGGGGTTAGTAACCAGCCGGTGTGCTCTCCAGGATGAAGAAAGCGCGTGATACAAGGAAAATGCACTTAGGCTCTGAGCTAGTCCTCCAGCTGATTCCGCGGCTGTTGCCTCCACCTGCCTGACTTAACCGGCTTCAGCTCTGACTCTGACCCGTGTCCTCTCACCTGTGCTAAACACGTAAAGCAGAACGAGCCCCCGACCTGTCCCATGACGCCGAGTGAAACACGAGGGGTCTGCTCCCTGGTGCTGGGAGGGGCGGGCTCCAAAGGGACCCACTGTGCCTGTGAGAGGCCTGGAGCTGGGGGAGCCCGGCTGTCTGCGAGGCTTTGCTGGGCTCTGATGTGATGCATGGTCTGCACGGGGCCGCTCAGTCTTGGTCTCTGCTGTACGAGCCATCGTATTGTCCTGGTCCACTCGCCACGGCCTCTTCTGACTGTGCCGATGCACAGTTGGCTGGCCCCGGTACCCCTGTGGCCACCCCTGCCCCCCTGGCCACGTGCCCCATGGGGGAGGCCTCCTGGCCCCCTGATTCTGCTCCCATTCCTTTTCAGACTGATTCTTTTCCTGGGCAAGTGACTTCCTTGCACGGAAGCTCTTCTGAAGACAGCCTTTTTCTCCAATCTTCACACTTTGTGTACGTTTTACTAGTACCTAAAATATGTCCTGGATACCTGTGCGCCAAGCAGTGTGCCCCGTGCTTGACTCACATAGCTGCTCCTCAAGCTGCCTTTGCCAGCTTGATTTCCCCAGGGCTCCTTCCACCGAAGACTCCAAGGGAATGTCAGGAGGCGGCTCCCCGGGCTTTGCTACGGTGTTTGTGACCGTGTGAGTGAGGGCCCGTCCTCCCTGCCTCCTCCGCAGGCATGATCGTTTGGAGGGAGTGCAGTGATGGTGAGGAGAACCCCGGGAGGTAATGGAAGAGAGAGGGTGTGTACATTCAGTATCCCTGGAAAGCCGACTTTACACCTAAGCCACAGAACCATCTCACCATGGCCACAGGAGGAAGACCATGGTATTTTCTCGTGCTGGCGACAGTGTCCCCTGAGGCTACCTTCTTCAAACCCCATTGTGTGTCACTTTAGCACAAACCAAAGGGCTCTTCCTCAAGTTTCAGCCTCATTAAGTCAGCCTGGAGGGACAATGCTAGGCCTCCCTTGTGTCGAAAGCAAAACAACATATAACCTTTCAGAACCTCCAGAGTGACTCCCTTCCTCACTTCCTTTTGTCCTTTCCCATTCCAAAATGTCACAGCTATGAAAGGTGAAGAGTTTGGAAGGGACATGTGCTAGCCCATGTGAGCAAACAGCCCGTTTTGGGGCTCCGTGCTCTTGCCAAGACCACTCTTGGTCTCAGTGCTCAAATTTTCCAGTGGAAAATTGCTTCCAATGTGCTGGCTGTGGTGTTATTGTCACAGATCACGTGTGCACGGTTCTAGAAATCGGGATGCCTGGCCGGATGAGAAAAGTGTGTGGTACTGTGGCTGGAGTATCTGGGAGCTCGAGCTTGAAAGTTGAGATGTTTTTAGGGAAGGGACAGATTATAGGGAAGTGGGAACATTTCAGCCAGGCAATCCTGTTCATGGAACCAGGGGTTCGGCTCACCAGAGGACCGGGTCCCTGGGTGTACAGCATCCCTACCAGTGCTGCTCTTGCCGCGTGGCCTTCCCACGCCGCTCAGCAGGGGCTGCTGGGCTGACTTCAGTATGCACTAAAGTATGCGCGCGAACTATGCAGGGAGACTGACCAACATACGGGTCTGGGCCTTATGACCAGAAATCCTGACTCCTTTGGTCTGAAATGAAGCTAGCTGCGCCCACACTTCAAGAAACTTTGTCTGGCCTATGACCCCTCTGTTGTGTGTTTTGGGTTGCATTTGATTAATTACTAAGTGAGAATCAAGTGAGGTTGACTTTTTCAGATCTGAATCTCCCATGCAAGTGAGTGATGATTGCCTCGGGTGTTTTCTGTGTTCCTGATCTTCCAATCATGTGGGCTTGGTGGCGGTGGTACACCCTGTCCTACAAGCTTCCTCTCCTCTAGAATGTAGCTCCAGGCCAAGGAAAAGTTCAGTGTCACCTCCCTCTCTCTTTCTCTGTCAACAGGGAGGGGAAGACATGTCTCAAGTCACAAAGTAGGCTGTAAGGGGAGAGCGCGGTGACTATGTTCTAACGTCCTGGGCTCTTTTCAAGCCCAGGAGGCTGGTTCTGGCACCTGCAATGTTTATAGCACCGGGTGCGTGGTAACTGGGGGCAGCCCTCCCGTCTGATTACGGGAGGCAGTCTGATGTAGGGAAAGAGCTTTGGGAAAGGAGTCGGGACCTTTGCCAGTTCTGCAGGGAACTGGTATTGTCAGATAAGTTTGGGTTAAGCAAGGTAAAAGCTCATTTCTTTACTGCAGGAGGCCGGAGGGCCTTTGACATGTAATGTGTACTACCAACCTCAAAACAAGAAATAGAAACAGTGTTTCCTAAACATATTTGACCATGGGACCCTTTTATAACTGAGTAACCTACCGGGCCTTGCTGGCAACAGCCCCGGACATGCCAGCCTCAAAGTTGCTGTCACAGCCCTTTCTCAGCCTGAGCCACTGATTCGCGGACTCTCTCTGGCTCGTCCTCTATCTTGGAGGAGGGGACAGCGTTCCTGGCGGGAATTCAGAGTTACTCGTGGTGTAACACAGAATGGCTTGGAGGAGCCCTAAGCTGACTCCCACCTTGGGAAGTTGAAGGCATTTTCCTCCTCTTGGAACTAGAGATGATTCATCAAAGAACCTGTGGTCTGCTCTTGGCTGTCCAATCTGGGCGTGAGCAGCTCTTCAAGACTTCCCCTCCATTTCTGTTGTGTTCTGGAAGGCCCCACTTGTCACACAGGATCTGATTTCTTTCCACGGTTCTCTAGATCCCACCGGTGGCCACGTGGGATGGGGTTCAGCCTGGCTGGTCTGAGGGGTGATCTTGAGCCTGGATGGAGTTAGCATGGCTAGGTAGTAGGTGCCCCTGGCTGGGCTTTTCTCCTTCTGTTTGCAAAACACTGTCAGAGGATTATTGCCTCCAATGTCACTGAGGTCCCAGTGCCTGCACCTGATGGAAGGCGGGCCAGGCCTAGAGGGGGCCTTTGCCTGAAGGCAAGCAAAACACTAACAAGAAATGGGAAAACTAGCCACACACAGACATTTCACTTGGTTATCTGAGGCAGGGGAGCAAGCATGTGGGTGGGCAGGGTGATGTGATGCCTTTAGGGCCTGATCTGAGGAACCTGGAGGCTCTCAAAGGCCCACTACTGAGTTGGCTGACGCTGGAATGTCATGGTAAAGGGAGGGGGAACACGTATACATACTCAGTTCCTGGGTCAAAGGCATTTAGAGAGTATATTCTCAGTCCCTCCATTCTGTTCCCATCGGGAACCAAGGCTGAGAAGGAAGGTGAGACAGGAGAAGGGCGGGTGGAACGGAGCACTCCCCTGTCCCAGCCCTGGCTGGGTTAGTCAGAGAACAGGCTGGCAAAGGACTTCCTCAGGTTGCGGATGGTTTCAGCCTTGGCCTCGTCTTCACTTGGGGTCCCGCGCTGGGAAGCATCAGATGTGCTGAGGCTGTTAGTCAGGGACTGGGATTTGCTGAAACAGAAAGGTGAGGGGGGTTGGGGGCGACCGGGCCTGGGACACCAGTCACTGCGGCTTGCCTGGAAGCCGGCTGGGTGAACCCAGTCATCACGAGGATGTGATGACCGGAAACCAGGCATCCCAACGCTTACGTGATGCTAAATGCATGACACACAGCCTTTCACCTGTACAGTGGTGATTGGTGCAGAAATCGGGGCTCACATCAGGTAACTGGGGAGCACCCAAGGCTGACGTTCTGCCCACTAAGCCAGGCTGCTCAGAGGGCAGGCGTTCCCAGCCGGCACCTCCGTGCACAGACCTGTTGGCCAACTGTGAATTTTCTGGATCAGCATCAGACTGTGGTGGCTCCTCCTGCCCTTCCTCACACTAGTCTGGGAATCAGGAAGCCCGTGTCCTGGACCCCGCTCTGCCATCTGCCCCCTCGGCCTCACCAAGTGACCTGCAGCTCAGGGCCTCCTTCGATGAAAAGGACATCGATGAAAAGGAGGGCCAGTCGAGCTCACCCCTGGGCTGCTTCTCTCCCACTCGGGGCTTCAGTTCCCACCTTTTCCCTGAAGCCTTTACTACTGATTTTGGCCTGCCTCGGGATTCTCAGGGTGCCCACTGTTTGAGCCTTGGTGCCAGCCTAAGTCTTGGTGACGGGGCCATGGAGATGGATGTAACTGGGGCCTTGCTCTCAGGAGGCCCACCCTCTGGTGGGGTGACACACATAAGAGCTGCTGTAAAAAGGCCAAAGTGTGAGAAAGTTCCACACAGTCTTGTCATCACCATAAAACCCCAATCCTCTCCTAAATGGGGACCATCTTGTACCCCTTGCTTATCCTGCAAGGGCCTCGTCCAGAACTAGGTGCAGACTGGGGAACTGGCAAATACTCGCCAACTTGAACTGAAACAAATAAGCAGTAAATCAGGAGTTTCAGTATTTTTAGCTGGATTGCTATAGGGTCGGTACTTACTATCCCCAATTCCAAAGCCCCCGCCTGTCCTGGGATGGGCTGAGTGGAGAAAGGCTGTCTTAGATACATCTATAAATTGCCAGACGCATTCTAAGCACTAACTGTGTATAAGCTCATTTTAATCTTCGTAATAACCCTGTGGGGTAAGTACTGTTGTCCCCATCGTGCGTGTGAGGAAGTAGAAGCACAGAGAGGTTGAGCCATGTTTCTGAGGTCACACAGCTTTCGCAGGGGGAGAGCTGGCATTCGAAACCAGGTGGTCTGACTCTGGAGTCTGAGCTTTCAACCACGGGCCATAATTCCTAGGGGACCTCTTGCTAATACCCATCAAATTCAGAATGCCTTTCTCCTTGGATCCAGCAACAGCCTTGCTGGCATCTTCTCTACGGCTGATCCTGCATATGTGAGAAGCAGTGCGTGTGCAAGGTTATTCCCTGTAGCCTTCTCCGCAAGAGCAAACCAAATTTCTGTTTGCGGTGGAAGGGTTAGACTGTAATTCAGCTCTACAGAGGAATAACGTATGACAGCTGTGAAAAGGAAGCATTTTCAGTGAACTGATGGATGAACTTTAGGGTTTAATGTTAAACGTGAAAAGCAAGGAGGCTGGGGTGGATAGGAAGCACTACCATTTGGAAAAAGTGGGGATGGGAACCAACATGTATTTTTGTGTTTGTGCGAGGAAACACGGGAGGGGCACACAGGGAGCTAAGAACAGCGGTCACCTCTGGGGAGCAGAGGGCAGAAGGTTCTGGATGGGAATGAGGTGGGAGGAAAGTGTTTCATTGTGTACCTTTGCTATTGTTGATATCTTTTAGATCTCTGAGCCACGAGAATGGATGACCCATTCAAACACATTATGGTTAGCCCAATCCGCGGACTGGTCCTGTGCTCAATCCTGTCTCTTCCGCTCTCCAACAGTGGGAACTCTGGCAAGTTATTCATCTCCTCATTCGTAAAATGTGGATAATAACAGTTACTAACTACTAAGCTGTGAGAATTGACGAAAAACCTCAGGTGAAGTACTTGGCATGCGGTAAGTGGGCAAGGGCTGCTGGGAGTGAGGCTATGCTTATCGACATCAGTGCTTGGCACTGAAGGAAGGGAGGGGCTTTCACAAGAAAAACACATCTGGGACCTTTCTGACCTCAAACCGAGGGAGAGGCTTGAGAGGAAAGGGGACACGTATGTGTGTCATGATGAGTTGTTTACAAACATGGCATGACAGCCACAGTTCCCCCCCATGCCTGGGGTCTAGCCTTTCCCAGTGTGGCTTTGCAGGCCCTCCTACTGAGGGTCTCTTTGGCCATGTGAGTTGCTTTGACCAAAAGCATGTAGTGGGATGAAATGACCTTGTGTGCCTTCAAAGCTGGGCCTCCAGAGGCCTTGAAGCTTCTACTTGTGCTCTGTGGGGATGGAATTCTACCATGTGAGGAGGTGGGACCCAGCCTTCTGGAGGTTGTGGCCCATGAAAGAGAGAGAGAGAGGCCCAGCTGACAGCAGATGTGTGTGTAAGGCCCTCTTGGACCATCCAGCCCCAGTGAAGACACCAGATGACCGCAGCCATATCAATGATCCCAGGGGAGTAGGGCTGCTAGATTTAGTACACAAAAACACAGGATACCCAGTTAAATCTGAATTTCAGATGAAGAACATACTTTTTGAGTATAAGTATAGCCCATGCAATTTTGAGGATATACTTATACTCAAAATTATTCATCACTTGTCTGAAATGCAACTCTAACTGGGCATCCTGTATTTTATCTGGCAACTCTGTAGGAGAGACGAGGAGAAGAACCTCCCAGTTGAGTCAAACTCAGCATAAACTGCTGAAACAAAAAATTACGAATACAGAAAATGGCTGTTTTCTTAAGCTACTCTTTCAGGGAGGTTTGTCATGCAGCAAGAGAGAACTGGTGTGTGTGTGTGTGTGTGTGTGTATCTGGAGGATGGCCATGGGAACTATGCTGTACTCTGACCTCCTGAGCCCTGCCGGCCATCCAAGTTCCATCCTCTAGGCTTTGGACCATTTAAAATCTGGGTGAGGCCCTCTGTCTTCGAGTCCCAGTCCTGAGTCAGCCCAGCTCTGCCCCCAGCCCAGCTCCACCCTTGACCCTACCCAATCCCAGAGCACTTACTTGAGATGAGGATGAGGTGGTGCTGGCTTCTTGGACTCTTCGCCCTGTTGGGAGACGCTTCGGCCTTGAACAGGGGGGCGGGGCTGGGAGGTGAGGGGGGCGCCTGGCTTGGAGGCCTGGTTTGGAGACGTGCCACTGGAAGCCCGGGACAGCTGCGGAGAGCCTGGTGATCTCTGCTGCTGTGGAGATCCGGATGGGGGGCTCAGGGGCTGCTGGCCTTGCGGGGAGAGCCGCTGCTGGGACGGGCTTCCGGATCGCACGGGCTGCTGGGTCGGAGTTTGGCGAGGGCCCCCTACAGGGGGAAAGATGATGATGGTCAAGTTTTTAAGATAAACCTGGTTGCTTCAAGGATGTCCATTACAGTTTTTTATAACAGTGAAAAGCTGAAAACAATATAAATGCCCAATTGCGCAACTGATCGACATTAAGATACATCTGTATAATGGAATATGCTGTGGCCACTATATATTGTGGCAGAATCATAGTAAATGACAGAACGTTGTTGATAATATGTGCTGAATATATACCACGGAACAAAAAGGCAGCTTACAAAATAGCATGTACAGGCTTATTCCATTTTAGCACACATGTATGGATGTAGCTCCATAAAACATGAAGACTGGAAAGTTGTCCCCTCAAATCAGTGTGTCTCTAATTTTAATGTGCACACGAATCACTGGGGGATCTTGTCAAAATGAAGATTCTGATATAGTAGGTATGGGAGGGAGAGTGTTGTGGACTGAACCGTGCCCCACCCCCCCCATTCACACTTTGAAGTCCTCACCCTCAAGGTGAGTGTATTTGGAGATAGGGCTTTAAAGGAACAAATTATTGTTAAATGATGTCATAAGGGTGGGGCCCTAATCCAATAGGACTGGCATCCTTAGAAGAGAGAGAGACACACACACACAGGCCGAGGGCTACACGTGGAAAGGCCATGTGAAGACACAGTAAGAAGGTGCTGTGCACAAGCCATGGAGAGAACAGCCTGTTGGCCTTCAGCCCTGTTGGCACCTTGACTTTGGACTTCAGCCTCCAGAACGGAGAGAGGATAAATATCTTTTGTTGAAGCCACTCCGTCTATGGCATTTTTTTATGGAGGCCCACGCAGACCGCTACGGGCGGGCTCTGGGGTTCTGCGTCTCTGACAAGCTCCCAGGTGATCCTTCTGCTCTCCACGCTTTGAGTAAGAGGCATGGCTCAATGATTATGAAAGTGGTGGGGTTAATTCTCTTCCTTTTGCTCACTGATGTTTTCCACACTGAAGATGTATTGGTTTTGAGACAATGGATTATCCCTTACTTTCCAGTAGCTCTTTAAACTTTTCTAAGAACTTTCAAAGACATATATATCATTTGATCTAGGGAGGGGCTGGTAGGGAAGACGCCATCCTTCTCAAGGAGAGATGCACACTGAGCGTCCCCAAGGTCTCCCAGATAGTAGGGGTAGCCGTAGGAAGCTCATGGGGTCTTGGCTTCTCCCTCTCGCTGCAAAGAGCCTTCATGGACAAGCAAAGGGGCATCGTAAGCTTGGGGACATTTTAGCCACCCAGAAATGACTTCCAAGTGGAACTCCAAGGCCCCAGGCACGCAAGGTGCTCTCTCCTCACTTTGGAAGCCTGAGAGTATCGGGGATCCTGATTGTGAATTGCATCTTGCCCAAGCAGACGGTGCCCTGCTCCTGGGAGAGTGGGCAGCACCATGGTTGTCTTCGTCTGGCTTTGTTGAGATAACTTCAGACAGGTGAGGAGACGGGGAGTTGAAAGGGACTGGGGCCCGTCTCTGGGGCCTTTTCATAATACGACCTCCGCTCATCTGCCCTCCCCTGGTCTTACTGAACACACTATACCCCGAACTTAGGGCTTGGCAGCCGGGCAGCAGGCATGATCCCCACAAATGTGTCCCCATTTTTCAAAGAGGCTGAGCCCCAGATATACTGTGACTTGCTCAAGCTGTCACTTCTAATCAGAGAGCCAAGATTCAAGCTTAGCTCTCTTTGACCCAAAAGCTCTGTTTCCTGTTCTTTTTTTCCTTAAAAACAACAACAACAACAACAACAACAACAACAACAACAACAACAACAAAACCCCCAAACCCCACAAACTATGCCACGCAGGGCTGCCCTCAGTCCTCACATCTTTGTGCAAATGAAGAAAAGGTGCTATGCTCCAGGGGTGGCCCCTCTGAGTCAGGTGCAGGAGGGGCTGCCCCCCTCCCCCATGTCATCCCAGCCGGCACCTTTGCAGAGGGCACCCCTGCATGTCTGGTGGCTGTTGCACCACACTGGTGGCACCAGGAGCCTGGGGTCTTAACTCCACTGTTGCTTTAACTTGCTATGGCGCCATGAGTAAGTCCCTTTTCTCTGGATTTCTGGGTTCTCTGGGTTTCTGGGCCCTCATCTGTAAAATGAGGCCCTCAGAGCAGCCACTCGACAGCCCCACCCCCCGCCTCACCCCCGCCCACGAACGTTCTTGGGAGCCCGGGCAGCACCTCAGACACTGGACTGAACGGCAGCAAAGAGGAAGCAACTGGCCGCACATGGCCTTGATTTGCTGTGCACCCACCTTTGTCACCATCTGTCCCAGGGGCTCGGAGGGCCCCAGAAATCTCAAACCAAACAGCTCAATAAATGAAGCAGGCAAATATCCAAAAACCTCATGGCAGCCCGAGCAGATTGCTACTTTAAATTTTTAAAAACATTTTCCCCTTGAGATACAAACATAGGTCGGAAGATGAAAGCTAAAGGAAATAAGGATCGACACTACAGACATGGCTGTGAAGGTGACAATAGGGAAGAGCGGAGCTTGAGGCAAACGGCGGAGTCCTGCTGTCCCAGGGAGCCCGTGGGATCCACTGTGGGGACACTGTCTGAGGAGGAACCTAGGCCCCTGGCTTCCAGAGCTTCTGCTCTATCCAGAGAACCTGAAATCCAGAGATTTGTGCCAAAGTTCCTGATTTCTAAATGCTGGCTTACTCTCGTGTGTTTTAAACCCACTTCCGGTCAAAGGAAACCTCTGTTTTCTACTTTTATCTCAAGTCGTCCCGTCCTCACCCCTATCCCAGGGCCAATAATATCTTGGAAAAACCTGAATCCTCATTCATTCATTTATTTATTAACTATTTGTCGAATCCCACTTAGATACCTGGGCTTCCTCAAGAGACACTCATTTCTTTCAGCATCTTGGCAAAGCAAACAATTTAGTATTTTTAATTTCAGCACATACAAAAACCCATTAACTTATATATAGAAAGTATTTGCCCAAGCACAGGATTGGTGCTAAAAAATTATGAGGTTCTCTAAAAGAAAACTTCAGTTTTTACGATGAGTTCAAACAAACAAGTTAATAATGTGATCCTGTTATTTTGGGAACTCAGTGAAAGCATTGTTTTTTAATTAGCCTTGTTATTTTTAATCTGAATGTTAATTCAATGAGCATTGCTTTAATTATCTTAATTGGTTTTTAATTGATTGTTTTTCAACTCACTAAAAGTGTGTTTAGCCCCATGTCCCTTAAAATAATATCTCTTTATCAAGCATGTCTGTACTCTGGGCGGGAGAGGAAACCAGAATACAGTAGCCCTCTGTTTTAAAAGTGCTCTGTTCAAATGTGTTTTAAAAAGTAAGTCCTGGGGCAGAGCGGGGAAGAAGAGGGCAGGGCGGAGGCACAGCCAGGAGCCTGGCAGGGGGATGAATAAATTATTTTTGAACATTTATAATGATGGAATTACCGCTAGGCAGGAGGGGAGTGGGGCTGCTTTCCTTCTAAGGGTGGTTAACGGTAGTGATCATTAAGAACAACACGGATAGTTTAACTGTTAATAAGACACACATTGTTGATTGTAAGTGTTACATGGTGAGAGTTATACAGCTAGTTATTCCTAGTAAACTAACCTAACACCAGCTGGGCCTTACCCCCGCCCTGGGCACCTTGCTAGCTGCTTCGGCTGCACTGCCAGTGGACAGCTCCCCATAACCCCCCAGGGCAGCGGTTATACCGCTGGGGAGACCAAGGCTCAGAGAAACGACGTGACTTTCCTAAGGCTTAAGGGTACTGAGATGCAGAGGAGGATTCAAAACCACATCTATCTGCCTCAGGAAGAATCCCGACGTCCAAATGCATGGTGATAGAAGTTATGCAATTTCCCTTTTCTTAATTACTTTCTGCTTTTCTGAGAAGAGACACAGACACAGGAAACATGGACGGGGCACTTTATCTATTTAATGTCTATGTCTATAAAGCTATTTAATGTCCAAGGCTGATATTTTCCAAGAAACAATGAGTATGTTACTTTAATCAAAGCGACTGGAAAGGCCACAACGTGGGAGTAAGTCTTTTCCTTTCTGATAGGTTCTAAGCTGGCCCTGGAGCAGTGAGTGAGCCTGGAAGGTTCTGGCTGTGAGGGAGGCGGCGGGGCCTGTGTGTCCCCCCAGGTCTGTGCAGGAGAACACCCAGGCGGTGACATTCCGTGAGAAAGTTATTTATTGCTCGGCTACATCCTATCATCACTAGCGGATCGTTCTCTACTAAGTGGTGGCATTTACACAGTAATGCTGGCATAGTTTTTGAGGGAGAATTTCCATCAACAAAGTCATATATAATGTTCCGTGTTTCTTTCTCTTCCACTCTGGCTGCTTGTCTCATAAATCTACAATCAGGCACCACCAGTGGGTAAGAAACAGACACTTCCTCAAAGATCTGAAAAGCCAGACCTATAAACCTGCATTTTCTCACTGTGCTCCTTTGGGCAGAGCCTCCACGTCCACCTCTGGAATAAAGAGGATACTGATGTTTTCACTGGGGAGTGCTTGGGAGACAAAGAAGAAAAAAAAAGGTGGGGGGGATAGATGAGAAAGTCCCTCACTGGGGGACTAGCACAGCTGAGTACTCAGCAAATTCCCCTGTCTCCCTGTCCTTCCTGTCTGAGTTGAAGGGGGTGACAGACATCACAGGCTCGTTCGTCCCGCACACAGAGGGAGTGCCCATATTCTGTGGACACAGTATTAAGATGGATTTTTCCAGAGTGCCTTCTGGAGACCATACATGGACCCCTCAGGGCGTTTCAACATCCCTGTATAATCTTCCTTGGTGAGGCTTGTTGTGGCTCCCTTGTTGTGGCTCTTACCTTGTGTAGGTGGCCGTGGCTGGGGCTGTCCAAGCAGAGGTCCCATGTGGGCCGGCCCGGGGGATTTTGCTGGTTTGGACTGTGGAGCCTAGAGCAGGAGAAGAAAGAAGCCTGCTGCGATTGCCACAGTCCTCTGCTTCCAGGGTGGGAGGGCAGGACTTACAAAGATCTTGTTATCACTGAGGTAAAACTTCCGCAAGGCGCACGATTCTTAAGAGTGCACCATCATGACTTTTTACGTGTGCATACATCTGTGTGGCCACCACCGGGATCCGGACAGAACATTCCAGTGGAGAAGGCTGCCCCACACACCTTCCCAGCCAGCAACCCCCTCAGGTATAACCACCATTCCGACAGCTATCATCATAGATCTGCTTTTGTGGGGGGCAGCGGGGAGTAGGTTTTGAGACTTGCTTTTCCAGAAAACTGAGAGCTAGCAGATTCTTTGGAGAACGATCTGGTAATCTGCGGTGAGGACCGTGGAAGGGAGCTGTGTGGGAGCTTGTTGAGGTTGGGGGATGGAGAGACAGAAGACACAGTAATCTCTATTGACTGTTGTCCTGGGAACACACAAAGGGCATGTGTGTACACAGGCCCACGCATGCATGCACACAACAACACACACGCCCACACGCACCCGCCGCTCCCTGCTCAGGCCCCGGATGGAGGGCACAGAAGGGACAACCGACTTCTTACATTAATAATCTCTGCCTGCAGGTGCAGTCAAGGCAACGTTTCTCTGCCTGTGACGGTGGAAGGAGGAAGGTCTCAGAGCCTCCGAAACTCCCCTGCGGGTGCTGGGGTGCAAACTTGCATGCCCAGCCTCCATCCACACCCGACTCCTTTCTCCCCAGGCTGGTTCCATTCTAGAACTATCTCCTTTGGATCCAGGGACTCACCAGTCCCAGACAGCCCAGCATTTCTCACAGGTACAAAGTCTCCTGTGCTCCTGAGAACCTTACCCAAGGCCTCAGGGGTGAGGGCACTGTGCCACCCGGTATCAGGAGTTGGCTCATTTTGGAGATAACGAGGTCAGCCATCAGCTGTCTGTCCTCTTCCACGTGCTCTCCAATCAAGGGCATTGAGCTGTCCATCACCTGTGGGAGAGAAAGGAGGCCTGAGGGAACCCCATGCCAGGGTAGCCGGGCAGCCTGGAAAGCAGTGCGTGTCCCTGGAGGGCTGGCTCAGGGCTCGGGACAGAAGCGGCCACTAGATGGTGATGTTCTCCCGGCAAACACCTCGCCCAGCGCCTCCAGCTGGGAATGGTTCCCACAGAGACACCCAGATCCCCGCAGTTCCGTGGAACCAGCTCTCAGGATTCGGTTCGATTCAGCCTACATTTGTTGGGCTACAGAAATGTGACCAAGGGTCAGGAAGCCTTTGCTGACCTTTTCTGCTCTTTTCTTTGGGGAGCCAGTCTCTGCCCCCTCCTTTCCCACCTTGGCTCCTGCCCAGGCTGGGGGCCCACCTCCTAAACTTTGGCCCAAGGTCAAGGCTTTCCACAAAGCCGGAAGCAGTGAAGGTGGGGGCTCACTTATGACCAAAAAATGACCTGGGCCAGAGCTGACCCTGTGTTCGGAGAGAAGAGGGATGAGGAAAGGCCTATTCTCAGGGGCTCTGGCAGACCATGTGCCTGGAGAGAAACACATTCCACAGGGAATGGCCTGCTTCTCAAGGAGACAAAGTGCTTATGTTGGAAGGGGTCCTGACATATTACATTTGTGTATCCCGCTCTTTTTGCAGATGGGGAAACTGAGGCCTAGGGATGGGAAGGGACTTGGCCAAAGTCACACAAGGCCAACCATGGGTGATCTTCCTAGGCACGGGCATCTGTGGAAGGTCTGGAAGGGCAGTGAGGCCTAGGCAGGCATTCTCTTCCCTCCTCCACTGTGGGAATCTGGGCCTGTTCATCCACGCCACGGCCGTCAAATGCACAGCCTTGTTTCCCCTTTTCCCAAGCTCTGGACTCACCAGGTTCTCTCTTCCCACTACGTCCTTATCAATGCCCATTCTCTCTGCTTACTCTTCACTGAATTCCTTTTCATCCTTCCCGGAACATGCAGCTAAGCCCTTCTTCTCTATCTGGGTGACTTCTAACCAGGGACTCACCCATACTCCTCGGAGAGCTAACCCACCCTGCTGACATCTCCTGTTTACCTGTGTCTCTCCAACCAGACTGTGAGTCCCTGAGGGCAGGGATGGGCCCTGGGTCAGGACCAACAGACAGGTCCTCAATAGTTCCTACGTCGGAGAGATGGAAGGTCCCTGCACTAAGTCCTGCTCATAGTGATCAGGATACCAGTGCATGCTGTGTTTTATTGAGCACTCGTTACGTGCCAGGCACTGTTCCAAGACTGAGTGTGCATGATCTTGGACCAATCTCAGAATAGCTCTTGGAGGCAGGTACTGCTACCATCTTCATCATCATGATGAGGAAACTGAGTGTCAAACAAGTAGTAAGTTCCAGGACACATTACTAGCAAGCCACGGTCCTTCTGTTTCTCCCTGAGCACTGAAACAGCCCTCTGTGGTGAAAACCAGGAACGGGAACCTGGAATCCAAGCCTGTGTTCTGCTCCAGACTTGCTGTGTGATCTTGGGCAGGTCATTTCCCCTGGGGGCCCATGTTTTCCTCAAGTAAACTGGGGGGTTTGGGGGCATTTAGGGGCCTGTGTGTCTAAAGCAGCCATGTGGTCGGGAGGCTGAGAAGCCAGTTCAAGGATGTGAATGTGGATTCTAGCACGGTCCTAAGAACTGTCCTCAGTTGAGCTCCTTGAGGGTTGGGCCTGAGTCCTGAGTCCTCTCAGTGCCCAGCACACAGAGAGCCTTTTGGTCTATGTGGGCTGAACTGAGTTATAACTGTGGAATCTGTCTGGATGGACACAGGCCTGTCCTCCTTCCTCCCCCTGACCCTACCCACCTTTTTCTGTTCTGGTTTCTGTTTCCTACACTCCCTGCAGTAGAAAACAGCCACCACAACAAACCTGAGGTCAGAGCATTTTGGAATCCCCATGGTGGACAAAGCCAAAGGAAGTGGATACTCTGGTCTCCCCAAGGAAACATTTTTCCAATGAGCAACATCGTTCCCTGGACAGGCCATGGAGGACAAGGTCAAGGGTCTTTCCCCTGAGAATTCTACTGTGAGGATTTTCACAAAACATGTCATACAATTTTTATGTTCTCACCACAGAGGTGGCTGAAGAAAACAGTATTTTTGGATCTCTTCTGTCTTTTTTTACCTGACTGGGAAAAAATACCTTTTATCTTCCTGGTAGCAAGCTCCCCTTCTCCCTTAACCTCACTGTAAACCCAAAAGCAAGGGGAACAACTTTGCAATGTTTCTGAGAGAAAAAACAATTTGAAAAGTCATCTTTTTTTCCCCCTTGGAACATTTTGAGAAGTTGTTTACTTGTTTTTTAAAGTCCAAACCCACTAATTTTGCTTTAAAAAAAAAAATGTAAGAGGTCTTTCATCCCTGACCCTCTGAATGTCTGGAGGCAGGGCGTCTGGGCCCACGAGTACTGTCTTTTGTTTCCTCAGAACAAATGTTGAGAAAACTCAAATAGGCAGGAGCTCTCAGGGCAGAGAGAATGCTAAACTCATGGGAGGGAGGGGAAGGGGAGTCAAGGAGCTCTTCCTCCATGATTGTTGTCCCCTCTCTGGATGGAAGCTCTAGATGGAAGGTGTCCCTGCCGCCATGGCCGCTGCTGGATCCCCACCACCCTGCTTGGAGCCTGGCGCCCCGTGCAGGGGCTCATTAGCGAAGGACGGATAACTCCGTGTGTGCCACAGCTGAGCTCATGTCTGCTGGTCCCTGTGAGGAGATGCCGACACAGGAGGGCCCTGAGGGGTCTCAGGAGATGCAACGCCTCAGGCAGAGGGCCCTTGGTCCAACCCGGTCCCAAACCCCCAGGGCTTGCTCAGGAGGGCGGGAACTCGTGCTTCCAGGAGGCAGCCTGGCTTTGGCTCAGAAGCAAGCATGCGTGCCAGGAGTGCTCCTGGCCCCTCCGATACCACCTCCGAGAAGGGGTTCCTGAGGCGGGTGGTGGTTTCAGCTATGGTGGCTGCCAGAGGCAAAGTGGTTCCCAGACTTGAGAGGAGATCTGTTTTCCAGAGCAGAACAGAAGCTGCAAATACAGGACAGCCCATCCTGGGAGTTTTCTGGCCTCTCTGGGGGGCGGGCAGAGGGACCGTGTCCATCCAAGGGTGGCCCTTGCCCGGGCAGGGTGCCGATCCCTTCCTGGTGTGGCTGGCAGAAAGCATCAGGGCTCCTGACCATGGAATCACCTGGCTCTGCCGTGCTGTGGGTCCCAGAGAGCGGTGCAGGCACGTGGGCCTGCAGGACGGGCTGGCTCCTGTGGTCGCCCAGCCATGTGCTTGCCATTAGCTGCCCACAAGCCGGGGCGGGGCCGGGGGGGAGGCCGCAGGGCTCTCCCTCACGTGTCCTGGCCTTGTGTCAGCACCACCCATCCCCTGCGGTTTGAGAAGGCCATGGAAGGGGACCCCTGCAAGGGGTCATGGGGGTGTGGCCTCGGAGATGTGCAGCTGGGGAGAGAAGGGACAACTCTGAGGCCAGAGGGGCATTTTCAGGGAAAAGCAGTGAAGAACCAGAGCTGTGTTTGTGAGTGTGTGTGTGTGTGTGTGTGTGTGTGCTGGGAGGGGGGGTGGGCAGAGCAGGGGAGAGAGGTTGGGGTGCAGAGGAGGACGGTGGGACCAGGAAGGATGGTGGGGGGCAGTCCTGGAGGAGAGAGGGGGATGGTGGGATTAGGAAAAGCACAGAAGGGAGCTGTGGGGGGAGGGGAGACTGTAGGACCAGGAAAGGACAGGGGGAGTCCTAGAGGAGACAGGGGGACTGTGGGATGGTCTGGGGGAAGCACAGACAGGAAGTCAGCGGGGGAAGGAGAATGTGGGATTAGAGGTACACGGGTAGGCGACCCTCCTGGAGGACGGCAGGCGGCTGTGGGGCTGGGTGAGGCATGCAGGGGGGTGTGGAGAGATTCTCTCTTACAATTCTACTGCTCTTCATCATCCCTTCCATTCACACCCCAGCAGTGCTCTGTCCCCTGTGTTCGGTGCCCTCCATGACTTGTTCGTCATCCTCCTTCCTCACCAGCCTGCACACCCCATGCCTGTCTGGGTCACAGCTCTGTCCCCAGAGCCACACCCATGCCTAGCCCTGGGGAGCCCCTAAGCACAAGTGTGCTGAAGGGACAGAGGACGGAATTTCTGCGTGGGTAGGGAAACGTGCCCTGTTTACACACTTGGACGCAGGAAATTTCAGAGGCCCAATGGCCCACAGTCTTGCTGCCTCGTGGCCTGCTGCGCTCCCTCTCCCCTTAGGCCCAGGGGTCATCAAACTTCATGTCTGGAGCTCAGAGGCTTGAGATGCGGCCGAGAGTGGGGATGGGGAGATGCGTGAGGCCGGTGGGTGAGAAGCCGCTGCTAGTCAGCCGCATGTGTCCGGACCCCCAGGGCTAAGGACAGAGCAGACCACGCTGGAGACCGCACGTGGATTCTGTCCCTCTGGCATGCCTGCCCTCACCTCAATGATGTAATCTCTGCCGTCCTTGCTGTGGACGGCCTTGACGGCGCAGATGTCCAGGCCGCCAAACATTTCTGAGCAGCTGTCCACCCACAGCCTGTACCTGCAGGATGGATAGACAGACAGTGAACATCGGGGGAGGGAGCAGGAAGCGGGAGCAGAGGGAGAGAGACAGGTAGAGACAGACAGAGAGACACAGATGCATGGATAAACAGGCCACAGGACAGAGTGACGTGCGCATGTGTTCAGAGACGGACAGGTGAAATAACAAGAGACCGAGATACAGCAAGAAAGACAGAAGGGAGACGGAGAGGCAGCGGGAGGGACAGAATGGCGTACAAACAAAGCAGAGACACAGATGGACAGAGAGAGAGACAGAGAAAGGAGGGGGACTAGAAAGGGAGCCAGGAAGCAAGAGAGAAAGAGGAAGGATGAGGGGGAGAAGGAATGAGAGGTGGGAGAGGTCTCAAGACCCAGCCCCTGTCCCCTCTGGACCCGGCTGGCTCGGTAGCAGTGGGGAGCTTGTCCCCACCCGGAGACATCCTGGACACCCGGCCACTCCCGAGATCTTTTTCCCTTGGGAAAGCTGCTTGAAGGGCTCCGAAATCCCTCCCAGGCCGCCCTATGAGCCCCAGCGACCATGCTCCATGAGAGCCGGCAGGGGACAAAGGGTGCATTCTGCCCTGAGCCTGGGGCGGGCAGGCAGGGGAGCCTGGCAGGCTGCTCTCCCGGCCGGGGCCTGGCCCTCTGGACCCAGTGCTTTTGTTCCCTTTCCAGCCACTCGAGGGCTGCAAGGTCAGTTTGTTTTGCAGGGAAAGATCTCAATGCTGGACTCTGACCCTGCAACAAGGGGATGGTTGTATCTGGAGAAGTCTTCCCCGGCGTACACTTGGCTTCCCTTGTGGTGGCTGGATTTGGAAGTCACAGGGGACTTTGTGTCAATATTCTTGCTTCTCTCCTCATTCTCCAGGGTCACATGGGGCACGCCTGCTCTGAGATCTATTTGTGTCTCTGAGCCATAAAGCCTGGAATGAGGAGAGATCATGGCCGGAGGGTTCTTAGAACCAACTCTCTCATCCTCATGGCCAAGTCCGACTGAGGGCCATAGAGGCAGAGAGGCAGAGTGGCTTGGCCAGGTCACACAGCAGGATGGTCATAGAGCCAGGATTACACAGATCTCCGGGCTCTTTGCTCAGTTCTTTCATTCAGCTGTAGAAAGCAGCATGTCAGATTACAGAAGGAAAAGGATGAAAACTCATACCTTTTCACCTCCTGATGGGTACCAGGCTGTCTGTGCGGGCTGACCATTCTCTAACCCCCACCACAACTCTGTCAGGAAGGTTGAACCCATCTTTCTGAGGGGACACTGAGGCTCAGAGAGCTTAGTCAGCCACGTGCTGGCTTCCAAACCTAGATTGTGTCTGATTCCACAATCCAAACAAGCCACCCTTCCTCCCAGTCGGGACACAATGCAGCCTGTTCTCTCTCAGCAGGGCAGACCAGTGACCTGGAGGCTTGCTGGTCATTTCCTCAATAATTTTGGGTAAGCGTCTTCTTCTTGCAGCCTCAGTTTCCTTATCTGAAAAATGGGAAGGCCTAGGTATGATTCTCATTGTGCATCAGCATCACCAGGAGAGTCGAGCAAACACACACAGAGTAAACATTCAGCTCTGGGGGCCCTGCCCTATGTTAGAACACTCTCTCCATGCTTTTAAAGCTTCTCATTGGATTCTTACGGCAGCCACAGTTGAGGATGACCTTTGGTCCTCAGAGCTCTAAGAGCCCCCCGGGCTCTCTGACCAGGGTCCCCGTATTTGGCTGTAGTGGCTGAAAGGTGAGGCACCTTCAGTTTAAGGAGACCTGTGCCCTGAGACGCCTTCCTAAATCAAGTTTCTTCTCCATGGAAGATGGAAGTCTGGACCAAGACCCAGAGAAAACTGGTTTCTAAGAGGCTGTTTTCCAACGATGAATTTCCAGAATACCTACCAGTTGCACCCCATGGGGCACAGACCCCCCCCTTCCCTGGGCCAAGGAAAGGGATTTATGGGTGGGGCAGTGTGGGAGAGACTGAAGACCATGGGTCCACGCTCCCCTCCAGCTGGGTGGGACGAGCACCAACCAAGCCACATTGCTGGTTTTGCCAAGGAGTCAGGCTACTCGGCAAACAGGCCAGGTGAAGAGAGGAGCCAGGGCCTGTTGATGGGCCCCCAGAGATTTCCCCCATGGAGGTGGGATTGGGGAGCTCTGACCCAGCCTTTGGGAGTACTGCCCATGATCTACAGAAGGGAAAGTGAGTCCTAGGCCCAAGTGGACCCGGGCTTGGGGTAGGCTCTTGCAGGCCCACATGGTCGGGAACTGGGCAGAGCTGGGGATATGGTGGTCTGTTGGGGCCATTTGTGAGCATCTCATCAGGCATCTCAGAAGGCTGGGCTCACATTCTGGAAAGCCCATGGGGAAAAGGACCATGATGTCCTGTGGATGCTCAGTGGGGGAAGGAAATGACTGCCTCCAACCAGGTGATTCGGGTCATGAGCACACCCCTCCCTGAGACCAGACGGCATAAGTGGGCCCCCAGAGTGAGGGCCTCAGCTGCCCCCGGGGGCTGACGGGAAGGAAAGGCAGCCCCTCCTACGATGACTGCTACTGGGTGAGCTCCTGAACCTTCCTCTCCCGATCAGGCACTCTGGCTGATCACCTCCAATTAACGGCTGCAGCAGTTCACAGAGGTTAGTTAACTTGCCCCAGGTAACCCGGCCTGGAAAGGACAGGACCACTCACTTTCACTCACCTTCAGCTTCTTTGAGCCCCTGAGCCATCAGTTCCAGGAAGGGAGACAATATGTCTGTCTTGTTTGCCACCGTTTCCCTAGTGCTTCCCTCAACATCTGGCTCCCAGCTCATGCTCAACAAATGACAGACAAGGAAATGAAGGAAAGCCTCCCAACTCCTACTCATTCTTTACAAGGGGACTGCGGCACCGCCTCCTTCAGGAAGACTTCCCTGACTTCACCCCTCCATAGTCTGCGTTGGGTACCCCTTTCCTGTGTGCCCTCTGCAAGCACCCACACCCCACTGCCACCCCCACATACCACACTCCATCTGCTACGTTGGCCGAGGAGCCCGGAGTGGACCTCTGTAATTTTAGTCTGCACAACATTGATGTCGCGTGGCGTCATAGCCCTCCCTGTCTCCCTTGGTCATGGCCGCCACAGTGACTGGTCCCACAGCAGTCTCCAGAGGTGGAAACGTGATGTGGGATTGGGCAGTCGCGCAGGTGCCACTTCCGGGCCATAGTGATTGGCTCAGGGATGGTCATGTGACCCAGGGCAGGCCAATCCATAAAGAAGGCTCACTTCCAGGTTTTGGTTGAGATGGCTAGGAAAGAGTTTTGTCCTGCCGGGCTTAACAGCGTCAGGATGGAAACCTGAGCCACTGTGAGCTACCAGATGAACACAGTGACGCCGACGCAGAAGAAAGCTGAACTCAGGAGTGTGTGGATGAGCCCTAAGCTCTTACTTAGAGCTGTACCTCTGGCATTTTCATTGCTACAAGCCAACCAACCCCCCCTCTTGTCTCTGACCAATGAGATTTGTGTTCTGACGCATGCAGTGGACACAGAATCTCTGAAGGGAAGGGCTGGATCTTTTCATCTTGACTCCTTTGGTACATGGCACAACACAGCATGTAGTAGGCACTCAACGAATGTTCACTCAACAGATCTTTCTGACCCCAAAGCCCACACTCTATCCATTCTCATTGCATGCCTGCACGCAGAGGTCATGGGGCCTGCAGGAAAGAACGTGTGTGTGCTGCTGGCCCCGGAAGCAGGTGACTGGCCCTCCTTCAAGTGAAGAGAGTTCCCAGCAGTGCTTAAAGACAGAAAGACCTAAGGAACCTTCAGACAAAGTGCACATACTACATTCATGATTCAGTGGAAATAACCTCTTCCTCCTGACACTGAGCTGAAAAAAGAAATCTGAGAGAGGAATGAACATTCCAGGGCCCTGGTGCCCTAATAAGGATGGCTTTTGTGTACCTGTCAGAGCACAGAGGGGACTGGGAAGAACTCCCTGCTCTCTCTGCAGTAGCTGTGCAGGGCTGGAAAGACCCCTGGACCTGGAGTTAAGACATCAGGGATCTACTCTCAGCTCTGTCATTGTTCAGCTCTGTGACCCCGGACAAGTCACTTTCCCTCTCTGAACTTGCCTCTGCCCCCTGTAAGGTGGGATTATAATACCATCTACACTGTAGGGGGTGGTGCAATAAACGGTTGCCGTGTCTAGGAAAGTGCTCGGTGGGTAGTGAGGCCCTGGCCAAAGAGTGAGGTGGCATTCCTTATGGGTCTCTTGTATCCCTCCCCCACCTCCTGCTGGGGCTGCTGCTGTGCCCTATTACACCTCCTCTGTCTCTTACCTCTCTGTCATGGCCACCTGCTCCAGCATGGCAGAGCCTGTGTTGGCCTTCCAGTTTCCAGAGATGGAGGTTCTCCTGTATCAGAAAAATTAACACCAAGGGCATTAGGACCTCTGTCGCTGCTCTGCTTTTCTTCTTTGCTTTGGCTGTTAGGAGGCTCCAATTCAAATATCTGGCTCACATTCTGGCATGTATTGGTAGAAACACATCTTGCCCCCAGCTTTATTTGCCTGTTTTTATTTTCCTTTAGGCTGATTGTCGCATTGACTTGTTTGATCTTATGTATCTTTTTCTAGGCCACCTTTGAAGTCCAAATACGATTATTTTTTCATTTAAATTCAATTAGCCAACATATAGTACCTCATTAGTTTCAGATGTAGAATTCAGTGGTTCATCAGTTGCATATAATACCCAGTTCTCATCACATCATGTCCTCCTTAATGCTTGTCAAGCAGTTACCCATCCCCCCACCCACCTCCCTTCCAGCAGCCCTCAGTTTGTTTCCTAGAGTTAGGAGTCTCTCATAGTTTGTTTCCCCTCTCTGATTTCTTACCATTCTGTTTTCCCTCCCTTTCCCTATGGTCCTCTGTGCTGTTTCTTACATTCCACATATGAGTGAAACCATATGATAATTGTCTTTCTCTGATTGACTTATTTTGCTCAGCATAATACCCACCAGTCCCATCCATGTCGATGTAAATGGTAGGTATTCATCCTTTCTGATGGCTGAGTAGTATTCCATTGTGTACATATACCACATCTTCCTTATGCATTCCTCTGTCAATGGACATCTTGGCTCCTTCCACAATTTGGCTATTGTGGACATCGCTGCTATAAACATTCAAGTGCAGGTGCTTCTAAAGATTAAATTTAAAAAATGTCTACGCCATCAGATGAAATCCTCCAAACCTTGGCCTCTTGTTTTTGAAAAGGAGACCTAGGGTAGTAGAGCCATTAGTGATTCTGGAATTTCTTGAGGACTCCAAAATGTAGGAAAAATGATCCATGGAGAGAAGAGATCACTTTTTCATGGTGAAAGGCAGGAAGGCCTTCTGGCTTCAACACCCCCTCTGTTCCTATGTCTTTTCTGCTCCAGCAACACCAACCTCCTTTGCGGTGCTCCAATGCCAGGGCTTTTTCCTAGGTCAAGACTTCCCTTTGCCCCATCCAGTCTTTGTCTCCATCTTTGCCTACCCACCCTTTGCATTTCATATGAGATGTGACTTCCCAACAGTCCATTCCCCCAACAAGAGTAGATGCCCCCAAACCAATGTTTAGTCTTGCTAATCTCACTTGGAATGACCGCTTTAGTGTCCAGTCTTCTCCAAGGGCAGGCAACATGTCTGACTCATCCCTTGCCCCCCGCAGTGTCCAGAGGGACCTGGTATGTAGAAGGTACCCAGTAAATAACTCCTGGGTAAGGGACTGTGTATACTGGGGAAAATCAAGACAAATGATCTCCAGTGGTATATTTGGACTCAGCAAAGACTGAATGAGTGTAAGCAGAGTGGTGCAGGTAAAGCTTTTTGTTTCATGGCCAAGGGAAGGCATGTGCTTGAGATTAAAGGGTAAAGTGGGAGGAGGAATTTTCACACAAATATATCCTTCTAAAACAGAAAAGAAGGTATATCTGAAGACAAAAGATGCTGAGAATTGCTGATGGCCAACAGGGGCTAGAATTGTCAAGGGGTGCAGTGATATTGATAAGCGCTATGTCCTTTCAGTTCAGCCCAACTCAGCTCAATTCAATTCAGCAAACACTCACTGGGACACTCTGTGTCCTGGGTACTAGGTTTGTCTTGGTAACCCATCCTAAGGCTGCTCACTACCTGGAATTGTGGACCGGAGTAGAGGCACAGTAAGGTTAGCAACATACCCGAGTAGTGAAAAGTTTGGGGAAAGCAAAGGAGAAACCAGAGTCAATCAACATGACCCCCAGAAAGTAACCACTGAATGTGTCTGGAAGGGTGGTAACGTTGATATAGTGGGATCTGCATGGCGGCAAGAGAAGGGAAGAACTGACTTGAGTCAGACAGATGCAAGGTTGAATCTTGGTTCCAGCATTTTCTGGCTGTATAACTATGGACACCATCTCTGAGTCCTTATTTTTTCCATTGGTAAAATGGGAATGATCTCCATCCTTATATATTACGTGGACTAAAAGAAATAGTCCTACAAAAGTCTTAGTCCAATTATTTATCAGTCAGTGGAGACAAGAAAAGAAGGCATCACAATGCCAGAAGCAGCAGAAACACAAGCTGGATTGCTCTCCTGCCAAGAAAACAGTAATAGCGAGAGTTGCTATTCGATGGGCGCATTCTCTCTCTGAGAACATGGGTCTAAGGGTTCCATGAACACTGGCACGTTCAGGCTCATAGAACCTAATGAGACAGATATTACCATTATTACCATTTCTACTGAGTGGCAGAAACCACCAGTCTGTATCTGAGAAACTCCATGCTCTTAACCATGACTCTTTACGGCAGAGCCCATCACAGCTGGGGGAAAAGACTCACTTGACTGAAATGTGATGCAGCTGCTAGAATGTAGAACAGTATGTAGACTGTGCCAGAAGAGTTGACCTATATTGCAAATGCATGATGTCGACCTCCTTGCTGAAGAGGGTGGGGGTGGGTGGTAAGGTGTGGACCCAAATAATCTTGGACGAGAGTGGAGGGGAGCTGTACCTGAGCACCGCCCTGGAGTGGGTAAAGCTCTTTCCCATGGGGCTCCACATTCATGGTTCTGCACTTGGACTGGGACTGAACTGAAGTAAATGGATGGCGGCTGGTAGGAGCCAGGATTTTCCCTGTTAGAGTGGGAAGTTTTAGATAAGCAATCTGGGAAGGCCGAAATGAATCATGTGGTACTAGAGGAAAGTCGGAGACATCAATATGAACTCTCTTTAGTTCTAGATAGAGCTGGAAATATATAGAAATAATTACAGATATGTGTGCACGCATGGGTTAAGGTACATCCATGAATTTCTGAGCTCCATCTGCTGAGGCCCGAGTCACAATGACCTCCCAGTAGCAACAGCACAGAGGTCTGAGTGCAGGGCAGGAAGTGGGCCAGAAAGGAGTTTGAATGGGCAGAGAGGATGCTCTACACTGAGGTCTGACATGAACCCCCCTCCCTCGGACAGGGGCCAACCCAGGGTCCAGGAAAAGCCATAACTAATGACAAGCTAGAGCTGCCAGGGCACAAAGGCTCAGTATAAAGAATGCAGCAATGAGCTAATCTTCAAGAAGAAAAACTGGGACAAGGTGTCGTCAATGTCAAGTGGAAACGTGAACAATGAGGAGAGGAGGGAAATGATATCATGACGGATGGTGGAGATCTCAGGAATGCACTGGACTGCTGCACGGGAATGTTCCCCAACCCAGAGGGGGCAGGGAAGAGCCGACCTTATCACCCCGAGGGCATCTGAGAGCAGTGACAGGTCTGGCCTGGTTCATGGGTGCCAGTGAGTAATTGGCAAGATAGGGCAGAAGTCTTCCTTGAGAACTGGCTCTGTCCCTTTCCTGGGAATCTTTCCTTAGAGGTAAGGCTAAAGAAAGTCTGCCTTTCAACTTCAAGGAAAGGGTCTGCCTCTTCTCTGGCTCCCCAGGCAATGGCAGAGTGGAGTAGCTGCAGTGAAGACTGTGGGACCCACTAAGCCTAAAAGGGCCATCTGGCCCTTTATGGAAAAAGTCTGCTGAGGCCCAGTCTAGGCAATCCAGGTAGTGCAGAAGCAACCTGAGATAATGCACGAATAGATGTGTCTGGCTGTGGTCAATACAACTTTATTTACAGAAACAGGTGGAAGCTGGATTTTAGCTGGTGGGTAGTGGTTTGCTGACCCTGACCTAGAGCGAAAGCTCCAGAGTGCAAAAGCCTGCAGAGAGATTTCCAAAGGTCCCCAGCCTGCCCTGGCAGACCTCAGATGGGGAGCTGTGCACACGGCCAGGGCTCCAGGAACGCTTGGCAACTGGGCTCTGATTAGCTCTCTGAGGTCTTGTCATTTCAAGGAGAACCAACAATAACATTCCAAAATGAGACACAGAAAGGCCTTGGAGCAGATAAGACCTCCCACCTTTTCAAGAAGTCTCATTCTCACGACCACAACAGCTTGAGCATGAGTCATCCTCTGCCAGAACCACCTCTGGGCTGAATGTGTGTTGGCTTTTCTGGCATTCATTCCCCTTCCCTTTGTCACAGCACCTCTACTCCCACTGGGGACTGACCCCGCCCAGATTGTGTATCATCTTGGTGGGACTCTCCATACTGGTCTTCTGCCCTTCTCTAACCGGTAAGCCTGTGATCCAAGTTGGATTAATCAGCACTGTTTCCACGGAATCACAACCTTGAGTTAAGCACTGAAAATGACTCAGGCAGATTCACTTTCCAATGGGGGTGCCATGAAAATTGTCTGTTGCTCAGGCCACGCAGATTCCTGCAGCTGCCTTGGATCGTAATACTTCTGAAATTGACAGTTGAGTGGTTTGTTTTGTTTTTAGGGTTTCTGATCATTCATGGCTTTCTAATAAATTCCCTTTCCAAACTCCATCAAAGTAGTCAGGTGTGGTTTCTATTGCTTGCAGCCAGAGAAATCTGATGTCATCTCCTGATTGGTCGTCTTAGTTCCAGGGAAACCCCTCTGCAGCCCATGGTCCCAGAGCCAGCTTTTTATAAATGCAGGTCAGATCATACCACTTCTCTGCTCAGAAAAAAATGGAATAGAACCCAAAGCGCTCAGCAAGGCATTCAAGGCCCTCCTTCACTTGCCCCCAAGTTTCTCTTTCAGTCTGGTCTCTTATGATATACATCTCATAGATACTTGAAGTCCCCCTCAAACATGCCAAGTAGCTTTCTTCTTCTGGGAGAAGCAGATCTCTTTGTGTAGACAGATTTCTACCCCATGATAAGGTTGAGAAAGCATCAGGACTTAGCCATACTGACCAGAAAAGGGCAGTGAGTGGACATAAAGGGAGAATAATGAGGTGCTAAAGGGTCTCTATCCTGTGGTGGAGGAGACAGGGCTGGACCAGCATCTGTAATCTCTGTTCCTCCTATGTCCTCCTCCCTCCCTCCCAGCAACCCAGCGCCTGCCCAAAGACTCACATGTAAGCTTTGTAGTTGGATCCAATTTTCTGGATGCGGATGTCATACTTGGAGTCAATGAAGGCCTCAGTGGTGGCATAGGTTTTGGCCATAGCCACCATGCTGGTGATGTCCTGGTAGTCATGCTGGTTTTCTACTTTGATCTGTTTGGAAAGATCAGGGGTGAGTGCCAGCCTGCCAGTGTTTTGTGTATTTAGTGACTTTGAGAAAGTCACCTGCCTAGCAGGAGAGACAGACATAAGAAACAAGTTATTCCACTACATACCGGTAGATGAGGAAGGGAACATTCCATTGGAGTTGTCGAGAGAATCTTTACAGAACAGGTGAGCTCTGAACTGGGGTTGGAAGAATAAGTATAATTTTCAGCCAGGGCGTTTCTATGGAGGGTAGAGGGGACCGGCAAAGCAGAGGGCAGAGGAACCACACAGGGATGGGGAATACACAAGTGGTTCAGACTGGCTGATGGGGCTGGAGGATGATGGATGGCTGAGGTGGGTTGTCAGGGAATAGACCTTGGGGGACCTCAATTGCTTTAGTAAGGGACTAGAATTTTAGCCTGCGGGCTCTGGAAAACCACTGGAGGAAGTGGAGGAGTTTAAACAAGAAAGTAGCCTAATTTGTGTTTTAGAAAAATCCCTCGTGCACTGGGGGTTATATGCAACTAATAAATCATTGAACACTACATCAAAAACCAATGATGTACTATATGTTGGCTAGCTGAATTAAAAAAAATCCTACAAATATTTGCATGGAGGGTTGTAAGGTAGGTTGAATGTGACATGGGGTTGGGGACAGTTGGAAAAAAAGGAGTATATATAAATGTGCGTGTGGTGTGTACGTGTTGGGTATGTGGATGTAGGTTATATGTATGTGCAGTTTATGGGGGGACAGTGTGTGATGGGGAGTCCATGTGTGTGCATAGGTGTGTTATATGTTATATATATGGTGTGTTGTATGTTGTGCTTGTGTGTACAAGCAGTGTGTGTGTGTGCATGTGCACCTATGCATATGCAATGGGCAAGGCTGGTTGTGCTCAACCCAAGGCCTGGGAGAGAAACACACTGTTTACCAGGCTGAGGCCAAGAACATGAAGTGGTGCTTTGGGGTCAAGGAGAGGTCCCAGGAGAAGTTCCAAGGCAAAATGCAGGGGATGAGGCCAAAGTTCTGTGACCGTGACCTCAAGACAGAAAAGTTGACTGCCAGCTGCTGTGGCCCACTGGGAGTGCTGCCCCCTCCCCTTTACCCTCACCTGGATAGCAGAGGAGTCTGATGCTGGACCAGAGGTGGGCAGAGCCCAGATCCCCTGGAGGTGGGGGGGTTGGCCGGTGCTGAGGAGCTTGTGTGGGAGGCTGTATGGTCCTTACAGTCCCTCCTCGCCCTCTCCTGTATCTCTCGGAGCCTCACCAGTGCCCTGACCACTCCATCCCTGCAGCAAGTTGCGCACGCCCAACCTCACAACTTCCAAAGAAGCTTCACATTTCTCTCGTGGGACACAAAACAGGATTGTGAGGTGGGCAGTGTGGGCATTATTATGGTCATTTAACTGATGCAGAAACATATTTCTTGCCTTGTCCAAGGCCATAGGGCAGCTAAGCACAGAGCTAGGAAGGAAGCTCAGGACTCCAAGAGCACAGCTGTTCTCCAAACCATCTTCAGGGTATCTTAAAGTGCACGCCTGCTCTTCCACCCTAACACATGGGAAACAATGATGGGGAGTGAGGCTTAGCACACCTTATCTCTGCTTGGCTCTCTCAGAGTTCCAGCCTCTCAGCAACGATGCTGAGTCCTACTTTGTGGAACAAATAAAAGCGACCAAGCAAGAGTTCCCTATTTGCCATCCCTTTCCAAGCTCACCAGCTTTCCCTCTCCTCTTCTTCTAGATGGCGGTGTGCCTCCTCCCACTCATGGCTGAACCTGCCCTTTGTTCTAGGTCTTCTAAGACTGACTGCTCACTGTCCCCTCCTCCTTCAGGAATAGGACCCTTAAGTTTTATCTGGGCATCTAGTCTCTCAGCTAAAGAGGGCTTTTTCCAGTCTCCCTCCTAGATAGACGCAGCCAAGTCTCGGAATCTGGTCAGTGAACACAGGAGTGGATGCGCTATGAGCAACCTCAGGGTGGTGCCTTTACCGCAAAGGGAATCTTCCCAGTCAGTCTCTTTTCCCTCTTCCTTGGCTGGGATCTCAGACCAGCGGATGGAAGCCACATGCTGAGGACAGCTGAGTAATAAGGTCAATGGAACCTGGATTCCCAACACCATGGAGTCCCCAATCTACCCTTGACTGTGCATGTTCAGACTCTTACATGAGAAAGAAATGGACTTTAATCTTGTTTAAGTCACTGGTATTTGGTTCTCATTAAACCATTCAAACTAGATTTCAGCCTTGTATTTTTTGTCTTTTGCTCTCTGTTGATCCTTTATCTTTTGGGTCAACATGATCATGCGTCCTCCATTCTCCTCAAATTGTTTCTGCTCTTCAGTACCCCAGGTACTCCCTGCTCTGTCTCTATCTCCTCACTTTCCACTCATCCCCAAACCCACCATCTTTGGATGTCGCTCCCCACTACTCCACTGAAACTGATTTGGCAAAGGTCACCTGTCACCTCCTCACTGGCAAATCTGATAGTGTTCTTTTGCTCGGCATCCTGTATGGCATTCCGTGACATCTGAAATTGCTGAGCTTTTTGAAACTCGGTTTCTACACCACCGCTCTCTTCTGGTTCTCTTTTTTCCTGCCAACTTCTTTACTTTATCGCCTCCCCTTCCTCCAACTTCCCCTCTAATGATCAGAGCGTTTCATCTTCAGCCAACATTTGGGGTCTTGTGGAGAGAGTTAGAGTCACCACAATGAAAGAATGGGTGGTGGTGTGGGGGAAGCTTGCAAGGACAGCTTGTCTAATTCAGTTTTGTCCCTGGGTGGCTCTGGAAAGGACCAGAACTTCTTCCTAGACAGCATAGCATACATGGCCAGATGTCTTGGACACTTTGAGCTGCCCACAACGTCCATTCTCTTCTATGGTCATGAAGCACCCTGATCTGGGGGCACACGACCTCCCACAGAGTAAATATCACACTTCCCTATCTCCCGGGCCCCTGTGTGTGACCATGTGACCATGTTTTCGTCTTCTGCGAGCAGAAATGGAGTCCTAACTTCCAGGCTTACTATTAAAGGGAAGGGGGGGGGGCGGTTTGCTCTTCCTGCTAGTTGGAGTGTGGACCATCTTTGACATTGTGGCTGAGGAGCAACACCCCAGGTATGCATGATCAACAAGATGGAAGGAGCCTGGGCCCTTAAAACCAAGGAAGTTCCATGCGAGCCCTGGGCTGCTTTCACCCAGACCATTGTGTGTGAGAGAAAGTTCTGGCTTATTTAAGCCATCTTAGGTCTCTTGTTACACAGCTGAACTTTGTCCCAGTTATTACAGGAGCCCTAAGTAAATATTTGTTGAATGCATCACACATGCATTCGTCTCTTCACAGGAAAGACAAAAGAGAGCAAAGAGAGACAGTGTAAACATAGGAGTTTAATGAATTAATTAGTTAACTAATTAGTGGTTAGCCCAACATCTCCTTGTGCACCTTTTCTGGGTGGTTTGGGGCTGCGGTGCTCACCCTGCCCTCTCCTCGAGTGAGGATATAATCCTGGTTTCTTGTATACAGACTCTTCTAAAACCCCAGGACAAGCCCTGGCTTACGTCCCTGGCAATTTTAAGTTCTTTTCCTTACAGAGGGCCTTCAAACTGTGCATCCCTGGGCCCCGTAAAGCGTAGCTCCACTGATGTCTTCCTCCCATTAGATGGTCAGCTTCTCAAGGATAGACAATGAGTCTCCCCCACAAGTCATAACACAGGTGTCTGGCACAGATGCATCCAATGTGTTTGCTGGATTGAATTTAAGAAGACTGGATAAAGATCCACTCATAACACGGGAAGGGGCAGGGAAATGGGAGGAAGAATATGGGAGTTTGGGAAAAGGCAAAGAAAACACGTGTCCCCAAAACTAGTTTTTTCACAACGTGAATTTTTCTGTAACTGCTTGGACTGGATTCTACCTTCTTGGAGGTTTCTTTCCATTGTGAGAACCCGATCAAATAAGAAACTGTGGGGAAGTGGGAAGGGGGCCTGGGGCCGGGTGTGGTGGGTCCTGGAGGGGACTCTGGCATGGTCCTCAGGCAAAAGGATAGGCCGGGGTCAGGGGGCACTAAGGCCGGGCAGCCGCAGGGATGAAGTGGCTGCTGGCCTGGAGAGAGAGTCTTGGCACTCTGCTTTATTTACTAGCTGGAAAACCCTCCAAATGTTCACAGAGACAAGCTAAAAACAGGAAGCCCTAAATGAACTGTGATTTAAGATTACCCATTTGCTGCTCTGGGGACCTGCAGTGGGGTCACCACAGACTCCCTGACTCTGAATTCTCCCTCCATGTCTCTGCCTCCCTCTCCCCTCCTCTCCCTTACCTGTCTCTTCTTTCCCTCTTTCTCTGCCATGCTTGTCTTCTCTCCCTGTACCCTACACTGTTCTACCTGCTCTTGTGTGTTTGCGTGCATGGGTGTGGTTCGTCCTGAGGGGGAGCCTGGTGGGGGGCATGGAGACAGAGAGGGCAGAAAGGGAGAGAAGCAGGAGAGAGGGGTCAGGGTACAGTTCTGAATCTCCTTAATGGGATTCACCTCAGAGGTCTCCTATTCCTGAGATGGGGGAGTCCTCTTCTTCTTTGGTAGATTGTCTGCATTTGCTTAAACACCTCTGAGAACAGGGGGCTCACTACTGGGCAAGGAAGTTAATTTCCCCTTGGAGAGCTTCTGTCATACATTACGCCCAGAATGAATGACTGGTCCCAGTTATTGATCAGGAAGGGGAATTCTCAGCCCTCAGCCTTGTGTCTACTCTTCGCATCCTTGAGGAGAGTCAGCCAGGTATGCCCAAGTCATTCTCTTCTTTAACCCACCCTAACACGAGCGGGTTTCAGACCCTCTACTACCTTGAAATGCTCTCATCTGACAATCTCCTAAACTATGTGGTGTCCGGAATCATACCCAACTCCAGATGTGGTTTCACCAGCTGAGACTGGAGAAGACTGTCACCTCCCCCTACGTGTAATACATCTGGCAGATGTACATCGGTCAGACTCCTGCCCCAGAGCCTTTGTACTTGCCATTTGTTGCCTGCGTGGCCTGCACCCTCACTTCATTCCGGTCTCGGCTCAGAGCAGTCTTCCCTGACCCGTAGCTGTGCCACAACTCCTCCCGCCCAGCACTCCTTATCCACTGTACCCCGCTTAATTTTTCTCCATGGCACTCCCCCCATCCCACTTCACACCATTATCTATTTATTTGTTTGTCATCTCTCTTCCTTACCATTCTATTAGAATGGAGGCTCTGCAAGACCGCTGTGGGATTTCAAGCACTGAAAACAGCATTCAAGGAGCAACAAGCAACCGACAGATTTGGTTAATGATTGAATAAATATAGCTAAGTGTTGCCAGGTAGGTACTGAGTGCCCATTATATTCAGGTAATTATTGACTGTTTTTCCAGATACTATGCTGGAGCCTGGGGATGCAATAGGGAAAAAGAGATTTATGATTTTAATCCAAATGGAGCTTTGAGCCTATTCATTACTTGCTCCTATTGACTCGGCTTAATACAATGGTAGTTTTTCTAAGATCCATATAGAGCTCGCTTGAAGCTAATATTTTCAGGTCATTTGGAAACACAAGATCCTGATAATTCACATCTCTCCGTGCGTGGACCTGAATGTGTCCAGTCCCAGAGCAGGACTTTACATTTCCCCCTGTAAATATTAAAACTCTCATGTTTTCATCTGTCCCTTCACCTTCCAATATTGACTCTGTCATCTAACCTGTTAACTACCCCTCTCAGCTCTATGTCAATCATGATATCGGTGCCCCCGTGCTATCCCTAATTCCAGCTGTTTGACCTGATTTAAGTCACTTCTCTTAGTTTTCTTATCTGTTACATGAGATAACAACTGCCTTGTAGGATTATTATGATCTTTAAAGAAGATTTTATGTATGTATGTATGTATGTATTTTAGAGGGAGAGAGAGCATGTGCACAAGTGAGTGTGGGGAGGGGCAGAGGGGGGAAGAAGAGAGAATCTCAATCAGACTGTCTGCTGATCATGGAGCCCGACCGTGGGGCTCAGTCTCACCACCCGGAGATCATGACCTGAGCCAAAATCAAGAGTTGGATGCTTAACTGGCTGAGCCGCCCAGGCACCCCAGGTTACTATGATTTTTAAATGAAATTATAATGAATGTCAAAGTATCTACTTAGCATGGTGTCTGGCACCCAGTAAGTACTCAGTAAAAGCTGGTTATCTTTAATTAAATAATCGTTGTGATTCTTTGTTGACACTGAACCACCAATAAACACTTTTTATACAGTTATTTACATAATTGTTTATCCTGTAGCTACAATATCTACCTCCTGTATAATCACCCAAATTGATGAAGAGTTCTTTTTAGATCAATTGCAGCTCATTAATGCAGAAGGAGTAAGAGAACGAGGACATCATCCTTCTGCAACTACCTCCTTCATGCAATAATGGGTCTAGGCAACAGTGATCGATGCAAGACCTCTGGGAAAGGCTGATGGAGAACTTCCAAATGTGCGGACCAGGCAGACAGTACCTGAATTCACAGGTCAGTCTTTTTATTTATTTTTTAAAGATTTTATTTATTTGAGAGAGAGAATGAGAGAGATCATGAGAGAAGAGAAGGTCAGGCGGAGAAGCAGACTCCCCATGGAGCTGGGAACCTGATGCGGGACTCGATCCTGGGACTCTGGGATCATGACCTGAGCTAAAGGCAGTCGCTTAACCAAATGAGCCACCCAGGCACCCATCACAGGTCAGTCTTAAATCCCAAAAGACAGGCAGACATGACTATGTCTACAGATGTGCAGGGAAAACATCCGCTACCAACTGGAAAGTGTTGCCAAAACCCAGAACCTGAGCCACAGCAAGTATCTATATTCAACCAACAGTTTATACGATGTACAGGCAGCAAGAGAACACCATTCATCTGTAATCAGCTATATTCAGACCGTAGAAAATTCTACAGGGAAATGACCTTTTCCGCCTTCTAACAAATAAGTGACCGACCAACCACAGGAAAAGGAACTCTTGCAGATCAAAAGAGACTCACATTATACCAACCATGTCCGGTGTGAAGGCCTTGTTTGGATACAATGAGAATGAACCAATTAACAGGAGACCATGGAACACTGAATAGGTATTAGATGATATTAAAGACTTACTATTAATTTTTTTGTATCCTACTGGTACTTGTCTGTGTTAAAGGAAAGAAAAGGAGACCTTATGTATTTCAAATACATACTGAAATATTTATAGGTGAAATTATGTGATATCTGAGATTTGATTTAAAACAATATGGTGATCCATAGAGACAGACAGGAGATGAGGGGTTGCCAGGAGCTGAGGTGAACGGAGAATGGGAGATGACTTCTGCTGGGTGTGGGATGATAAACATATCTTGGAATTATGTAATGGTGCTGGCTTCACCTTGCGAATATGCTTCAAAGTTACTGAACTGTACACTTTAGAAGGATGAATTTCATAAAATGAGAATAATATTTTAACTTAAAAAAATGAAAAAGTATCCAACGGCTTTTGAGAGGAAGTGTGGAGGAGTATGTAGAACAAAACTGACCATCAGTGAATAATGGTTGAAGTTGGGTGATTGGTAGTTGGGGATACACTTGACTGTTCTTTTCTTCTCTTGTGTATATTTGAAAATTTCCATAATAAAGTGTTAAAAAAAAAGCAGGGCTAAAAGAGAAAGACAAATAAGAGTGAGCATGTAAAACTGTTCTTCAAATGAGGTTAAAAGCCCATTTGGTAATATCTGATTAGGGGTGTGACCCCATTTGGTTGTGTTCATTGCAGGAACCTTTGGTCAGTAACATAATTCAGTCTCCCTAAGAGGAAATGCAACCAGATGCCTAAGAGAATTGCAATCATTCATTCTTTCTTTCTTTCTTTTTTTTTTTTTTTTAAAGATTTTGTTTATTTATTTGACAGAGAGAGAGAGAGAGAGAGATCACAAGTAGGCAGAGAGAGGCAGAGAGAGAGGAAGGGAAGCAGGCTCCCCGCCTAGCAGAGAGCCCGATGTGGGGCTCGATCCCAGGACCCTGGGATCATGACCTGAGCCGAAGGCAGAGGCTTTAATCCACTGAGCCACCCAGGCGCCCCAATTCTTTCTTTTTTTTTTTTTTTTAAGAGAGAGAGAGAGAGAAAGACAGAGAGACAGAGAGTACACGGGCATGATGAAGAAGAGGGGCAGAGGGAGGGGAAGAGAGAGAGAATCTTGAGTAAACTCCCTGATGATCATGGAGCCTGATGCACGGCTCAATCTCACAACACTGAGATCACGACTAGAGCTAAAATCAAGAGTCAGACACTTAACCAACTGAGACACTCAGGTGCCCCACAACCATTCTTGGAATTCAAATCCATGTGACATCTCCTGGGCTCCTCTTATAGAGGACACTGATGTGTAACAAATGCCAACAATGCTTTCTGATGTTTGATGTTACTTATAATACCACTTAGTGTAAGCTCATGGGATTGTGTCATCTCTTTTTTTCTTTTTAAGATTTTATTTATTCATTTGACAGACAGAGAGAGAGCACAAGCAGGAGGAGCAGCAGGCAGAGGGAGAGGGAGAAGCAGACTCCCCATTGAGCAGGAAGCCCGACAGGGGACTTGATCCCAGGACTCTGGCATCACGACCTGAATCAAAGGCAGATGCTTAACTGCCTGAGCTACCTAGGCTCCCCTCATGTCATCTCATTAAGATTAAGCAGGTGATTTTGCAGATGACCAATAAATGCAACCCAGTGATCACTTTGATCTATTTGTTATAGTTTACTTTTTATTTGAGCAATGAATATACACACACAGAGCAAAAAAAAAAAAAAAGGTCAAAAATATAAAAATAAAATCTGGGAGAAAATAAGTATGTTTTTTACTTTAAACCCCAAGCCCCCTGGTGAAAAGATTTCTTTGTACTCTTCTGGAAACAGTCTATGACTATATTGTAAGAAGATATAAAATGAGTCTCTTCTTGTCTGTGATGGTTAATTTTTTTTTTAAGATTTTATTTATTTATTTGTTAGAGAGAGAGAGAGAGCATGAGCACAGGCAGACAGAGTGGTAGGCAGAGGCAGAGGGAGAAGCAGGCTCCCCGCTGAGCAAGGAGCCCGATGTGGGACTCGATCCCAGGACGCTGGGATCATGACCTGAGCCGAAGGCAGCCGCTTAACCAACTGAGCCACCCAGGCGTCCCTGTGATGGTTAATTTTATGTGTCAAATTGGCTGGACCATGGGGCTCAGGTGTTTGGTTAAGTAGTGTTCTGGATGTTTCTGTGAGGGGTTTTGGTTGAGATTTACATTTAAATCACTGGACTTTTCAGTTAAGCAGATTGTCCTCCATAGTCTGAGTGGGCCTCGCCTAATCAGTGCAAGGCCTGAATAGACCAAAATTCAGTATCTTCAGCCGACCAGCCTACTCTGCAGAGTTTGGACTTGCCTGACCCCCAATAATCCTGTGAACCAAGTCCTTAAAATAAATCTCTTTACCCCACTCTATACAATTCCTATCGCTTCTGTTTCTTTGGACAACTGTGACAAGTGCACTGTTTTGGTGACAGCTGATGCAAGAAGACAAAGGGATCACCGTCGAAAGTAAGTTGTGACAGAGACCGCTGTGGCCAAGAACAGATACACCCACGCTGATATAAATAACAAGGTTGGCTGGCTGGAGATTCGAGATTCTGAGTTGATGATTTCTTTGGGAAAAGCTGTGCCAGCCACTAGTCCTCTTGCTACATCTGGTAAGAGCATCAGTGGGACAAGACTGATGGGTATTTGAGCAGCAAGGGAGGGCTGGTGTGCTGGGGCTGATGCGTTCCTAGGATACTACAGCTCAGCACCCCAGACTTTGGTCTCTCCAGGCTAAGAATGTGAGTGCTTCCTGTAAACCGCAGTGGTCTATGTGGGAGAGACACCAGCCTTGAGCCATTTAAAATCCCGGACAGAGGGAGCCATGGCTGAAGGGCTACCCACCTGGTCCAAGCCACCATCATACCTCTTTGGACCACTGCAACCATCTTCTTTTAAAATTTCTCATGCCTGGGGCGCCTGGGTGGCTCAGTGGGTTAAGCCTCTGCCTTCGGCTCAGGTCATGATCTCAGGGTCCCGGGATCAAGCCCTGCATCGGGATTTCTGCTCAGCAGGGAGCCTGCTTCCTCTGCCTGCCTCTCTGCCTACTTGTGATCTTTGTCTGTCAAATAAATAAATAAAATCTTAAAAAAAATTTCTCATGCCCAAGCCAAACCTCAGACTGATTTCCTTAGCATCTCTGGGGGTGTGGGCCAAGGCATCAGTATCTTTAGAAGCTCCCCCAGGCAGCTGTGTACAACCCAGGTCACAAAGCATGACCTTGTGTGATCTGGGTCCTTCTTACCTCTCTTTTGCACTAAGCCAAATGTTTCCCTGCCTCACTGCTTCTAGACTTGTTATTCCCTCTGCTTGGAACAATTTTCCCGAATGCCTTCCCATGGCGCACTTCTTCAAGTCTCAGCCCAGATGACCCCTTAGTGGAGGCTTTTCCAACTACCTGATATAAAGTAGCTAACTTTCCTTGACCACTCTGGGAAGTCTCTACTGAATTGCCCTAGTTTATTATTATTACTTCTTTTCCCACCATCTTTGACCATCTGAAATTACTTATTGGCTAATGTACTTACTGTCTCTCTCCTCCACAAAAATGTAAACCATCAAGACTAGGGGCCTTCTGCGTCTTGCTGGAGAAACAACATAATAGTGTTACAGAATGTAAGCTCAAATCCCAGCTCTGTCACCTATGGGCTGTGTGACCTTGGGGGAAGTTACTTAGCCTCTCTGTGTCTCACTTTCCCTAACAAAAAAATGTTGGGTTCTTGGTAATGTAAAGTAGCCACTCCACATCAAATGCGGATAACTTGCTGGATTACTATTGCACATCACTGGATTGTTGTCGAGCATTAAATAAGATACTACGTGTAAAGAGCCTGGAAGGAGGCTTGGCTTATCACAAGCACTCAGTAAATGTTAACTGTTATGATTATTATTATCATAACAATAATAGATCCTGAACACCCTGAATTGTGCTTTGCACACAGGAGGGACTCAATAAATATTCGCTGAAAGAGTGAACAAAGGACCCAGTTGTGGTAACAGCTGAGTGCAGAGAGTCTAGGCAGGAGGGAAAAAGCAGGTGCAATGGCCCTGAGGCTCAAGGTACCTACAGAAAAGAGACTCACGAAAACAGATAATTGAGCTTAACACCTTTTCATGGAAGCTGAGGGCGAATACGTTTTCATGCTTGAACAGGGGCAACCCGATCTCCTTATACAAATGAACACAGAGAATGGGGCCAAGATCCTTCCCAGAAAATGCCCTGGAATCCACCCGATACAGAGATCCATGAGTGATGGAAGTCCACTGCCCTATTTCAATAGCCTAGGAAACATTTCAGGCGAGTGTGACCAGCGGCTCACCCTGGCTGCATCTATCTCCATCAAGTTCCCACAGAAAGCCCAGTGTGGAGCACACTCCCTCCTGGCGCGATGGCCCAGACAAACTTGTTTTTTCCAAACAAAGATAACGAATTGCATGAGGCAATTTACTGAACCAGGTTATTTACGAATAAGCTAAAAGCTGGGAGGACAGCTACCAACAATAATAACTGTAGCTTCAGAGCACTTGCTCTGTGGTCTTTCTGGCAGGGATCAGCTTGCCGGGCCAGCTGGAGGGTCAGGCCACTCCTCGCCTGAGACATTAAACCGTTACCCCAGCCCACAGATGGAGGCTTGTTTCTCTGTTTTTATAACAGGAAGGCATGTATCCAGCTCATTCCAGAGTCGTATTCGCTCATGAAGAAACTAGTTAGATGGGGTGAAGAGCGATGGGCTACATCTCTATTTTCCCTCCCAATAATTTTTTTTTTACCAGTCTTCCAGCTCCAAGACTCTCAAGGCAGGACTAAGTCTAGGTTCTGTGGGTATGTGGTTAATGTCAAGCCGTGCTTACAGCGTAGCTCGGAATTCACTCCGGAGGTCGGTATTCTGTAAGAGGTAGGTGGGAGTTGCTCTAACTGAGTGGAGAAGTTCCCAGACTTTCTTGGGTTCATGGCTTCCATCTTAGGAATTATTTCACAGCATTTCTAGGCCAAAAGAAATATCGAGCAGTTTCATCTACAGAGCACTTAGAGCGAAACAGCTTACCAAGTACTTATGTCCTAACAACTTGGTAACTGGAAAAAAAATACGCATCATGTTTTTATTTCCTTTCAAATAAATACAATTACTTACTAATGTGATATTTGTGCAGAATCGGACTGGACACCATCACCCTCATTTCCTGTTCCACACTGATTTTCATGGGGTACTTGCTTAATTTGTAGCTCACCAGCACCAAAACCCCAGCTTTGCAAAGATGTGACATCATTGAACGGAACATGTCGTAATGTGATGTTGAAACTGTGAACTACATCGTTTAGCCATTTGCATGGTGTCTGACAGACGCCTAGAATTGCCGTTCCCTTGAAAATTCAGAATATACCATGCCGCTCCCAGGGCAGCCCAATGCAGGGGTTGGGAACCGAGGGCCTAATGTTATTACTTCTGGCATTCTCCCCGGCAGAAAAGAACACACGTCCCTCGTGCAATCACCCTGGCATAAAGCCTGCCTGCTTCTCATGGAAAACCGAGGTCTGAGAAAGCCACAGGAGCGGAGATCTCCAATGAACCAATCTACACTTCAAAGGAGAATCCTTAAACATACCTGAAATAAAATAAAATATCATCCATGGGCTGCATTAAGCAGATGGTTAAGGCCCAGTTGCCATCACGGAGGAGCTCACAGCCCATGGAATAGACAGATTTGGGGATAGACTGTTCAAGAGGGGCTGCCCTCTGCAGGCAGCAGAGGGACCCTGAGGCCTGCAGGGTGAGTGGGGCAGAGAAGGGTTCCCAGATAAGGGGATGGGGTCCACCCAACTCCCATTGTAATGATCTTGGGGGGAAAGGATGAGTTTAAAAATTCAAAGTTCTGCCTTCTTTCTGAAATGGCACAATCACAATTCACAGATTGTTACTGACCCTCACTGATCTCAATATTTTCACACATTTTTTTCAAGAGTTCTGATCTGTTTTTTAAGGAGCACAAACTCTGCCAGGAACGGTACTACACAGGTTACGTGTAGTATCTCATTTAAGCAGGAAAAACAACCCTACGGGCTTCTGGCCATGGCGTAGCCACATTGGCCCTGTCTCTGTAAACCACTAGAAGACCAGAAAGGCTTTACAAGGCAAGTGTCCGAGGCAGTGGGAGCAGGCCCTGCAGGGCCGCGAGCCATCAGGGAAGGGAAATTCAGAAGGTGTGCCCCGTGTTCACCTGGACCCTTTCCGGGCCACTTCTGTCACTCTCTGCTGGCCTGTGACCTCCGACAGGGTCTCCTGCACTTTCTAAACGTTTCCTGCCTTGGGGCTTTTGCATAAGCTCTTCTCTCTCCCCGGAAGGTTCTTCCCTCCTACGGCTCACATGGCTGGCTCACTGCCATTCTTCTCGTGCTTGTCTTAATGGCACTGCCTCAGTTTCTCTGATAGTTCCACCATGTGGTTTTCTTTCTTTCCTTTTTATAATTGGGTATTATCTGCTCATTTATATAATATCTACCTCTCCTATTAGCTCATGACTTCTATACTGAGTGCCTAACACAGCACCTGGCAGGCAGTAGGTGCTCAATAAGGAGCTCTTGAATGAAAGAAGGAAGGGGATGCCTTCCCCTGGTGGCTCAGTCAGTTAAGCAATTAAACAGTTAAGAGTCTGACTCTTGATTTTGGCTCAGGTCATGATGTCAGGGTCCTGGGATCAAGCCCTGCATGGGGCTCCACACTCAGTCCAGAGTTTGCTTGTCCCTCTCTTCCCCAACCCGCCCATGAGTACCCTCTCTTTTTCTCTCTCTCAAATAAATAAATAAAAATAAAATCTTAAAAAAAAAGAAGGAAGGAAGGACACATCGGATTGTCCCCTCCCCTTCCTGGGGGACAGTGGGGGAATGGGGAGTTAAGAGGAAAATGGAGAGATAGAGGAGTCCCCCTCTTCTTTTACAAAAGTTACTGAAACATATTTCTGAAGAATTTGGGACTTGAAGACAACACATGTCCACTGTGTATCTTCCCAGTAACCTTGAGAGGGAGATGCTGTCCTCCTCTTTTCACAGCTGAAGTTCAGAGAAGTGAACAATTTGTCCAAGATCCCCCAGCCAGTCAGGGGAGGGATGGAGATTCACATCCGGGCCTGGTGAGTTCAGAGCCCTGTGATCTGTTCATGACACTGCCCTGCCCTGTTTGATGGCAAAGGATCCAAGTGACTTTTCTCTTTTCCTACATTTTCCTTTCCCTCCTTATCCTCAATTGGCTCTTTTTCAAGCTCTACTGACATATGCACTTGGGCTGGCCAAGTGCAATTGCTGAGAGCACAATGGGGCAGGTGCCCAGGCTCTTCCTGGAAGGACCGAGGGAGGCAAGCTCTACCAGCCAAACTCCACAGCCAAGGTATCCCCCAGCTGGAATCACGGTCCTGATGATTCAACCTAAAGGTCCCTTGGCCAAGGCAGCCCATGCCAGGGGACCCCCATGTGGCTGAGGCTCAGGACTGAGTCACAGGGAAGGCTGCCAGCACCTGAATCACCCACTCCACCTTTGGCTGGAAAGAAGCGGCTGGGGGGCTGGGGAGGGGCACTGGGCTGGGACCGTGTGTCTCACCCTGTGAATACACAATAACGATGATTGTAGTAACAATGATGGGCAATGACAGCTCCGTTTAATGAGCGCTTTTTATGTGCCAGGTGCTATTCTAACCATAGATTAATTCACTTAGTCTTCATGACAATCCTATGCAGTAAGTACAGTTGTTTTCCCATTTCAACCATGATAAAACTGTAGCCCAGCAAAGTTGTGTAATTGGCTGCAGGGCCCAGGGCTGGCACATGCAAGAGCCGAGATCTACCCAAGGTCTGTCTGATTCCAAAGCCCAGCCATTCATTTGACAAGTGTTTATGGAGCCCTTACCATAAGCCAGGCGCTGTTGCGGGCACCAGGGATAAAATGGTGAGGTTGGGTGAGAAATTAATAGACAAATCCATGACATCTTAGGTGGAGACAAGTGTTACGGGGAAAATAAACTAAGCTAAGGTGGGTAGGGCTTACAGGAGGTTAGGGTGTGGATGTTATTTCATACACAGCCTTTTTGAGTCTTCCCTAATAAGGTGGCATTGAGCAGAGACCTGAAAGAGGTTAAGGAATGAGTCCCAGGCTTCCCTTGGATGCAGAAGAGCAAACGCCAAGACTGCGTACTTGATGAGTCCCAGGGAAGCAGGTGTGCTTGTGGCCAAGTGAGCTGAGGCCAGAGTTGGGGGTGGAGGTCAGGGCGGTGGGGGAGGGACGCAAGTCACACAGGGTGTCAAAGCCAACAGGAAGACTTCTGTTTTCACATTGAATGACATGGGGAGCCAGGGAGTTTCTGGGGTAGGGAAATGACATGATGGGACTTATGGTTTAAAAGAATCACTTTGTTATGAGAAAACCAAAGCAAGGGCTAAAAAGGCAAGAGACCTGTTGAAAAGCTGGTTTAATAATATAGGTGAGTGATGACAGAGGCTTGAACCAGGATGGTAGATTCTAGAATGGGTTTGAAGGCAGAGTGGAAAGGATTTGCTGATGGGTAGGATGCCAGAAAAATGCAGGACTGAAGAATGGCTTCAAGGGTTTTGGTTGGAGCAGTTGGAAACATGGATCCTCCCTCTCTCCCTTTGCTCCCTTCTCAAATGGGAAAGGCTGTGGAAAACCCAAGTGCCCAGTTGTGTCCACTGTCAGACGTCCTGGTGGCCGTTTCTACAAACAAGTCTGGAATTCAGAAGGGAAGACATGCCTGGGGATTTAATTTCAGGGGTCACAGATGTGCACGTGGTATGGGAAGCCATGGAACGGAGTGAAACAGCCTATGGAGGGGGACCCAGAGTTTAGAGGTCAGGGACATCAAAGGGAACTAGCAGAGGGGACTGAGGAGGCATGGCCAGGGGGTAGGAGGAGAACCAGAGGAGCCTGAGTGTTCTCTGCAACGCCATCCTGTTTGGAAAGCCAAACAGAACTCGTAACTCCTCTCCAGAAGGATGCATCTGGGTTGTCACCGAGGGGCCACCTGATGGCTTATCAGCTCTGTCCTTATCCTTAAGGTGACTCTGGGCCTTTCTTTCCCTTCCATTCTCTCTCCCTCCCTCCTCCCTACCTTGCTTCTCACCTGACTTTACCAAACACAGACTTATACCTTCTCTCTTGCCCGCCTGTGCCTCCTCCATGCCAGGTGCCATGTTTGGCACGGGCATGAACCTAGCCGAGGAAAGGGACAGACCAAAACAACAAACTGAAATCAAATAGGATAAGAATCCTAAGAAAGCATTCTGGAAGCTCAGAATTTCTTGTGCTTCTGTGGTTTACAAAACACATTCATGTTCAATTCTCTCCTGTGGCTCCTGAGGGGAAGCCCAGGGTGTTCAGGGCAGGGAATTAGGGAGGGTCTGCCATGACAACCCGGGACTCCATCTTGGGTTCCCAGGAGGGATAGAAGCGAGGCCAAGACAGGTGCTCCGAGATGGTTGATGCCTTCTGCAGTGGGGGCTGTGCTGGGCCACCTGGACCCCCTCGCCCCCAGCAGGACAGAAATACTCATTCCCTCAGCTGTCTGGTATGGCGGCAGCTGATGACTCATGGTTGAGAGTGGCTCTCCAGGAACTGCCCTCAGCTAAGGGGGCAAGGCCTTGCCCCAGTTTATATCACATTCCTAGGGCAGCCCACGTGCAATGACCAATTAGTGCAGGAGTTCGAAAGGCCCAGCTTTCTTGCCGTGATGTATGACCATTCGGAAGGGCCTTCTCAGCTCTAGGGTTCCCCGTGGTATCAACTGAGGTCCCTTTTGTAACCAGCTTGTAGTTCACCCTCCCCCCCCATCCTCCTTCCCTAACCTCTCAAGTGGGTGTTCCCAGGTGCAGAACGTTCCCAGAGCAGACCCCCAAAACATGCTGAGTCAAATCCCCACCTCAGATTTTACCCACCATCCATTTCCCTATTTCCTGCATCCTGATAGAACTCTAATTTTCGTTAGGTTTCTCCCCCGCTCCACCCAGCCACGGGCTTCAGCGGAACTGACCCAACTCCCAACACAAAATGTAGCTACTGATTACCTTAAGTCACTCAGAACACAGCACTCCTCTGTCTGGGGCCCTGGGGATGGACGTGGGAGTAAATGCTCCCAATCAGATGCCAGAGAACATCTTACTCCGCGATGGATGTGAGCAGGGAAGCATGAAACATGTAACCCAGAACGCCGTAGGCAGCCTGCCCAGCACAGGGGGAATGACTTGGAATGAAGCTGAGCCCGAGGCGGGGCACTGAAGGGCTTGGAAACAGAAGGAGCCTAGGACCTTGAGGACTTCGCCGAGATGCTAATCCCCAGGTCTTAGGAGTGTTTCAGCCAGATTGAGGTGGAATTTTCTGTTACTCACAGCCAAAATAATCCTGATACAGGGTGGCTGGCTACAGGCCCCCCAGACCTGTTTTGCTGGCCCGTGGGTGTGTCGGCCGGAAGGTATTCTTCCCGAGGCTCTTGTCTGAGGCAGAAGTTTTTACTCTGAAGCGTGCTGGGGCCCCCTAGAGTCTTTTTCTTCAGAGCCGAACAACTTTAGGGTGGGGGAAAGCTATTGGGGGGAAACTCTTATTTCCAAACTCCTGCAGTTTCCTTCCATGTGGTGGGGAGCGACACCTCTGGCCTGTCTGCCCCTCAGAAGGAGTGACATACTCAGTCAGAGGGTTTGGAGAAGAAATGGGCAAACGTAGTAAGTAGCCCAGCCCATTCTCCTTTCCTTTCTCTTTGAGAGCTGTCTTTCCTACAAACCACATGTGATCTGCACTGCTTCCCAGAGTATGTGTTTTTTGGGTCAGGCCCCAATGTGGGGAAGCCTGAGGCAGCCCCACACTGTCTGTATTTCATGGGTAAGTCTCATTCTGGGGTTCAGTAATGAGAAACCCACTTGCCTGCACACCTAAGCCACATTCTTTGGTATCTTTATTTGTACTAAGGTGTTATATTTTATTTTTCCAGTTTCCTACTGTACGCCAACAACTCACAGAGAGCCTGCAACATGGCTGACTGGTTTTAGGAGCAAATCAAGCATGAGTTGGGTCAATGACCTTTAAGGGTCTTCATCCGGTCTGAGACCCGAAGATTCTATTACCCGACAAAGGGAAGTGCGCCAGTTCTGCCAAAGAGACGACTTTTTTTTTTTTTTTTTTTTTTGGTTCCTTAATACTTAGTTCTGAAAGGCATTTATTCAATAGTTTCTCATAAGAGAAATTGTGCAATGAATAACCAATAGCACCATTACCAATGGTTTTATAAAAGTTGCTGGAACCTCCCCTGGCCTGACTGGAACCTGCTGCCCTTTCCCACTTCCCTTGCTGGCCTGGCTTTGTGGGCGGAGGAGAGGCGAGCAGGGCCCTCTCTCTCACAGAGCTCTTCAAGGTCTGATTTTTTTCTTGTCCAACGTGATCCTTAGTAAATCTTCCTTTTGGGGCCAAGGACTTGACCTTCAGGCAAGGCCCCATCTCAGCTGGCTTGGAGGGGCATTACTCACCGTGAAATGATCGCCCCTCTGAGTGACAGGCTCTAACAGAGAGCCCATGCCCCTTCCCTCCCCCAGCGTCTCCAGCCAGCACCCTCTCTGTCTGGGCTTCCACAGGGAGTGCCCCAACCCTGGCCTTGACCGGTTCCACCTCCCTGTCAGCACTTCTCAGCTAAGCCATTCCACCCTACTCTCTGTTCTGCCCTACAGGAGAAGAGAGGAAGCCTCCCGTGCCTCCAAGGCGGGATCAGATTCCAGATTGTTCGTAATGAAAACACACCAAGCCAAGCAAACAAAGCAGATGCTCCCTTGGCTGTGCTTATTCTCCCGTCTCACTGTGGACATTTCATTGCTTTTGGCCACGTCTGCAGGCGAGTGCCCAGGGACCTTCCTGCCTGTTGTTGGGGTGCATCAGCCTGGGCTTTCGTGGCAAGGACACAGGACCAAAGAAAAAACAAGAAAAAGAACACTGAGCGCCACAAAACTCAGATTCCACTTCTTGATGGGAAGAGAACTCCCGGGTGACCTCGGGCAAGTAACTTTCCTTCTCTGAACTCCTGGCTTCGAAAATTAACCATGCTAGCTTAGGTTATAAAAGCAAATCATCCTGGCCACCACCACTATATCTTATGAAAGAAAATAAAAGCAAATCGAGGGCAGCATTATTCACCATCGCCAAGATACAGAAGCAACCTAAGTGTCGGTCCTCGGATGAATGGATAGAGAGGTTTTATGTGTGTGTGCGCACACACATAGCTTGGAGAAGAAGGGCATCCTGCCCTTTGTGACAACATGGATGGACCTTGAGGGCATTACGCTAAGGGCATTACGATAAGTCAGAGAAAGACAAATACAAGATGATCTCACTTATACATATGATCTTAAAAAGCTGAACTCATATGAGGAAATAGAGTGTACAATGGTGATTACCAGGGCCTGGGGATGGTGTGGGGAACTGGAGAGATGCTGCTCAAAGATGTACATATGCAACTAGAAGATGAATAATTTCTGGAGATTTAATGCGGGGCAGAGTGATTATAATCAACAATACTATATTAGGTACTTCAAAGTTGGGAAGAGTAGATCTTAAATGTTCTCACCACGAAAGAGAAATGATAATTATGTGATGTGCTGGAGGTTTTAGCTATCCTGTGATGGCAATTACATTGCAATACATAAATGTATCAAATCAACACGTTATATGCCTTAAACTTACACAATGTTATATATCAGTTATATCTCAAAAAAAAAATACACTGAGGTGAAGAGTGTGGTCTCTGAAGCCAGATCACCCGGCCTTGAACTCTGGCTCCCCAGATACTTGGGCAGGTTATTCCATGTCTTTGGCTTCTAGTTCCCTGAACTATAAGATGATCATTAATGCCCAACTCAGAGGTGCTCTAGGTAAGAGGAGTAAGTTAGCGGTGTTTAGTCCTCAGGCAGGGCTGGCACAGAGCATGCGTTCAAGAAATTCATGATTATCACCATTATTCCCAAGACTCTCACGGTCTAAAAAGGAAGTCAGGCATACCACTAAAAGTACATTAGTGGGCTGTAAATGAGGCAATAGAATTTTTTTTTTAAGATTTATTTCAGAGAGAGAGAGAGAGAGAGTGCTTGGGAGTGTGAGCGGGCGTTGCGTGGGTTGGTGGGGGAGGGGCAGAGAGAGAAGGAGAGAGAATCTTAAGCAGACTGCATGCTGAGCTCGGTGCCGGATGCAGGGCTGGAAGTCCCGAATCTAAAATCACGACCTAAGCCGACACCAAGAGTCAGATGCTTAAACAACTGTGCCACCCAGGTGCCCCATGGGACAGCAGAATTCTGTATGAGCCCAGCATGGGCACAAAGTCTGAGGGGGATGTCACATTCACTGAGGGGTTGGGGAGAAGTTCAGGAAACTCTTGAACTTGAGCTGGGTGTGGTGTTGGGTCCAACACAGGTGTGGGGCACTCATGGATGATAAAAGAAGGAGGGAAAGGCAGAGAAGCCTGGAACAGCCTGGAATGTTTGGGATTTGGAGAGGGGCTGGTTGGGGCCAGACCCCTGGGTGTGTGGGGGTGCAGTCTGTGCTGAGAGAGGACCTAGAGGATCTAGTAGACCCTGGTGGATCTTGCAGGCTTTACCTGGGGACAACATGGAGCCACAGTTGGGTTTCAAGCAAGGAGTGATGCGGCCAGTTCTAGGATTTAGGACAGGCTCTTTGCCAGCCGTGGTGGAAAATGGATGGGAGGGACCAGCCAGGAGGCTGGAGATGCTTAGACAGTGACTGCTGCAGATGAAACCAGGAGAGAGGCAGCAGGAAGAGAGAGGAGGGGGAGATGTAGGAGATGCATGTGGCAGAAGTGAGAGGCTATGAGGATGCTGAACCACAGAACTGACTGCTGAATGCTGACCACCCAACAGCCAAGGCTGGGCATCCTTCACATTGGGATTCCTGCCATGTTGTAGATGGGGAACCTGAGGCCCAGGGAGGGTTGAGTCATTGCAAGCCTACATGGCTAGTGAGCAAAAGAGGACACGAGTCCAGCATTCAGGTATTAGAGCTCTCAGCTATAAATACTGCACAGGCCTGCCTCTCTGTGAGAAGAAATAACTTCTATCAAGTGCCTTCCATATGTGGGCATTGTTTTAAGGAACTCGCCCAAGGTGATTTAACTAGTAAGTGGCAGAATGATTCAAACTCAGTTGTGGAGCTCTTGGACTGCACTCCTTACCACTATGCTGAATGGCTCCTGGTGGCCCTGTGACACAGGTGGGACAATGGGAGTGGACGTGACTGTCTAAGGCATCGTTGTCCCCAGAACCACATGAGTAATTCTAGATTTTTCTAGTAGTCCCATTAAAAGGGGGAAAAAATCTGATGAAATTAATTATAAGAAAATATTTTATTTAACATAATGTATACATTTTTTAAAATAATTTCCACGTGTCATTTTCATAAAAAATTAGGAATGAGATATATTGTGCTCTCATTTTCTGTAACTAAGTCTTTGGACTTGCCTAAGTCTTAGTTGGTTCTTAACACAGAAGAGAAAGTGTTACAGGTTATGACTCAGTGTGATTGACATCAAATTGGGATGTACTGAAGTTGAACATTTCACATGTGGCGTTGACGTGGCCCACTATGTGGGAGCAGGTGGCCGCTCTGGACAGTGGATACTGATCCTAAAGTCATGGAGGCAGGGATTACCATCTCCAGATCCCCAGATAGGACTGAAGAGCTACAGAGAGGGCAGGTGAGCAGACTGAGGTCACACAGCCAACAAGTGAGAAGACTGTCTGGGCCCAGAGCCTGCTGCTTTTACTTCTCCATGTTTCCAAATTGATGAAGTCCCAGGAAGAACAAGTTTGTTGAGCCCCTTGCTGACATGGGTTCCCTGCTCCCTCCTTCTTCCTTTGCCAACCCTGGTCTGGGCCAGAGCCATGACCATCTAATACAAAGATGGAGCTGGAAGGGGGAAGCTCATGAATGAGGCTGATCCCCAGTTGCAGAGGGTAAGTGAAGTCCTCTGCATGATCCATGCTCCTCATTGAGGGCAAAGCTGTGAGGGTCTTTCTGGGGCTCCCAGGGCAGAAGCGTCATCAGACTTTGCTTCTAGCTGCTCTGAGGTGCTTCTACCACAGGGTCCTAGATGATGCCAACCTGCTCTCTCTGAGCTTCTGCTCTGGTTTCTTCCCTTCCTGGAATGGTCTCCTTGCTCCTCTACCTGATACCTACTCACCCATCAAATCCCTAAAATCTACCACCTCCTCCAGGAAGCCTTTCTGGTCCACTCCAACTCACAGGGGTTTCTCCTTCCTCCTCTGAACTCCCACAGGGCTCTATGCCACTTGGGGTGTTTAATAGCCATTTAATTCTGAGCATGTGCTCATTCACTTAGTCCACAAATACTTACTGAGGGCACTGTGCTACGTACTGGAATACAGTCATAAATAAGACAGATGCGAGGGACTATTTTAGTTGGGGAGGTAAGGAATAAGTAAGTGGATAGACAAAGAGATGGTTTGATAGATTGATAGAGAGGGAATAAACAGATAGGAAGCAGCTAGTGTGCAAGTGCTTTGAAAGACACAAGCCAGAAAGTGATAGAAGTTGTACATATGACTGTGCATTAGGCTGAATATTTAGCGACCTCCTAAAGGTGATCAGTCAGGCCAGGTTTGCAGAAATTCATTTAATAGGATCTAGGCTCTACTACACCACACTTTTTTCCTTTTCTTACAGAAGTCACAACATCATTAGAAAAATCAGATGAAATTCTGCAGGCAGCATTGGGAAAGCCCAAACTATGGGGTCAGGCTGATCTAGGTTCAAATCCTGGCTTAAGCACTTATAAATGCCATAACCTGGAACGAGTTCTTAAATCTTTCTGGGGCTCAATTTCCTCATATGTAAATGGAGGTGATAATATCTATACCTACCCTCACAAGATTGGGAGGATTAGAAATTATATTGCTATGTCTGTCTATTCTGTTAACCTATAATCTATCCATTTCTCTAATGGTTATTATGACATGCATAGATTACTAAAGAAATGCAAAATGACCCACACATGGAAGGTATTGCTTCAAGCCTGGGTCTGGGTATCAGGCTTTACCATTTACTAGATGTGTGACCTTGGGCAATTTCTTATATTCCCTAAACTCTCATTTGCTTGTCTGTGAAATGGAGTTTATGATAATACACGCCTCTCAGAGTTACCACAAAAATTTTGTGAAATCAGCAATGTACACAATTTCAGCAGTGCCTGGCACAAAGCAATGGGCCTAGGCTGTCTGGCATTAACTCTAAGTGCTTTTCTGGGTAATAATGTATCTGGAAATTTCATAAAATCTGAGATACACAAATAGAATTCAAGCTATTTCCTTTACTTTTCTGGACCTGGTGGCTCCTGTTTTCTGGGTGTGGAGGTCTCTCTGACAAACTTCTAGAAAGAGGCTGTACCAGGGGCTGTGCCAAAGGCCTGTTAGGTATAGTGATGCCATAGGCAATCTTGATCACATGCAGATTCTGCGTTCAACTGCCCAGAGTTTTTAACTCTCCCCCTCCACATACCGCCCTTTGAGGGAGGGTTTGAAACCTGCTGACTGTCCTGAAGGGTTTGGGTGTGTCTCTCTACAACCAGACAGTGGAGGAGGATGCTGAGTGGGGGAGTCTGCCTGGGAACGGTTAGACTCCTTGTCTGTCTGGCTCCCTTGTGAAAGATTGAGATATGAAAGGTCATCGTAAACATTTTTCAAAAACAAGAAAGAGCTTTCTTTTGTGTGGGTTGGGATGTGCCTCCCTGGCAAAGGCTATCACTCAATTCACCAAATTTAAAGGGTATCAGAGGACTGGGCTGAGGTTTGGCAAAACTTGAGTGTTTTTCTTCTAATTTAACAACTTTATTTAATTTGGGGGTTGGATCTGCGCAGGCCTGTCTCCCATGCAGATGGGCCTTGCATTGGGAAAAGGGGGTGTAACAGGGTGATGGGGAGAATCTTCAGAAGGTGGGAAGGGGGGCAGGGTGCTGAGAACTCCATCCTGGGTGTGCCACCTTCAGTGACTCTACCGTTCGAACGAATAATGCAGAGCCTCAGAGTAGGGAGGGATTGGAGGAGGCATCTGGTCAACTATTTTTTTAAGTCTTAAATTTTTTTTAAGGATTGTATTTATTTATATTAGAGAGAGAGAGAGAAAGAGAGCACATGAGTAGCAAGAGGGGCGGAGGTAGAGGCGCCTGGGTGGCTCAGTGGGTTAAAGCCTCTGCCTTCGGCTCAGGTCATGGGTCCTGGGATCGAGCCCCGCATCGCATCGGGCTCTTTGCTCAGCAGGGAGCCTGCTTCCTTCTCTCTGCCTGCCTCTCTGCCTACTTGTGATCTCTGTCTGTCAGAAAAAAAAAAAAAAAGAAAAAAGAGGGGCAGAGGGAAAAGATGGAGCAGACTCTCCACTGAGCAGGTAGCCTGATGCAGGATTCAATCCCAGGACTTTTGAGATCCTGACCTGAGCTGAAGGCAGACACTTAACTGACTAAACCACCCAGGCACTCCCCGTCAACTCTTTGATTTTACAGATGAATGGTGGGCACCTAGGGAGGAACATGTGACTTGCCTGTCAATTGCTCATAAATCGAAGACCAAGACTGGCTCCAAGTCTGTTCAGGGCCAGGAGTGCTGACTTCTCTCTACTAGTCATGTCACAGGCCCGTGTGCGTGATGCTGGTGGTCCTCAGCATGACTTAGAGGGTACACAGATGAACACTGAGTTATAACAGCTATTTATTTCAATGTGTATTAGGAAAAATGATCTGGCCCATAAAACTCAAAACTGTGATAGTCAAATAAAATGTCATTTAAAAATACATTTATTTGAGTAAAGAGAGAGAGAGTATGTATGTGGAGGGATTGTTTTTAAAATGTCGGATAAAGAACAGAACTGGTTACCTGTAGGTTTGTTATAAATCATGATCACAGTCCCCTATCTTTAGGGCTTGGTGCTGCAGGGAGAAGACCGGGAGGTCCTTTTAGATCTCCTAGAATTTGTTATTCGTAGTCTGTGCAGGAGCAAACCTCTGCTCCCGTCCCTACCTCTATATTACCTTCTCCACCACCTCATCCTACCGTTCTATTTTCCTCTCTCTTAACCTTTGTCTTCTTTCTTCTGAAACCCAGAAGAACCAGTGAGCAGTGAGGATGGCCAGTCCTAGGCTACTTAGTGAGCTTTCCCCATCCCAGGAGCTAGGATTCCTACAAGGTCCTGGAGGCTGGGGTGCAGAGCCTTGGGCCTTTTTCTCATCCTGTCTCCAGGAATTTCAAGTTCACCCCACCTATTCATTTTTTTTTTCCAGAGCTGCCTAACCTGTGAAACAATTCAGCCTAAAATATTATGAGGTTCCAGTAGATAAATATGGAACCAGCATATGTAATGTACCACGACAATGGTACATTAATAGGCCTTCAGATATCCCAAAGTCATCATAAAAAATAAAATCAAAAGACTGTAAAGCCACAATGACATATCATTACCACCCAGAATCCACAGTTTATATTAGAGCTCACTAATTGGTTGGTTCAAACTATGGGTTTTGACAAACGAATCATCATATGTATCCATCATTATAGAATCATACAGAAAACTTCACTACCTTAAAAATGTTCTGTGCTCTGCCTAGTCCTCCATTCCTCACCCTAGTCCCTGATGCCACAATCTTTTTACTGTCTCTGTATTTCTGCCTTTTACAGAATGTCAGCTAGTTGGAATCATATAATATGTAGTCTTACCAGACTGGCTTCTTTCACTTAGTAATATGCACTGCCGCTTCTTCCATGTCTTTTCATGGCTTGATAGCTCATTTCTTTTTAGCACTGAATAAAATTCACCAATTGTAACAAATGTACCACTCTGGTGGGGGACGTTGATAGTGGGGGAAACTATGCATGTGTGGGGGAAGAAGGTATATAGGAAATCTGTAACTTCTGCTCTTTTTTGCTGTGAATTTAAAACTGTTCTAAAAACTAAAGTCTATTTAAAAAAAAGACTATGAAGGGTGACCCTATTTATATACCAGTTCTGTGCTGGGGTTGGAAGAAAATAAACGAAATCCCTCCTCTCCTAGTGTTGCTAAGAGCAGTGATCATAGGGGACTACGAGACAATAACTCAGGATATATTGAGTGTTCCCACACATAGAGGCAGGGACTTTGATTTTTCTCTACTGAGAGAACACTGAAAGTGGCCAGAACACTGCTTGGCACATGGAAGGGGCTCAATTAATATTTACTGAATCAATTAATGAAAAGAACAGGCCCCGTGATTGGGGCTCTAATCATGGTTTCTGCCGTCAAGGTCTAGCTTAGAACACTGACAAGGTCTAACCTAGAACATGGACTGTAAGAGAGCAAGATGGAGCAATGAGAGAGAGCTGTGTCAGGTTCAGAGCTGGCTCAAAGGAGGGCAGAAGGACAGAAGTCATCATGCTTGAGTAAGACAGAGAATGCTTCAAACAGGAGAAGTTGCTTTAGCCAAGTATAGAGGGCTGAGTCCCAAGGGGGCGATATCTCAATGTATGATTTCAAATGTACTAGGTGCAGGTGAGTTTGGGAGGACTTGACTTAAGGAGGTGTCACCCTACCTCTTCCTGGGAACACACTTGGATCATTTCTGACAATAAACTAGGACTTAAGTACTCCAGCTCCCTTTGCTCTCTACCCTACTCTAGCTGCCCTTCCCTGGCTCCAGCCCAAGGCCTCAGGGTCTTGTGTGTCACTGTAGGTGTCTACTTTGGTGTCTATTTTGGGGTGATGGCATTCAAGGGGGCTCTACCTGGAAACCCCAACTATGTGTGAGCGTTGGGAGCAGTGGTGTCCTGGAGCTGACTCATACTGGCTATTTTCTAATGTCCATGGAAGGATCTGGAGTGTTGCAATAAACGTTGGATTACTGTTTTGTTAAAATAAAATATTTAAAAGCTTGGTTTTAAAGCATGCAAAAAGCACATTCGAATGTTTAATATGAATTTACTTGGGCTGCCTGGGCAAGTGTGTTTTGTGGAGCCCTTCGAGTAAGACTTCTTCCGTGTCTTGGCTTGTTTGGAAAGTCACCTGAGATTGCAGAGCCAGCTGGTAAAATGCTGGTGATTTTTTCAAAACTGTGCTCTGCAAGGACACAAAACATAGAGGTAATTTGGGCACCGAGGCTGATACAGACCAAGTTCATCGGAAGACCTTCAGTGTTTTCCTGATAGATGTGGTGATAAATGTTTTAAATTAAAAGTTACAGAATAAAATTATAGCTAATGCAATACTACTCTTGGGTCTGTCATAATTTCAAGCTCCATGTAGGATTTCACTGGAAGAGGAGGGTTCTGATGTCTCCCAGTCAACTCATGTTACGGAAGAGAAAATTGAAGGCCCCTAGAGGGACGAGGTTGGTTCAAGTGGTGTAGCTTCTGGAAAGGAAAAAGAAAAGAGGAAAGCCTGGAAGGGAGGAAAGGGATTTTCCAAGTTAGGACTCTTGGGCCTCCATCCAGCATCTTTGCAGTAGGACAAAGGAATGTGTCCAAATCTCATTATTTCAGTGGGAAACCACATCACCATCATGGTGGGTGCCAGAAACATTTGAAGTAAACCCATGCCTGCGCCTGTAAGAGCCAACATGCCTTGGTCCTGCTGACCTCTCTGACCTCACCTCCTGTCACCTGACTCCTGACTCTTTCAGTTCCTAGAACTTGCAGAACACAGGGCTGCCTCGGGGTCTTTGTACTTGTTATTCCCTCTGTCAGCAAAGCCCTTTCTGCAGATCGTCACATAGCTGGCTCCTTCTCATCTTGTCAGTTCTGTTGTCACCTCCTCATAGAGGCCTCTTTTGATCATCTGATCTAAAACAGCTCTTCCACTCCCCGGTCATACTCAATTACATCATCCTGGCTTGTTTCATGCATTTATCATGGTCTCAAATTATCTTTTATTTGCCTATGCCCCCTACAAAAATATAAAGCTCTGAAAGAGTTGGTACTTGTCTCTTAGATTCACTGCCGTATCCCTGTGTCCTTGCACATAGTAGGGATTTGGAGGCTATTTTCTGAATGGATAAATGAACGAATGGATGGTCACTGGGGACTCTTTTGACCTAAGGGAGTAGTTTTCAAATTGGACACCATGGAGAAGCTTTGAGGGGCCCATTTTTGGGAGATGGGCCCATGCAAGGAGACCAGTTGGGTGGGACTCTAGATCTTTTCCCTTCATCTTACTGGCTGCAGGGATATGATTTATATGTTGAGTGTTTTCATCATCCATTGGAAAGAAGGCTTGGGGACCAAAGAACAAGGACAGGTCACTAGGGAGGAAGCCCTGGATGGAAGTTTGGGCTCTAGGTCTTCAACCTGATACTGGGGGGGTTGTGAATGAGACACAGGGACGATATGGAGGGGTAATAGCTGGAAGAGCAGGGCATGGCAGACATATCATCTGGGGGTCCCAGGCGTGAGGATAGGGTCTTGGGGAGAGGGGTGACCTGATTCTAAGTTATCCTTCCAGCTGTCTCAGATCTTTGCCCCTGAGTCACAAACTAGTGATAGGCTTTTTGCTGAGGCCACAGCATTTTCCAGCCACAACTTTAAACATAATGTTTGCCCTTGCCCTTACCAAGAAAGCAACAGCCTTGCTCTCCGTGGCCTCATTAAACGGGATTCTATTTTCAAAGCACATTTTGAGAACATTCTTATTTGCTGTTCCAGGTTCTCAGAGAGACGGCCCAAGAGACTCCGCTGATAAAATGACTCTGGGCACGACAGAGATGGTGAGATGCTGAAATGAATAGCAGCTTTGTTTATTTGGCATTGGAACAGGCGAGAGGAGCTATATTAAAAAAGTAAATAAAGTTCCCCTTCTCTCCACAGAGAAAAACCCTTCTCTGGCCGCCCGGCCAGCCACACGATTTCCCTCGCAGAGCAGAACAAATGTGAGTAGATGGAATTTAACTTCGGGAGAAGAAATGTAAAAAATAAAATAATTATGGGGTGGGCATGGGATACAGCTTGAGAATGAGTAAGATTAAGAAGCAACTCAGATGCCTAATTAAAGAGCCAAAAATAAAAAGTAGCAACAGACTGGGTATGGGTCTGGCAATATATATACACATCTATATATACACAGGGTTCCGAAATACTACTGGCTTCCCTTCTCAGCAGACTTGACCTGCATTTTCTTTCCGTGTTGGAGAGAAGATAATAAGGACTGGCTAGAGTGACGTTTTCCAAGCATGCCCCATGCGCCCAGCTCAGTGCAAAGTGGCATGTGCCCACAAGCACAGATAGCATCCTTTTCCCACTGGCCTAGCTTCTCCGAGCTTCAGTGTTCCCTCCTGTGAAATGAAGATCATCGCACTGCCCGCCTCCCAGTGCTTTTGTGACAATTGCGCAGGACGCGCACAAAACCAGGGCCTGGCACCTTGCGAGGCCTGGGTGAATGGGTCGTGATTATTCTTACGGTTGTTTCCATGGGTAACTCACACTCAAAATGTTGAAAACTGAGCTTATTATCTTCCCCATTAGGCCTGTCCTTACTGATTTCACAAGGAATCACCGTGTTCTCAATTTTCTTCTGCCCCAGCACCCAGTTGCTCACTGAGTTCTTCTAATTTTGCTTTTCCCATATCCCTTGATGTTGTCCTTATCTCATTGCTCACTGCCTTGGTTCCACCTGGTTCAAACCCTAATTTCTTCTCTGCACTGCTACGGTTTCTTCCTAACGGGTTCCGGGGGGTGCTAATTTCCCCCTCTTGGCCCCCCACTCCTCTCCGTTCTCACACTACTGCCTTACAAATCCTGCCTTACGAACGTGCCCATTCTTTGCTTCCAGCCAACAGTGGCTCTCTCTCTCTCGGCTAGAAGATTAAGAGCAAATTGTAGAGTGCAACGTAAAGTTGGCCCCGTCCCCTCCCCAGCCTCACCTACCCTTCCAGGGCTCACTCTGGCCCAGAGCTCTGGGATACTTGCTTTGCATTAACATCACCTGGGACCAAACGATGCCTGGGCCCTCTGACTGCCAATCATGACAGAGTCTCCATGGGTTTGAAATGGTCATGAAATAAATTTAATTGGTCACAACCAATGTTTTATAAATGACAGACTGGAACAATACATATCAGAATGACTTGCACATAGAAAAGGCAAGTTTTATTCTTTGAAACTTATAACAATATATAATTATATGGGAATCAGCTGGCAAGACAAAAATCTAGTACTTACAGTGGTTTACTATACGAATTTTTGGAAAAGTTTTTTACTAGACCAGGAGTCGGCAAACATTTTCTGTGAAAAGTACAATGATAAATATTTTAGGCTTTGCAGACCATAAAAACTATTCAACTCTGATGTTGTTTTGTGAAAGCAGCCAGAGACAGTAACACACACAAATGGACAGGGCTATGTTACAATAAAACTTTATTAACAAGACCAGGTCAGGGGTTGGATTTGGCTTGTGGGTGGTAGTTTGCTAAGCCCTGCTGTGGACTGTAGTCTAGTGTGAGCTCATGTGTTTTGTGTATAAATTTCCTGCATTCAGAAACCATGTCCTTTCCACCTCGGGATCTTTTTAAAAATTTATTTATTTATTTTTAAACTTTTATTTACTTTATTTTTTTTAAATAAAATTTTAATTCTGGTGTAATTAACATACACGGTTATTTTAATTTCACCTCTGGATCTTAACCAAGAGTCCTCTATTCCAGAGTCTAGCCTACTCTTTGCACATAATAAATGTTCATAAATATTTGCCAAAATATTCAATAAACATTTACTGAGTCACCAACTCGGAACAGCTGGGATCCAAATCTACTAGCATTTGTTGAACGACTACAAGAGCCCTTGGCCTTAAATTTTCAAAAGCCTCTGCCCCTCCTCCAATCTTTCCAAAGGCTGAGACCCAGAGCCCAAAGGGTGTCTTCTCCCCAGCTGGCTTGGGTCATGTGTTGCCAGGGGTCAGAAGGAGTGATGGGAAGTGATGGAAACGGGGAGTCTTTGATGGACTGCTTAGGGAACTGCCCAATTATCCTGCTTATCAGTTCACTGGTTCCTTTCCTTTGCTCTTCCCCATAATAAATCAAAGCTCCTTCTGTTGTTCTTGAGTTCCCAGGTCACTGATTCTTTTGCCTGCATGTTTATAGAGTTACAGTGTGACCATGAGATTGAATGGAAGGGAAGGGAGGACCCTGACAAATGTCAGCTCTGCAAGGCAACACCTCAGCTCCCCAGGCCCTCATGCATTGTGTAAGGTGAAGGAAGGGGCTTGCCAGGGCCTGGTATGCTGTCCAGGGCCTGGCCTCAACCAGGAAGAGAGGTGGAGTCGGTGGGTCCAGCTCCCACACCCAGCGAGTTTATAACCCAGCAGAGGAGGCTGATTTGGTTCAGATTTGAAGATGCCCCAGAGCAGGGGTCTGCAAATTACAGCCTGAGGGCTATTGCCAGTTTTTGTGTAGCCCATGAGTTAAGAATAGTTTTTAAATGGTTGGGAGAAAAAAAAAAATCAAACGACGAGTGATATTCCGTGAAAATGATATGAAATTGAAATTTCAGTGTCCATAAATTAAGTTGTATTGGAACAAGGCCATACTCATTCATGTTCGTATTGTCTAGGGCTGCTTTCATCCTACAAAGCAGAATGGAGTAGATACTATAGACCATATGGCCTGAAAGCCTAAAATATTTACCATCTGGCTCTGTATGGAAAAAGTTTGCAGAGCCCTGACTAGCATGACTAGTTGACATGGACTAGCAGCACGGATATCACCTGGGAGTTTGTTAGTCTCGCAGGTGGGCCCTCCCCCGACCGGCCAAGGCCTAGTGAATCAGAATCTTCATTTTAGTAACGTCTGCAAGTGATCTGTAAACAGCTGAAAATGTAGGAGGCACTTAGGTTCTAGAGGGAGTGAACCAATATCTCTTACGTATCTACAGGTTTTTACAAGTGCTTTATCTCAATCAGTCAGGATGAAAACCTCACACTCACTAGGGAGATCTATTGGGGCCATTGGACAGATAAGAAAACAAAGACTCCGAGTTAAGCGTTCGACCAAAGTAACATACATAAGTGGCTGAACTGGGATTTGAACTTCTGGGTCTATTGCATACCCCATGGCCTTAATTAACCATGAAACTTCATAGCCCTCCTGAAAGAGAGGGCACGCCCACACTCATGGTCTGAAGTTGGAGACCCCCAACTGGTGTCCCAAGGGTGTTCAGTGGCCAACAGATACGTTTTATTTGGCCTACATGGTGTTTTAAATATTTAAAAATTAGTTGCCAATATTTTAAAAATCAGGGGAGTTCATAAGAGACCCAGAGAATTGGCTTCATATGAAAGAATCAGATCATCAGGCTGTGTGGTATCTTGGGGCTTTGTCCCGTCAGGGCTGAGTTGCGGTTGCCCGTGCAGGCTGGCCTGGCCTCTCTGGGTTCCTACAGTCTCCACCTGGCCTCCGACACATTCTGGAGACTGCCCGGATGCAGTGGGCATCTGAGTTGGCACCCTCTGGCTGTGCAGAGCAGCTGGGGCTCACTGAGCATCTTCTTACAACGCTGAACCTGACACAGCAGGTCTGGGGACAGGCCCAAGGGCCGCTGAGGCTGCCAGTCCTTCCGCAGAGCCTGCTTTGAGAAGCTTTGAGAGGCTGTCAAGGAGCTCAGGCCTGTGTGATTTCCAGGCTACACACACTTGGTTCATCACCTGGAGCAACTCAATCAGTGCTCTTGCTTCTGTTCCTCTATCCCTCGGGGTGGCTGGGGGCCCTCTTCAGTAGCTTCCAGCAGCCTCCTCCATCGACCCCACTGAATCCTCTAAATACAGCCATTTTCTACGAGTGTCATGACATGAGAAGGACTGAACAGCACTCACTGCCCCACTACATGGCCTCCTCAGCACCTTCTGGCCTCGTTCCTGGAGGATGGGGCATTGGTGTGGAGGTTCCTGGGAACCTGAGGCCAGGAGTGAGGCAAGAGAACGAGGTCTGCCAATAGCGTCTCATTTGTCCGGAGTCTTAGTAGAGACTGCTGAGAACCATGTTTAAGACATCCACTCACCCTGCCCCAAACATGCACACACACACAAGAGCAACATGCACACACGTGTGCACACATTTGTGCATACACACATGCACACGCTCCAAAATGTAGCAAGCTCCCTGCTTACCTCCTTCCCCGGCTTTCCCTCACAAACAACCCTGCTGCTGCCCCCCATAAGCAGTGGAGCCCGCTGACCCTAAATGGACTGATTTTCAAGAAGGCAGAGATGTGGCTCGTTTCCTTTCCAGGAAGATCAGAGGGAGACTGCCCGGGGCCGGAGCCTCAGTGAGCCTCAGTGAGGCAGGCAGCCTCTGCTTGCTTCCAGACATTTCTTCTTTTGCCTGCCAACAGTAAGAAGGGGCTGCACCTGCACATTTTGGCTGAGGATGGCCTCCATGGACATGCAGGCTGTGCTCCCCATGGACCAGTCTGGAGGTGGCCCTCCCCTTGGCACGGGTGTCAGCACCGGTGGAAAGAGCATGCAGCCTTCCCGGCATGCTGTGTGCAACCTTGGGCAAATCATTGTGCCTCCTTGATCTCTGCTTGCCTCATCTGAGAAATGGACACCATGGTAGCACTATCCACCTTAAAGGACGGCCAGAGCTTGACTAGGCCTCTGTTGTGGATGTGACTGTCTAAGGCTGGAAGAAAAGCAAGGAGCCAGTAATCAGATTGTGGTAAACTACATGTAGCGTTTCCCATCTCAACAGGCAACACGCGCACCTTCCTCTTTCTGAGGGACTCCTAAGGGGATGATGGCCCAGGCCTTTGTTATATACAATACCAAGATGGGCCAATAGACATCACCAGGGAAACAGAGAAGAGAGAGAGAACAAAGGAAATCTTACTGTTTTTCAATGTCCGTCCGTTCAAAAATATTCTGCTTTTCATGGAAGAATTGTGTGGTGAGTGCACTAAAGCAGGTAATTGATTCTTTCCCGATCAGTCTGTTCCTGGGCTTCTGTTCCTCTTGACAAAATGGGTCTTGTGGGGTGTGGGGGTGCACACGGTCCTTGAAACCCTGTGCCAGGAGGAAGAGTTTTCTTTTTCTCCCTCTCATTGTCTTGCATCAGTGTCCTCAGTCTTGGCTTCGGGCCCAGGGTGAGATCAGTCCACCAGCCAAGAGCAGTTCAGATGAAAAGGTCAGTGCTGGTCTCCAAGGTACTGACATGTTTTTTGGGTGGGCCCTGTGAAATTCTTTACAAATCAACTCTCCAATGAAGTTGGCGGGTCGCCTTATCAAGGGAAGAGATGATTCCACCAGCGCGTTCCCAAGTGTCCCACGCAGCCTGAAGCAAAGGGCGGAAGGACCTGCTGACCTTGATTCGAATCCTACTTCCAGCACTTACCCCGTGACCTTGGGCAAAACAACTCTTGGAACCTCTGCAAAGCTGGGATCGGAGATGTTGAAGGCATGTGTATCCTGGCTCAGGTGCTCAGAATTGCTAATACCCTCTCTCTCTTCCTTATTCATCCTCCTGTCTCCTCTGCTTTGAGTGACCCCAGAGAAGTTGAGTAATTTGCTCAAGGTTATAACGCTGGCAAACGGCAGAGTCAAGATGAGAACGCAAGGAGGTCTAAGCTCAAAGCCCATATTCTCCCTCACTTACCTCCCCATCTCACATTTACTTTTAACACTTTTACTCACTATTCTTCTGAGCGATCAGGTGAGGAAAATCATGACACCAGCACTTATGTGTTTAAATGATTTGCTAGGTGGATATTGCTGGCTTCTGAGGTGCAGGGCTGACAAGGAGAATCCAGGTCTCCCGAACCCAGGTCAACCAAGAGAAATGCACGGATGTGGGAATTGGCAGAGGAGGGCCGCCATTAGAGATCTAAGCCTGAAGCCGTCCTAAGAAAAATGAGTGGATGGTCCAGGTGACTTTACCTTAAATATGACAAACGTCAGGGTAGATAGAATCATAAAATGACTATTTTAGTTTGCTTCTGTTTATGCTTAGAATTTTGGCATTTTGGCATCCAAAGGAAGAAAGAGACCTTTAGGACTCTATAGAACATGTAGTGTGTGTGTCTGCATGTGTGTGTGATGTACACACATATGTACAAATACCACATACACACACACACACATGTACACACGGGTGCACAGAGTTGAAACTTGTTATCTGCGGTAGTTATGTTCTATAACATTGCAGCCAATACCGATTTTGTGAATACCGAACTATTGCTCCTAAGGGAAATACAGGGTTTCTGGAAGCCTCTGATCACAGACGTTTCCATCAACTGAGTAATACATAACCTTGTTCTATGTGTGATTCCGTTTCAAGCCATCTTATTGAATATATATTGTTCATTGATTAACATCGAACTAGTAGCCAACAGCACTGTAACTCATGCCTGAACAAAGCTTATCTAACACTTTTTTTTTTTTCCCCTGTAAGAAACATCACAGCCTTCTTGCACTTAGGATTTCTTGCACTAACAGCACTTCAGCTTCACACTTCTACGTGGGGCAGCATTTTAAACAATAAAATCACCACGAGAAAGTGCAAGAATGTGTAGTGTGGCTCTACATAGAAGCCACATGGGAGAAAAGGACACTCGTTTATAGTATGAGAGCTGAAACAAGGCGGATTGCTACCTTGCTGGACCTCAGCCAGGAACGTGCCCATTATTGGCTACTCTGCGTATGTCTCTGAATGAGCGCGAAAGTGCTGTGAGTCAATTTGGGGATTACAAATAACAAATAAATTTTAGTGAATAGTTGAATTTGTATGGAATCCATGAATAATGAGAAAGCGTGGTTTATATTGTGCTTGTAGAAAGGACAACCTCAGGCCAGAGTCTCTGAAAAGGAGAGCACAGTGCTCAAAATTTTCACTAACATGTAAAGGACTGATAGATCCTCCACTAAGGGTCCATTTTGCTCAAGAGAAGCAGAGAATACGTGAGGCTGGTGGTCATCTCAAGGGAGTGGTGGGGTAGGTGAGAGAGGAAGTGGGGGGAGGGAGGAGTTAAGAGGGAGGGTGGTGGGGTGGGTGAGGGTCCCTCCCTGTCCTACTTCATGGTCTGGCAGGGACCTTGAAAGCTGCTCCCCTGGGACACTTTGCTGGCTCGCTCCCCTCCCCTGCTCTCACCCAACTTGGCTTCTGCTGAACTCTCTGGTGGTCTCCCAGGTGCTGGGGAACCTTCTGGTTTCTTCATGGCTCCCCTGGGTTCCATTTGTCCATTTGCCCATTCCTCGTCCTCCCTCCTCCACTACTGTGCTCTTGGGCCATGACTCCTACTTAAAGAGTGGATGATGCTGGGAAAGCTTGCTGAATGAGTCAGTTCAAGAGAGGATACCTGAGTCCAGGTTGCTCAGAGCTGATGACAGAAGCAGCCCTGACCCAGTGGGGTGTGCAAGATGCCTGGGCTGCTGGAAACATGGAGTTGAGGAGCATGCCACCTTGATGCTCCAGAGCAGATGCAGGGACACCTGAACCCTGTCACTCACTACTCCAGGCTTAGAAGGACAGCAACCCCTGTGCATGCAGGGGGAAAGTTAGGATTTCCAGGTCTGGGCTTATCAGCCTGTGACCACATCAGTGTCCTTCACCTCTGTGAGCTCAGGCACTAGAACTAGACTGTCTGGGGTTGGACACCAACTCCACCACCTACTCCCTCTGCCTCAGTTTCCTCATCTGTAAAGGGGGGGGTTACCAACTCTACCTACCTCATAGGGTAGTTATAAAGATTGCACTCAATGAGTGAATATATTTCAAGCACTTAGAATAGTGCCTGCACAGAGTAAACTCTATTTAAAAAAATATTTTATTATTATTTTGTTAAAATATTTATTTATTTATTTATTTACGGAGACAGAGAGAGAGAGAGACAGCGAGAGAGGGAACACAGCAGGGGGAGTGGAAGAGGGAGAAGCAGGCTTCGTGCTGAGCAGGGAGCCTCATACGGGGTTCGATCCCAGGACCCTGAGATCATGACCTAACCGAAGCAGGCGCTCAACTGGCTGAGCCATCATGCACCCCCAGAGTAAACTCTATTAAGCATTAGATTTTATTATTATTGTGGTTATTATGTTTTGTTATTATTACTGCTCTTATCTCGAAAGTATGGGTTGGAGTCAGATAATCTCAAAGGTCTTTTCTTTCCCTTTCTGCTCTGTTATTGGGGATGCTCTCTCGATGTGTGGCCTCGGGCAAAACTTTCTCCTCTCTGGGGCCTCACGTTCTTATCTTCTAGATGAGGTGCCAGGACTCAAGCCCTGAGAGTCTGTGAATCTATGAAATAAGGATAAGTCACCTCCCAGGGTGGAGTTAACTTGTGATTTTGGCCTCTCCTGGGGATGTTGCCCAGATAAGCAGTTAAGTAATCAGAATAACAGTTTACATTTGTAGTGGGTTTTTAAAGTTCCCATTCACTGAATGTTTACCAGGCACTCTCCCAAGGCTCGAGTGATTTATTCTATCTTCATTACAACCCCAGGAGGGCGATATTGTCCCCATTTGGAGATGAGGAAATTGAGGCACAGAGATATTAAATAACATTCCCAAGGACACACAGCCAGGAAATGGTCAACCTAGACCCCAACCCCAAAACCTTAATTCCAGATACCATAAACGTTAACAACCCCCCACCCCAACTGGCAACTGGCCTTGAACTTGACTTCTAATCCTCTGATAGTAACATGATATTGTGCCATTCCTTTTAATGGACTGCTCGTACTGTTGAAAATAACCACAGATTCTCATCATCGAAAGATACATAGAAGTGTCTCCAGGGTTTCTTAACCTTTGGAAGGGTTACAGACCCCTGTGAGAAGCTGAAAGAAGCTATGGACCCTTTCCCACCCAGAAAGTTCGTATCATACTTGCACATAAACACACACACACACACACCTCCCAAAAACATATACAGAGATTTGTCCCAATTTCAGGGGTTTCAAACATCTCAGGCTAAGAGCTCATGCAATGCTTAAATGGTCCTGAAACTTTCCAGTAAGTATGCATCTTTGCTCCAAATCTGCATTGATGAGAACTTCTTCCCTAAATGACCATCTATTCCATTAATGTTCCCCTCCAACTGTTAGAAATTTGCTCCATTGACATATTGACATTTGTTCATTTCCTCCTAACTTTGGTCCCAGCTCTGCCTGCTAGATATTATTTCAAGTCCCACCACATCTGCCCATGACAATTCTCTACGTTTCTGCAGAGGCTGCCGACGCTATCCCTAGCAGATGCCTCTTTCCTTCGTTGCTCAGTTAACCTTCCCTGGGACACACTGATTTGTCAATGGCGGCCTCAAACACCCAGAATGGATGTAGAGCCCAGAACCCAAAACAATTTCCTGGCCACAGACTGACCAGGGCAGCGCAGGAGTCTCACTGTATTCTGGACATCAGATCTCCATGAATATATCCTAAGAGCGGATTCCACTTTTTAAACCTTATTTTACTTTGAACTATAACACATATAGAGAGGATTGCATAGTCCAAAAAGAACAGTCCAATGAGATATCTATCACAAAGCAAACATCCACATCCAGAACTAGAACTGCTCACTCCTGCCTCCTCCCCACAATCACTCCTTCGTCCTCTACAAAGGCAACTTCTACTCTTTTTGGTAATAATGTTCTTCTTTTCCTTAAACATTGTATCATCTAAATGCGTATCCCATTTCAAGCTATGGTTTTATTTCCCTGGCTTGTGAGTTTTATATAAATGGAATCATTAAAATAGGGATTCTTTTGTATGTGACTTATTTCACTCAATGAAATATGGGTATGAAAGGCGTGCACGTTGTTACTTATAACTGTAGTTCGTTCATTCTCATTGCTGGAAGTTTCCCACTTGTCTGAATATACTGTACTTTATTTATCTAATCTATTATTAATGGATATGTGGGTGGTGCCTGGGTTCTGGCAATTATGAATGAGCTGCTATAAAAACACTGGTGAGCACACACATGCATTTAGGCTAGCTAGCCCTAACAGAACTTTTGTGCAACCTTTCAGCGGATAATATTCCAAAGCAGTTTTATCGATTCACAGTTTTAGTAGTTGTGTGTGTGAGTTCTAATTCTTCCATGTCCTTGCCAATGCTTAGCGTTATTCATCTTTTTAATTTTAGCTCTTTTGGTGGTTACAGAGTGGCATCTTGTTGTGGTTTTAATTTGCATTTCCCTAATGACTAATGTGGGTGAGCCCATTTTCATCTATTTATTGTGTATTTATGGATGAGAGGTTTTGGCAACTCCTTACTCATCTGACTCATCCTGAAGTTACAGCCAAATGGAATATAGTCTTTGACAGATGATGCTGTTTAGTCATATCTCCTTTATTGACTTCAAGTTTGGATTTTAGGTCCCCAGAGCATGTCTGAGCATTCTTCAAGTAATCTCTACACGCGTTGTGGAGCTCAAACTCATGACCCCGAGATCAAAAGTTGTGTGCTCCATCATCTGAGCCAGCCGAGTGCCCCTGAACATTCTTAATACTCATGACAGCTAGTATTTATTGAGAGCCCACCATGTTCCAGGCACTGGATGTTTGACATGCATCATGTCTCCTAATCCTCACAACCAGCTTATGAGGTTGCTACTGTGATTATCTGCTTGTACATATGAAGAAACCGAAGGTGGGGGAGGCTACATAACTTACTTGCTAGATTCAAATCAACACCCTGAGCCACTATAACACACTGACTCTCAAAGATGGAAACATTTGACCACGTTAAAAAAAAAAACAAACCTTTAAAAATGCTTAAAAACTAAATAATAAAATGGACACGTAACTGTCAAATGGAGAAAAAGAGTTGCAAAGTAAGACAAGTGCTTAATATGGAAAGAGTTCTTACAAACTAATAAGAGGACACAATAAAAAAATGGACAAAGGTTTCTGTGGTCAGCTAAGTCTGGGGAATTCAGCACATCTTTCACGTTCTTTTCCCCCAACAGTGTATCTAAGCAAATTCATGACTCTTAAGTGCCACACTAAAAACTTACTTTAGAAAGGGGAATCCTCTTACACTGTTGGTGGGAATGCAAGCTGCTACAGCTACTCTGGAAAACAGTACAGAGGTTCCTAAAAAGTTGAAAATAGAGCTATCCTATGACCCAGGAACTGCACTACAAGGTATTTACCCCAAAGATAAAAATGTAGTGATTTGAAGGGGCACTTGTCTCCTAATGTTTGTAGCAGCAATGTCCACAATAGCCAAACTATGGAAAGAGCCCAAATGTCCATTGACAGATGAATGGATAAAGGAGATGTGGTATATATATATATATATATATATACAATGGAATACAGAAAAAAAAATGAAATCTTGCCATTTCAAAGACATGGATGGAACTAGAGGGTATTATGCTAAGTGAAATAAGTCAACCAGAGAAAGACAATTATCATATGATCTTATTCCTTTGTGGAATTTAAAAAACAAAACAGAAGATCATAGGAGAAAGGAGGGAAAAATAAAACAAGATGAAATCAGAGAGGGAGACAAACCATAGGAGACTCTTAATCATAGGAAACAAACTGAGGGTTGCTGTGTGGGGGGATGGGGTAAGAGGGGGATGGGGATTAAGGAGGGCATGTGATGTAATGAGCACTTGGTGTTATATAAGACCGATGAATCACTGAGTGCTATCTCTGAAACTAATAATACCCTATATATTAATTAATTGAATGTAAATAAAAAATAAAAAATATTAAAAAGAATAAAATAAAAACTTACACAGCACTTTCCAAACCTATTTGAACAACATAGGCTTTAGCATCTGAATAATTACAATGCTTTGAACAGACTTTGAAGCCTGTTGAACTCTATAATAACCACTGCTTCCTCTGGTTTCTGGACTGGTAAGAGTTTCAACAAAGGAAATGAAATTAGTTTTGTCCCTGGTTTCTCAACCTAGACACTACTGACATTTTGGGCTGTGTAATTCTTTGTTGTGGGATTGGCTCAGGCACTGTGGGCTGTTCCCTGCAGCATCCCTGGTCTCCACTCAGTAGATGCCAGATGCCAGTAGGACCAACCCCACCCCCAGTTGTGATAACCAAAATTACCCCGTAGAGGCAGAATTCTCCTCCCCCTATGAGAACCATTGGTCTAGCCTGACTGATTTCTAAACAACCCATGATCCTCCACATGATACCCTCCTACCTAAGTGCCCCCAAACTGCATAGCGTCTCACTATATTTTAATTTCTGTGTCTTGTGACAGCCTCTATTCTTTGTTCAGAGAGTATCAGCCCATCTCTTTGGCTCTTTGGCTCTTCCTTGTTTGCTAGAACTCCTTCTACCTCAAGGCACAGCAAACCATGCGCAGTTCCCCAGACATGGAAATTCTTTCCACTCTCCTATCCTCTAGGTGGAATTAAGCTCTTTTCTTCAATCCCCATACTCACTGCACACCCTCCTATTAGACCCGTGAAACACATTGTACCTATTTATGTGCCCGTCTCTTCAATTCCTGAGAGCAGAAACTGGGTCCTATTTATCTTCTGGTTCTTGGCACCACGTAGGTACTAATCAATATATACAAACAAAGGAGCAAAATATAATTGATGATGGCAGTGGGGACCTAGGTAGATTTCCACCAACACTAAGTCCATTGGCAACCTCTTCACCAGTTTCCTCCTAGGAATGTTCTCTTTGCTGGTCTCCAGGAAGACCATCTTCCCTCTTGAGAGAAGTATAAGTACCATGGAAGGTACGAGTTTTGTTTTTCTCCCTCTCAGACATGAATATGACATCATCTGCTCAGTTGGCATGCCCAGGCCATTCCTGATAGTTTTCTCATCGCATACTGAAGGAGAAGAGCCCTTTTCCCTTGATGTCAGCATTTCTGCAAACTCCAGTTTATTCTAGCCAGTGACACTTTTTATCCTTGGATATGTGTCCTCCTTTCCATGGAGGAGTCCCTGTTGGGCCTGAGTTTCTCAGAGCACCCCTTCCTCTGAGCATTGCTTCAGTCTCTCTAAGTATCTCCTGTCTGGGATCATTTGAAGCTTGAGATCAACAGAATTTAATTCTTGGGAACATTTTACCAGAGTTGTCCAAGATGGTGGCAGTGGGCGGAAAGAAAAAGCAACGTTAACAAAGGCAAGTGAAAAGACCTGACAACCTATTAGACAGAGAGTGGGGAGCTGACTCCCAGATTTTTGCTTTGAGACAATGGAGGGACTGGAGGTTCCTGCTGCAGAGACAGCCACAGGAGGAGCTGGAAGAGGAGGAAGGCGAGGAGGGGGAGCAGGCTATCTGGGACTGTTAGAGTCTGAGGTTTCCATGGGAGACCAGGGGGACATGAAGAGGAGGGAACTGGATATAAGAGCTGAGGCTCTGGATGAGAAATCCAACCCCGGGGACTATTAGCGCGCAGGTGACCTTAGGAGCTGAGAGCGCAAATAGGTACATGTTAAAGATGGTGCAGCAAGAAAACAACATGAAGGAGATGGTGAAGGACTGGTGGAGACAGGAGAGCCAGGAGAGGAGCATGAGTTAAAGGCCACTGGAGAAGGAGTTTTGGGCAGAAGGGAAGACCAGCAGCTTTAAGAGATACAGGAAAGTCAGCTCCCATGAGGACAGTAAAGTGCCTGCTGATTCAGCAGCAGAGGGTCACTGAGGACTAAGGCAAGGGCAGTGCCAGAGCCTGGGGGCAGAGGTGCAGGAGGGCTTGCGGGGAAGGTCCACAGGGGCACAGACACAGCAACATGTCTAAAGAGGGAGTCCCTCATCCATCCGCTCACCCAACAAGCCGAGGGGCTACTGGCCCGGGATATGGCAGTGGGCAAATAGGCAAGACCCCTGCCCTCACGGTGTGCCCTTTCAGGAAGACGAAGTATTTTAGAGGGAGGATTTCTTTTAAAGACGGTTGTTAGAATCACCACCCTTTGACAGAGAAGGCCAAGAGAGGTCAGATGGCAACTTGTTCAAGTTCACATGAAAGTCAGAGCTGTGGGTCGTGCCCTGACTCGTCTGGCCTTTTGCTGCCTGAAGGGGATGAAGTTTGGGTGGGAACAGATGACATAGAAGGTATAAGAGGGTGGAGAAGAATAAAGGTGCCAGGTGCAGGCTTATTTATGAGGGGGCTGGGCCTACTCAGATCAAGGTTTCTATTTATTTGAGCCAGAGGTTTGAGAGGAGGCCTGTGGTGGCCCCCACGTTTCCCCACAATCCCACCCCTCTTATTTAGGAGTAAATCTCCCTTTCCTGTGGACATCCTGGTCCACACGGTTCGACTGAGGCTGTACTCATCTTCACATACGCTGGTTAGGGGATGCACCCAGGAACCCGAGCAAGGCTGACCAGCCTTCCACTGTGGGGTTAATATAGAGATGCTGGAAAGAGCCACGGTCTTTCTTCCTCTGTGACAGTGAGCTTGGGGACCAGGGTAGGTCCCTAAGCCATCTTGACTATCTGAAGAAAACACCAGGCAAAGATAAACAAGGTCAAGAAATACAGGAGACCGAGTTCTGATAGCATTGCTTGGCCTCCTGGAGCAGACCTTTCTGAACTCTGCACAGACTTATCAAGAACTCTCCCAGACTTCCCGGTGGCTTGAACCAATGGATTCTCTTTCGCTTCCTGATTTGAGTTGTGTTTCCACACTTGCAGCTGAAAGGACCTGACCAATTATGACAAATATGTCAGCTGTGACTGTGTAACATATATGATTTACTCTTGCAGAAGCTAACTGACTCCAGGGCCTTCCTCCACAGAGCCTTATGTGTTCACCTCCTTCTAGGTCCTGGCCCCGCAGGTGTGGCAGGGAGGTGAGTAAGACTGGAGTTTAGAGAGCCACCGTGGAAATGAGGATGGGAACAAAAGAATCAGCGTCTAGAAAATGATTTACATTCGTTGCTCTGAATCCACAATCATAGGAAACAATTAGCTAGCAACTCCAGGCAGGATTCAGTGGGTACAGACTGAACTGGAGAGACGCTCATGGTACAGGAGCTTGGGGGGTTGGCAAGGGGTGGGGAGGACAGGGTGTATCCTGCATCCTGGGCTCCTCCAACACTGTTCTGGGCTGTGGAGCCAAGGTGGGGCTGGCGGGGGAAAGAGGAAGAGGGGAACAAGCAGTCTGGGGAGGCTGCATGGGTATGAATGTGAGTCTAAAAGCTGCTTCTCATACCTTTCCCATTCCGGCATGGGCGTGTCCCAGCTTGACCACCACAGGGAAGTGGGGCGCTGTGAGCTGTAAGAGACAAGAGGAAATCACTCATTAGCATCCCAGAGTATTTCCACGGAGAGACACTGGGCGCCGCCTGTTTTGTAGAAAGATTCAGTCATCTTCTATTACCTGGAATCCCCACGAGAACGCTTTGACAGATGGTCATCCTGCTGCGGCTCCAACGCGCGAAATGCCAGCAATCTGGGCTTCCAAAAGAAGCCCTGAGCACTTATAAGCAGCCTGCCTGGGGCACCCACCAAGAGACGGCAGGGAGGAACAAAGCGACTGGTTTTGGATCCTGGCTTCACCACTTGTGCAACGTCAGGCGAGTTTTACATGATCTGTGGCCCAGTTTGCTCACCTGTAACATGGGGACAATGAGTGTCCATCCCACAGGGTTGCCGCGAGGATCAAACAAATTATTACATGTGAAGCCTTTACGTTGTAAGTACCCAATGAACCACAGCTTCGTGACTCCCACCATGGTTCTGCCTTACGTTATCCCTCAAAAAACCTTCACGTATCTTGGAACACACTCCTTCCCCCAAGCCCTCACCAGGTCAGCCTGTGAGGTTTCTTAATAGTGGTCATGCTACCACGGGCACAGACATGTACTGGCTGCACCCTATTGGGCACTGTTCTGGGCGATCACGATGTATCATCTCCCTTCGAGAGCCATGCTACTTGTCTTGCTGTTCCCTGTAGTGTCCTTAGCTCCAGGAACATCGCCTGACCCAGAGAAGGTGCTTGGTAATGCAGTCTGTGCTTCATTCAACCAGTCCTCTCAGCAAGACCTAGGAGGCATGCATGCTTCTCTTTAGAGGAGGAGAGGGGCTCAAAAGATTAGGTGCTTACTCAGGACCATGGTCACTCAGCTGGGAAATGAGGGCACCAGGTTCAAACCTAGGCTATGCATTTCTTCCCTTATTCTGTTCGTATATTGTTTGAGGTGAGTTTGCTTGGTGTCTACAAGTCCACTTGGAGGTGCTTGAGGGTAAAGGTTTTCCCTTCTAATTATTTAATAGTAACTTCAGTCTCCCTGCTTGGATCTACCTGGTCAGGGGTAATCATGTCCTACTCTCTGTGCCATCTCTCCTTGGTCCTGGGTTGTCCCTGACAGTGCTGTCTGTACTGACCCTCTGGCTGCCTTGAGAGGAGAGGAAGAAACTGGCTCTTCTCTCTTGGTGCCCAGAGTCTAGTCTGACATGGAGGTGCTGCTGTAGGTGCTTTGAAGGGTCTCCTGCGGGTCGCGGAGTCATTCGATGGGCCTCATCTCATTGTACCCATGCAATGGCTCCATGAGGCAAGCAGGGAAGGTTTTTAATCACCATTTCACAAATAGGAACTCTGAGACTCAAGGTAGGTGCTGGGAAGGGGTGGAATTGGGGCTTAAAGGTGGGCCTGTCAGACTCTAAGCCTGATGTGAAAGGTTTTCACTAAGATCTAGCTCAGGGCTTCCTGTAGTAGATGCTGAATAAAAAAAATTTCCCCCTTTTTGATGCTGATTTTTTTTTAAAGATTTATTTATCTAAGAGAAACAGAGAGAGAGAGAGAGAGAGAGAGCATGAGCACACAAGTGGGGAGAGGAACAGAGGGAGAGACTCTTCAAACAGAGGCTCAGCTGAGTGCAGAGACTGACATGGGGTTCGATCCCATGATCCATGAGCTCATGACCAGAGCCGAAACCCAGAGTCAGATGCTCAAATGACTGAGTCATCCAGGCACCCCCAGGCTATGATTTATCACGTCTTGGTGCTTAGAGAGAACAAATGCATCTTTTAAAAAAGGCCAATATTTGATTTTGATTTCAAAAGCAGTATGTACTCACTATATAAAAAGTTTGGAAAATGTAATAAAGTGTTATGTTGTTATTATACAGAAGACAATAAAGATCACCCTCAGACTTTCAACATCTGTTGGATTTTTTTTTTGACATTTTATTTTACTTTTTTGGTAAATTTTATTTTTTCAGTATTCTAAGATTCATTGTTTATGCAACACACCCAGTGCTCCACACAATACATGCCCTCCTTAATACCCACCACCAGGCTTACCTATTCCCCCTACTTCCCTCCCTTTGAAAATGGTCTTCTTTTTTTTAAATCCACATTTTTTTTTTCTCTTCCCATTTGTTCTACCTTGGGAGTATACTGAATACCCACTTCTGCTTCCTGCTCTTTCCACTTACTGTTCTGTGCTAAGCATATTCCTGGTAGTGATTACTTGTCCATTTAATAGTTATTACAAAATATTTCATATATGAAAAAGACTTAAAGAGCATTATCATGGCCATCACCCCACTTAAGAAATAAACCACTGCCCACATAGATGAGGTCCCTGATAGACTTTCTTACTGTACTCCCTTCTCTCCCACCCAGAGGTAGTCATCATGATATGATTTTATTTATGATATGTTTATTGTTGCCTCACATTTATTCATATTTTAAGTATTATTAACATATTTTAACTATATGATTCTCAAACAATATACAGTACACATGTTTAAACTTTATGTAGTGGTATCAAAACAAACTATTTTTGATGATCTTTTTAAGTACATTATGTTTGTGAGATTCATGCATGCTCCTCTATACGGCTCCTCTGTGTGGATTAGATTTTTACAGCTACATAGTATTTTAGTATATGAACACATTACCATTTGTCTACTTCCTGCTGATACACATTTAGGTGATTTCTATTTTTCCAATAAATGATACTAGTGCATCCCCCCTGAATGTGCAGGGGAGTTTCTCCAGGGCACATGCACAGGAGCGGAATTGCTGGGGCTGGGCAATGCTCTTCTCAGTTTTGCCAGGTATTGCCAAATTTGCTCTCCAAAGTAGTTATACCGACTTACACTCTCACAGGCAGGGAAAGAGCCCCCAACACCTGAGGTTGAAAGAATTAAATTTTACCAACCCAAGGGATGTGAAGTGGAATGAATGGGTGCACTTTCACCAAGTGGCTTTTGTTCCCCAGAAGAGTTGTCATACCCAACCATCCACTCACAGACTCTGGACACCTCCAGAAGTCCAAGAACTTCCCAGGTCACTTCTGGGGCTTTATCTCTATCTCATTTCAAGCTGGAGCACGAGGGATGGGGGTATGGGTGTGCTCTGACTTCCCCTCCACTTTTTTTGGCCTCATTATCTTCCCACATGCTGATGGGTACTGGATAGAATGTGGGTGTTGGAGTTAAACTTACTCTCTAATCTGGGGCTAGATATCTAACCTTTTTAAAACTTAGTTCTTGGATCTGCAAAATGTGAATGATATTGCCTAGCTTACTTGATGGTTGTGGGAAGAAGAAATGAAATAAGGAATGTCATACTGCTTAACACCCAGGGGAGGTTCAAACTCAAAGTGTAAAGTAGGACTGAGGGGAGGAAGGAGCTGACACTAGTTCATGGTAGTAAGGACAGAGGTGAAGAAAGGCTGAATGAAGGAGGAAGGAGAGCAGAGGTTGCTGCTTGGCAGTATGTGATAGTATGGCAGGGGGTGAAATGAAATCCAACAAGGGAAATCTAAAGGAACTTAGCAATCATCTTGCCTAGCCCCCATGTTTCTATGTGGTGGGAAGTAGAATTTCTAGGAATGCTCCCCAAGGTGTCCCACTCTAATCTCTGGAGGCTGCAAATGTGATGAGATTGTTATAAAAAGCCATATAAGGACTGTTTTATGTTATATGGCCCATGTGACCCTAAAATATGGAGATATCTGGGAGGATCTAATCAAATCACATGAGACCCTAAGAGCGGAGTACCATCTCAGGCTGGTGGCAGAAGGGGGAAGCAGAGAGTCAAAGCAGGAGAGGGATTCAGCACACTATTCCTGCTTTGAGATGGGGGTACTTGAGAAGGAATGGGGGTAGCCTCCCAGAACCAAAGGTGGACCCTGTCTGATAGCCAACAAGGAAATGGGGGCCCTAGGTGTACCTCATTGTAAAGAACTGAATTCTGTCCTGACAGGAATGAGCTTGGAAGGGGATCTTGAGCTCCTGAGGAAAACGCAATGTGCTGGAACTTTGATTTCAGCTTTATGACACCCTAAGCAGAGCACCTTCACATGCCAGCCTGGGCTTCTAATCTACAGATTTGTGGGATAATAAAGAGGTGTTCTTTTTGACAGCTTAGTTTGTTAGAGCAGCAATAGGAAACTAATACATGTGTGTGTCCTCCTAGAAACTGAAGCCCAAAGAGTAAAAGTGATTGTTTTCATGCCCCACAATAGCAGAACGAGAAGTCAAGCCCATAAGTTTTAGGACACCTGGTTGACTCAGTCAGTTAAGTGTCTGACTCTTGATTTCAGTCCAGGTCATGATCTCAGGGTTATGAGATTGGGCCCTGCATTGGGTTCTGTACTTGGTGGGTTTTCTGCTTGAGATTCTCTCTTCCTTTCCCTCAGCCCCTACCCCATCTCTAAAATAAATAAAGAAAGAAATAAAATCTTAAAATAAAAAAGAAGTCAAGGCCATGAGTTTTGACTCTCAATCAAGCACTCTGTCTACCAAGGCACACTTCCCTGGGGACCACACGTGTATCTAGGGTACAATAAATTCTTTTTTCTAATTATAATGATCCATACAATAATATTGAATCAAATGAATTCACTGATAGGAGTGAGAAGTACGTGGCTGACACTGTGCTTTATGCTATGAAGGACACAGGAGATGGAGCCAAAATTTCTTATTTTAGAGAGGTAGACTTCATGCCCAGTGTGGTCTAGTATAGGGCAACTCACAATCCTAAGATCAAGACTTGAGCCGATAGCAAAAGTTGGACACATCACCAACTGAGAGACACAGGCACCCTGGGAATAGCATTCTTTTTAGAACTGGATGGGAAGGCTCTAGGCTGGTGTTGGAGAGAAGAAAGAGGCAATTTGGGGCCAGGTTGCTGGGGGCTTTCAAAGCTGAAGGCCAGAGTCTAGATCTCTTGGATGGGCAGTGGGGAAATAGTTCAGATCTGGAAAAGGAGAGTGACCTGCTTGCTGTAGGAGAGATAGAGTGTATTTGCAGACACTGACAAGCCATAGACCAATCTGGAATTGATTACAACTAAACCAAGTACCACTGGTTGGGCCTGGGCTGGCCTGGGGATGGTGGAGAAAGTGGAGACACTCCCGAGTTTTTCTTTTCTCTCTTTTTTTAAAGTGATGCTTTAAAAAATTGAAATAATAGTGTTCAAATGACCATAGAAATCCAAGATGAGGCATCTCCACAACCTCATCATCTAATCAAATCAGTGTTTGTATTGGTCCATATTACTTTATAATCCCCATTTATATATCCAGTTAAAAAATGGAATGTTCTGCAATAATCTTAGAGGTAGAATTTGCCATCTATCTTCTCATTTAACATTATACCCTAAGTTTTTCCCTCCTATTTTGCCATGGTCTTTTAAATTTTTCTTAGATTCCCTCTCCCACTCCACTGGGCTGGGGATCTCACCGGCCTGGTGTGTCTAGTGCATACTCCTGCCCATTGCTTTTTATCCTTAATCTTTGCAAATATATATATGGTTGAGGTTGCTCTTTGTTTTTTCTAAAATGGCTCTTCTCACTGAATATCATGCCATGTACACTTCTTCTCCCACCTCAGTAGGTATACCCCTAACCCAATAGTTTTAAAGTTTCACAATATTCCACAGGACACGGGTGCTATAATTCTTTGGCCATTTCCCTATTAATAGACATTTGTGTAACATTCTGTCTCTCTCTCTATCTCTCTGCTACTACAAACAAGACTACCAAATATCTTTGTACAGGTATCCTTACAAAGAAGTGTCCTAATTGTAAGGACCTATTTAGCCAGAGGCTTCCATCAAGGTTAAAACAATAACATTGTTTAACCCTTAAACTCTCCCTGCTCCCCTTCCCCCAGGGGACTTACTTAAAAACAAGTCCCAGAAACCAGCCCCAGGTAACAAAGCTCAAATACAAGGGTGGGTCAGGCCAGGTGGAGACATCCGATCAGTGGGGGGATGCATACTGCCTCCCTAATCACCAAGGAGTATGGGCCCCACCCTTTGGGCACCTTTTGGACACCAATCCTAACCAAGGTGTGATAGGCTAGTTCAAATGTCTACTAGGGTAAATTGTAATTCAATTGGTCACCTAGCATCACTGTGGAGTTTCCTCTGTGTGTTACAGTTTCATTGGCCACCTGTGCGTGGCCAGGCCCAACGGCATGGCCTTTGCCCTTAAAAGCTAGTCTGTGAAACAGAGAAGGGTCGCCCTCTCTTTAAGAGGCACGGCCATGGCTGGTCAGTTTGATTCTTGATGCTTGGCGCGAAATAAAGCTTTGCTTGACCTTCGCTTTATATCAGCCTTGTTCCTTTAATCACGGACCCATTTTCGGGGGGCATAACACTAATTCCTAGGCAGGCCAAGAACTTTTCAAGGAGAAAATTGCCAGAATCTGAAGACATTCTGGTAGGTTTCTCAAGTGGTTTCTAAGGGCTCAGGAAATGAAAGTGGGTGCAGCCCACCATACAATCTCCCAGGCTAATGACAACTGCATTTCTGGAGTGTCTTGTAATAGCCAGGAATGGTACTGGGCACTCTACATATGATAGCACCTTCCTTTCCCCATTAGACAGGTAAGAAATCAGAGGCAAGCCATTTGCCCAAGTTCGGGAGGTGAGGAATGGTGGAGCTTCTCTCCCCTTTCAAGCTCTTTCCCTTCCCTAGCTGTTCAACTGTGTTGCAAGGGCCAGTCCCATTTCCACTCATTTGCAACAGGCCAGCCCCTCCCCTAACACAGGTCACAGAGGACAAAAAACATCTTGTCGGCTATTTTCTCTCTTCTCTTCCCAACAATAGCTTTATTTAGTCCCCTTGGGGATGGGAGGCCGCAGCAGCCTCTGGAAGGCTCCTTGTCCCTGCTCACATGCCCCGGGGCCCCCAGAGTTCAGCACTGCCCAATGGCGTGAGAGGCCTGACATCCTGTTAGAAGAGGCAGATCAATTTTTGAAACCAGAGATCCCCACCCTGATAAGGGCTCTATTCAGCAGTCTCCCAAGAAGCCAAAATAAGTAGGGGTGGCCCAGCCATCATGCTGGCTGTTTTCTTGGTGGGGGTGGGGGGGTGGAGTCAGAGCAGCGGGAGCCCAGATTAGTACTGTAGCACTCTCTTCAAGTCATGGAATTGGAGAGCTGGGCTCTGAGGGGCCTGCTGCAGCTTCCCCCAGAAGGAGGCAATTCTCTCTGCATTCATGAGTCTCTGGAGATTTAAACACTTTCAGTGTCCAGGCCTGGCTAAGTATGGAGAAAACAAGGCCAGAAAGAGTCTGGAGGAGGAAAAAAGTCAAGGACTAAAGAAGCTTAGGAAGATTTCAGTGAGGAGCTAGGTGTCCATTTCATGCCTATGAGCCTCCACCTGATCTAGTTCTTGCTTCTTCTGTTTTGTCTTCTGTGTTTCCCTCCTACCCACCCCAACCTCTGCCTACCAGTTATGTATTAACCCACAGGACTTTCAGTTCTTTACTCAATAGGCCACACTCCCTCTAGCCACAGGGCCTTTGCACATGTTGATCTCTTTCTCTGAAAGACTCTGACTAATGATCAATAATATAATATTAATTCAAATCAATTCAGTGGACACTAGTTGAGTGAGAACCATGTGGCTGGCAAGTACTGTGCAGGGCACGTATTAGATTGAGACAAGGCCAATATTCTCATATTTGGCATCTCAGTTGAAATGCTCTGTCTCCAGAGAGTTTTCCCTGGCCACTGGTCTAAAGTGGGTGTTTCTTATTGTCTTCTCTATCACTCTCTGAACTTGCCCTCCATAGTGCTAGGTACCAAGTGCAATTATATGTTCATTTCCTTTGTGTCCATCTCTCCACTCCCCTATAGGAGCTCGAACAAAAGAAGGGGCTTAGTTTGCTTGTTCGTTTAATATTAGTTTCAGAGGTAGAATTTTATGACTCATCAATTACATATAACATATAACACTCTGTGCTCAACACAAAACGTACCCCATCCCCCACTCCCCTCCCCTCCAACAACTCTCAGTTTGTTTCCTAGAGTTAAGAGTCTCTTTTGGTTTATTTACCACTGTATCTCCAGGCTCCACACGAGGACTGGATATAGTAGACGCTGTGCATAGGTAGTATATTGTTGGATGGGTGTTAGAGAAAGCCTCCCCTGGCAGGGAGAGGTATCATGTGCTAACAAGCAGAATCAGAAAGGATTTGGGGACAAGCTGTTGATAAAGCTGGTTTGAGCAGATGCTTGTTGGGGAAGCAGTGTGAACTAAGGTTGGACTATGGGGAGTGGCAAGCTTGGGGGGATGCTTGCATCAGAGGTAGGAGTTCGGGATGCACTCTGTGGGCACTGAGCAGCCATTGAGGGTTTGTGTGCACAGACATATACAAACCAGGTTTAGGAAGACCCTTCTGAAGGCTGCGGTAACAGGAACTCCCATTTCTGGAATGCTTACAGCGTAGCTGGCATGGTGCTAAGCCCTTTAAATATATCACCTCACCTAAATCTCTTGATACTTCTATGAGATAGCTTCTATTTTTACCCGTGTTTTACAAACAAGGAAATGAAGGCCAACAGAAGTGAAGTTTCTTGCCTAAGATCACTCAGTAAGAAAGTGGGGGAGCTAGGATTTGGCCAGAGCTCAGTGCCCTGCTTCCCACATGGTACTACTTCTAGATAATCATTCATTGCACCATCAGGTGCTTCCCCGGTGCCCAGAAACAGGGTCCACTCATTTGATTTGCTTGGGCAGGTGGGTGGAGGCCAGCAGACTCATTAGGACAAGGCCAGCTACTCTAATAATCATGCAGTTCAGGGAATGAAGGAGTAGCACGAGCTTTGGAGCCCGAGGGACCTCCAGAGTTCACGTCTAGTTCCACTACCTATGGTTATTAACCCTTGGGCAAATCATTGACTGCTCTGTGACTCAGTTTCCTCATCTGCCAAACAGGAAGATCCTTGAAGAATCAATATTATAATAGATGTGAGTCACTGAATTCTCACTGTCAGTGAAGAGGCTAACACTGAGGTAGGAGATGTATAAACCGGCACGTAGTAGGGCAGCAATCCACACTAGTTCCCATTCTATTCCCTTCACAGCTGGGATCCTGGGGACTCGGGTAGGGGGAATGTTAAATGCTGATAGACAGGACTCATTCAGTTCTCAGATATAGGAAGGGGAGAAGAGAGGAGAAGGAAGCCTGATGCCCGTGTTGTGAGCAGGGAACATGATGAAGTCTTTGACAGAAATGGGGCAGCCCAGAAGTAGGGTTTGTTTTGGGCATTTTAAAAAGACTCATTCAGAAGAGAGAACAGAAATATCCTGGCAGCTGCTTGATAAACCTTAGCCTTGTTATGCAGTATCTGACAGAATCTCCTTGGAACGCAAGCTGCACACAAAGACACTCCTGTCTGGAGGGAGGAGAATGGATACAATGACCTTTGACAGCCCTTTCCAATTCTATACTGCTGTGACAAATCCATAAATTCCTACCTAGATGACTGAAACAAGTTGAGACAACAGCTTATAGGGCTCTGTGTGACCTGGTCCCTGCCTTCTTTCCTACCCCCATCTCACCCATGTTCCCCCAATAGCCCCTCTGTCCCAGACTCACTGGATTTCTTTCTGGCCCTGATACTCGCTTTGCTCCCTCCAGCCGCAGGGCCTTTGCACATGCTGTTCTCATTGCCTGGAACGCTGTCCCAGCTCCCCCCAGCCATGCTTCCGATCTCAGCTCTAAGTTGCTTCTTCAAAAAGCTGGCTCTCAGCTCCCTGCTTAGGTCATGGCCTGCTCACCTCTGTCTCCCTCCTAGCACTTCTGCCATTTTTAATTTGTCTGTGTGATTGCTGGATAAATGTCTAACTCCTTCACTGGACTGTAAGCTTATAAAGAGCTGTGGATCTATGTCTGTTGTTGCTTATCATTGAACCCTTGGGGCCTCTCCTGAATTATAAACCTGTCTCCTACACCCAGCCCTGAGGTAGTCTCACAGGCACCTCCAATTCAACATTTCCAAGAAACCTTATGAACCCCTCCAAAATGCTCTCTCTTCCTCCAATATCCTAACCTCAGTCACCAGGCCCCCCACCCACCCAGGTGCCCAAGATAGAGACCCTTCCTGCCTTCTTCATTCTCAAAACTGCCCTAGACCCAGGGAGGGGCCCAGGAAATGTTTGCTGAGTGAGTTCCGTGGTTTCACCCCCCGCCAGCTTAACGCTCTCTGCCCTTGGAATCCCACCTCTGAACCCTCTGCATCGCCTCCTCCTACGTTTAGTGTGTCTTGGAAAAATACTGGTGGCATATTTAGAAAAAATTAAACTAAACCTGCCCTACCAAAATACAAACATTCCTTTCTCTTACATTTCCTGTTTCCCTGAGAAACGGAATAGTCAAAAATAAACAAAGCGATAGGATGGCAATATTTGTCCGCAGATATGCTTTGCTTGTTCTCACCGTGAGGTTTATGGCACAGAACAGGCTCGGGCCGCCAGCCTGTCTCCCATGAGGATTCTCCTGGGTGCTGCTCACGGTTCAGACAACATCTCCCGTGAAACTGTGGATCTGGGACCATCTGAATTGACTCAAAGCATCTAAGACTACTCCGAATCCCGTGGAGACACTCCACCATGGTATTTCCAACTGCCTGGGGTTTCCATGTCACTTTCTTCTGCTCACAGGCTGCTCAGTTCCATTTCCCGGTGGGGAAAACCCCTGTGACAAGTCCAATGAGCCCTGGCATCGTTCCTCTTCTTAGCGACTTCAGAAGATAGTTCCAGAATAATCACACCACAGGAGTGTCTGCATTTCTTTGTTTCAGTTTATAAGACATCACACTGTGATGTCTTAAGGTTAAAGATTTATCCAAAGCTTTGCTTAAAGGTACACCTGTTGGTGTTGTATAGAACGAGCACTGCTTACTTGGGGCTAGGAGCGAAGGGAGATACCATTTTCTCTGGGTTGGGGAAGCTGATTCGTGGAAGGCCACAGCATGAGGAAGAAGAGCAATGCAGGCTTTGAAGCCTGTTGGTGTCCCTTCCTACAGGCGCACCCCGGGGACAAGTCTCCTAGCCTCTCAAGTCTTGGTTGCTTTTTCTGTAAATGGGCAGAGGCACACCAGCAATTCAAGGGATTGTGAAGATTTGCGTTTGTATGTCAAATACATGCTCCCGAGAGCTGGATCCCAAGCTGAAATTCTTCGGGGGTAATTTGAACCAGCGGATTCACTTCCTAGAGCAAAACCCCCTGATTACCACCTGATGCAGTTACGAACATTTCTTTCAAAGTTTTCATCTCTGTACTATTTAATGTAAAAATTGCTTTGAAATGACCTAAAAATTATCATTAAGTTGATTAATGGATTGATCTGATATTCCTTACATAAAAAATGACTCTATGCATTATTTTCTAGTACAGAAATATACTTAGCCTCTGATGATGGCATACTGTCTGGTTTTTATCCTGTAAATCTTGCATAGCCTTTCATTTAATACAGAGAGCTCCGAATCACAGCTGCAATGATAGTACCCGACTTTTAAAAATATTTTATTTATTTATTTCGGAAAGGGAGAGAGCTCAAGTGCACAAGTTGGTGGCAGTGGGGGGCGGGGGAGGTGGGAGAGGGAGAAGCAGACCCCCTGCTGAGCAGGGAGCCCACCATGGGGCTCAATCCCAGGAAGCTGAGATCATGACCTGAGCCGAAGACAGATGTTTAGCCCATTGAACCACTCAGGCTTCCCAACTCTTTTTTAATAACAGCTTTATTGAGGTATAATTTCTATACCATAAAATTCACCTTTTTATAGTAGAAATTCAGTGTAGGATAGTCACGGAGCTGTGCAAATATTACCACTATCATCTGATTCCAGAACATTCTCATCACTCAGGATGAAATCCCATGCCCATTAGCAGTCACTCCCCAGTCACCCCTCCCTCTAGCCCCTGGCAGCCAATGCTCTACTTTCTGTCTTTATGAATTTGCATATCCTGGAAATGTCATATAAATGGAATCATTCAGCCCATGACCTTTTGCAATTGACTTCTTTCACTGAGAATCATGTTTTCCAGGTTCATGCATGCTGTAGCAGGTGTCCGGACTTCATTCCTTTTTATTGCCAAATAATACTCCATTGTGTGGATGGTGCCTGATTTTTAAATACACCTTGGAATGGTCTGGTTGTGTATTTCCAGTGACTGCAAACCACGAAGGCAAATGAATGTCTTAGCAAGTTTCAATGAATAAGGATAATACTTTGGATCAGAAAGAATTATATTAGCCAGCTGGGCATCTCACGAATGTATACTATTTGGGAGGGAAGCAGATTTTTTACTGGTAAACCAACACTGGCTGGCAGGTATCTGCATCCTGCCTTGTCTACTCTACTCCCCATTGTTTCTTCAGCCCTTGCAAACAGAGAGCCTGAGCCAGATCACTGGGCCAATTACTGAAGCAAGCAAGACCTCAGCTTCTAGCACATTCTTACTGACTTTGTCATCCCATAAACAAGCTGATAAAGGGAAGGGCTAAGGAAGATGTTTAGGAGCCAAAGAAGGAAGTTTCAAGAAATGTTGGTATGGGGTATCCATGAGTAGAATAAGAGAGAGAAAATTATCCCTGGTTCTCCCTTTCCCTTAAAAAACCGTTATCCCTTCCCTTCTGAAAATGACCCAAGTTATCCAAACACTTATGGGTACCTTTGAAACCATTCAGAGAGGAAGCTTTGAGGGGAGGATTTTATAATCCTACCACCAAAGCTAAAATTGTGATTGGCCTTATGTGTTTATTTTCATGTTTATTGTTGAGCTCCATGAGGGCAAGGCCAGTATTCATTTTGTTCATTGTTTGCCCAACAACAGCAGGTGTCCAGTATATGTTGATAGAACTCAGCAAATGAATGTAGGAACAGAGTGCTGAGAGCTGTATAAATATAAATATTCTCATTATTGCCACCACCATCATCATCAGTACTGACCGACTGTGCTACTTTTAGAGATGCTCTCTCCCTGGCATCGAACTTCCAGTTGTTCCAGGAGCTCAGTACACTTTTGGTATCTCTATCCTTATTTGGGTCCCACCAAGGCACCCCCCTTCCTTTAGCCTCTCCTTCCCACTTCCTTCCATCTATGGAGGAGACTGCAAAGCATAGTAAGCAATTGGGTGCAGCTGCCTGGGCTGAGCATGGGGCTCTACCACTGCTGAGCTGTGTGTCCTTGGGCAAGTTATTTCACTTTTCTGTGCAAAGCACTTAGCTGTGCATGTGGGGGAGGGCTGGAACCATGCTAGCTGTCGGTATTATTGTCAACCTCCTGCTGTTCTCCAACTGCTTCTGTGTTTCCCCATCTCACCGCTCCAGGCTTTCCAAGGTGACCCCTGCCAAGAGCAACCTGGTCTTCCAAGTTAAAGGCTGACAAGGGTTTAAGGGGTCACCCGTGTGGCCAAAGGTCTGCAGTAGATGGATGTGTGTTGGCAATGGGGAAGGCTGTCCCGAGGTGATGAATCTGAGCCTGAAGACAGAGATGGACGAGGGTCTTTCTGGCTCTTTCTTGGCCTAGAATCAGGAGCTCTGTTTGAACACCGTGGAGGGATCTGATAGCCCTTGAAGGTCACCCCAGCCTACTCTTCCTCATAGAGCTATACACTGGTGTCTCCTGCCTGATCTGACAGTAAGATAAGCATTGTCCTACCCGAGAGGGTCAGACGTGGGTTGGGACCAATCAGCACAACAGAACTCCTTCCCTATATGAGGATATAGGTCAGAGAGACAGAGATCCTGTGCAGGGTCATGTCTCTAACTAGCACCCTCCAGCCCCCACTTTGCTCTGCCTCCGTGGTTATTTATTTCTTTTAAAGATTGTATTTATTTATTTATTTATTTATTCATTCATTCATTCATTCATTCATCCATCCATTCATTTACTTATTTAAGAGAGCATAAGCAGGGGGAGCAGCAGGCAGGGGGAGAGGGAGAAGCAGGCTCCCTGCCGGGCAGGGAGCCCATTATGGGGCTCTATCCCAGGACCCCGGGATCATGAGCTGAGCTGAAGGCAGACACTTAACTGACTGAGCCACAGGCACCCTGCCTCTGTGATTATGCATAAGATGTAAGAGAGGGAAAGCATTGCCGTTGCTTCATCAATAAGGAAACTGAGATGCAGGGAGAAGGTACTTGCCCAATCCTACAGAATGAAGCTGCAAAACCAAGCCTTAAACTCTGGGGTGAGGCCCTCTTGCCAATTCAGAAGTATTTCTGCCCCAACCCCTGTCTTCTCCACTTAAAAAAAAAAAAATGTTTTCTATGGAACACACGCTGTGCCTGTCCCATGGGAGCAGCCCCTTGCCTCCAAGGAGGCTTTTATTCTGCAAGTTTCAGACAAACATTGAAAAAAAAAAAATACTGTTCCCTGAGGAAGAATGGTGGGAAGCTTTAAAACTGTGCCCGCTTTTTATTGGGGCTTGCCTGAGACAGACGCTCTGCTCAGTGCTCTTGCAAATTTTCCGCTGGAGCCAAACAAAAACCCTGGACACGTGCAAATGGACAGGGAAGAGTGAGAGGGGGGAGATGGCAGACAACAGTCACAGCCACGGTGGTCAAGGCCACGGTTCCATTCCAGTTCTGCCTGTTCTAGAGGAAGTGAGAACAGCCACCAGGTGGAAACGCTGCTCTCAGTTCGGGAGTGTGCTGTAGGGGAATGCTCACTTGGATAAAGGAAGGAACTTGGTCTCAAAAGCTTGCGGTGAGGCCGTTTTAAAGCCAGATAATGTCACCCCAGCGTTCAGAGAAGATAGCAGGCAGACTCCTCACCTCCACTTGCCTGCAGGAGCAGAGATGTGGGGAGAGGAGGGTCGGTTTGAGGATTGTTCTCACCCTCCCTTCCACGCCTCTGCAGCAGATCAGAGGAGGCGCCCCGGGGAGAAGGGTGGGTGCCCAAGCAGGATGGGGACAGCATCTCCACAACAGTCGGGGGAGGGCAATGGGGCCGAGTTTCCATAAGTTCTCCACTGAAGGTGTCCAAGTGGATGCAGCCAAAGGAAAAGCCGTGAGACCCACCCAGGGTCACAACTGGCCTGGAAGATGGCAATTCCCAGTTCCTGAAGCTTCCAGGGAATGCTGGATGACTCGGGTTCTGGGCAAGTGGGAGAAGAGGGGAGCACTCCTTTGTACCCAGCTGGGAGGTGGAGGGAGAACAACACTGTCCAGGTCTATGGAGGGGACCCTGAGGGAAAGGGGCATGGTTCCCAGGACTGGCTCTCCTGCATGGAGAGAAAGTGAGGGCCGAGCAGGAGCCCAGGGCAGTGTTGCAGAGAGGTACTATGAAGGCCTTCACCGCAGGGTCTGCAGCTCAGAATGAGCAGGGAAATTTCCACCATCTCTCCCGGAGGGTAAAACTATCAGGACCCAAGCAGACACTGGGACCTTGTGCCAAAGGCCAAGACATGTCTCTGGATGTAGGACTTCCTTCCTTTAAGGAAGGAGTCATGCTGGCCACCGATGATAGAGGCCAAAAATTATTCAGTTTCTACACGAGGCAGGCTCCGCAGCAGCTGAATGGGCCCCTCTTACTTCGTCCTCCTGAGCATCCCGTCCTAACTCTGCTGTTATCATCCTTAATTCGCAAGTGAAAAATTGAAGACTGAATTAAACATCTTGCCCACGTTGGCGGAGGCCAGAGTCCATGATTTGGGAACACTGCCTCTCATAGAGAGGACCCTACCCTTAGGGGCTCACAGGTTATTATAAGATCTATAAATGAATGATTTCAACTCAATAATGTAAGCATTCAAGAAAATTATGAAGAAAATGCTATCGAAGCAAAGAAGAGTGAGTATCATCTGTGAAGGAGAGGGATTGCTGGAAGAAGTCTCATGGACAAGGAGACATTTGCACCGGGCTTTGCTGGTTAAATAAGTGTTTGCCAAGTGGAGAAAAAGGCTCTTCAGGCAGGAGTGTCCCCAAAGAAAAAGCATAAGTGTGTGAAAATTCTTGGAGGACTTAGAAAACATCAGGGCAACTGCCGGAGTAGAAGGTCAGTGGAGGGTGATCCTGGGACAGCAGGGCTGGCCAGGGTTTCACATTTAAGAAGACCCTCAAATTTGAGCTGGGCTCATTAATGTTTTTTCCAAATGAGGATATACACACAGTCGTTGTGTGTGTGTGTGTGTGTGTGTGTGTGTGTGTGTGTGTGTGTGTTAACAACAATGGTTTGTTAGATGTACAAATTAAAACTGTACCGCAACCGTGGTTATCCTGTTCTGGAATTTCAAAAAAATAAACCTGGTGTCTCAAAAACTGAAGGACTGTCTTTGTCTTTCAGAAACACACCCTGAAGTATATTCAGATAAAAGGATTGGGTTTGCTTTAAAATAATCCAGTGTGGGCTGGGAGTGTAGAGGTGACAAGATTGGGCATGTGCTGCAGTGATGGCGACATGAATGGTCATCATCTTTCTCTACTTCCTTTGAAAATTTCCATAATAAAACAACATGTTTTAGAGAGGCCTCCCTTACTCTGAGTGGCTTTGAGGGGCCCTAGGATGTCCCTCATTGTGAGAGAGGATGAATGAAGAGGACGGGGAATCATGGGCTGAAAAGTAGATTGGAGCCAAATTGTGAAAAGCCATGTACACTATTCTGAGAGGTTTGGACCGAATCCCACAAATGACAGGGAGTCCAGGGAGAAATCTGTATCAGGAGACTGACACCGTTAGATTCACATTTGGGAAAGCTCGCATCTGGAAGATGGAAGGGGTGTGGGTGTGTTTGGGGAGAAGGGATGGGGGCAGGTGGAGGACCCAAGCTAAGTCAGTGGCCACGGGACAGAAAGGAGGGATGGATGTGAACAAGATCTCCTTCATCTTTGTTTTCCCAGCATCAGGCTCAATTACAGCTCCTTGTCACAACAAGTAATTCCTTATTGTGATAGGTCAATAAGAATTACTTACTGCCTCTCCGGCTAGATGAGGTGTGGCCAGACCATGCCCTTCTTCCTCCCTCCCTATCCCTGGAGCCGGCCCAATGCCTTGTAATAGCCGATGGTTGAGTGAATGGGTGAATGTATAGCACAGGGCCGTCTCTGATCATGAAATCTTTGAGGAAGGAATGAACCAGTCCCACACAGCACCTGATCCATCACGTAGCCCTTCCATAAATGTCTGTGGGTTGGTCTAAACTGATGTGAAATTGCAGGACACCAGTGCCGGAGGTGGGTGAGGGGGCGTTGGTTCTCCCCTTCGGAAAAAGCAATTTCCTCTTAGCACAAGAGCTTCCAAAAAGGCAGTGGTTTCTGAGCTGAAAGGGGATGGGAAAAAACAGGCCAGGCACAGGGTTTGTCCATTAATATGCCAGCCTTTGAAACTTATGTCTCCATCTCTCTCTTGGTTCCTTGATGAGATGCTTCCTCCATTTCAGATGGATGATGTTTTTCCCCCTTCTAAAAAAAGCTTCTTGATGCTTTTAGATTAGGCAAATGAGCAAGGGCAATGTTCATTTTTTCCTCCTTTCATTTTGAAAATGCGTGGTGTGCCAACAGGCCGTTGGACGGAATGTTCAGAGGCCACATAATAGAACAACAGAGGCTTCCAAGCTCCTAAATCACCAACCAGACAGGACAATCCCAGCTCTTGGGACTTCGAGACCCCTGGGCCAGCACTATGAGTCCCCAACAAGTGAAAAGATGGCCCACAGCCCGAGGTCGCAGCCGGGAAGAACACTCCTATGTCGAGGAACCGGAAATTCAAAGTGGTCCACGGCTCCTTGAGCTCCCCTCCCTGACAGCTGCTTACTGATGGAGGAAAGCGGGTCCTTGTCTGCAAAATTTCAGGGAGTTGGTCCAATGCCAATACTTCCTTTCTGAACTGCAGTTTACTCATTGGTAAAATGGGTCGAAGTGAAGGTATGCAAAAGAATAAAGAGGATCTCAACGCATCTCCTCTCTCCGGGATCTGTGATGTGTTGAGCTCTGATACCCAAAGTGGGGTTCTTGGACCAGCGGTATCAGGGCTCTTGTCAGAAATGCAAAACCCCAGCCCGACCCCAGACCTACTGCTCAGATGCTGCCTTTGGCAAGATGCTCAGGGGATTTGTGTACATGTTAAGTTTTGAGAAACATTGGTTTCTCTGACCATGTGATCTTGGCTAAGTTACCTTACCTCTTAAATTTATTAATTTATAAAATAAAAGATATTACTTTAAATGGCTTCTAGATCTGAAGTCCTATAAGTTTGAACTAATGAACCTAATGAACACCAGCATTTGATCCCAAAATGTACACAGGAGTTTCATCCTTGTTTAAAATGTTGGTTGTTTTTTTTAAATTTTATTTATTTATTTGACAGAGAGAGATCACAAGTAGACAGAGAGGCAGGCAGAGAGAGAGAGAGAGAAGCAGGCTCCCTGCTGAGCAGAGAGCCCAATGCGGGACTCGATCCCAGGACCCTGAGATCATGACCTGAGCCGAAGGCAGCGCCTTAACCCACTGAGCCACCCAGGCGCCCAAAATGTTGGGTTTTAAAGTGGCCAGATCATCAGTGAACATGTATTGAGGAGAGGCTGCTAGGCTGGGCTGTGTTAAGGTGGTGTGGAGCTGCAAGTATGACTGTGTCTCCTAGACAGCCCCATTTGAAAATATTGTGTCACATGATTGGCTCTTAAATCCCAAATTTTGGTTCCAAAAACACAGGCTCCAGTAGCATTAGACACAGTCCCAACTCATGGTAGATTGCTTGCACCGATGTTCCCAATTATTGGCTTCCCTAAATCCACGTCCTTTGCAATGTGACTTTACAGGTCCTTCCAACAAAAGATGGAGTCTATTTCCCCCCACCCTTTGAATGTGGGATGGCCTTGTGACTTTCTTTGGCCAAGACAGTGCAACAAAAGTGATGGTGGGAGTGCCTGGGTGGCTTAGTCGGTTAAGCGTCTGTCTTCAGCTCAGGTCAAGATCCTGGAGTCCCAGGATCAGTCCCGCATCAGTCTCCCTTCTCAGTAGGGAGTCTGCTTCTCCCTCTAAACCTTCCCTTTCTCGTGCTTTTTCTCTCTCAAATAAATAAAAAAATCTTAAAAAAAAAAGTGATGCTGGGTTCTGAGCCTGGTGTGCTCGGGGCTAGCATGAGAGCAGCAGGAGAGTTCCTGAGAGTTAAAGGGGAGGGGCTGCCCCTTTAGAACAGTGAGGCAGGACAGCACTGTCTTGAGGACCAGGTAAGGCTGGGTCCTGGCTACCTTTGTCTTCTTCTGCCTCCTTCTTAGGGCAGGAATGAACCAGGAATCCAGGTGAAAACGCCTTTCTCCAATTTTAATACTTGCTAGGCATTTTAAAAGGGGATCAATGACGTTGCTAAAAGACTGGAGCTCTATCAGAAAAAAATCTCAGCCCAAGAGCTAGCAGGGCAGCTGGGTTTTGCGATTGCTGTTTGCTCACAGCTGTGTGGGTGGTGGTCTGCACCAGGGTGCCTGGCTGGTGAGGGGAGGCAGAATGGGCACTCATTTACAGAGCCGCGTCTTCATCTGGCACTGGAGACTGCTTTTTCAGCTTGAAGGAAAGCAGCCTTTTCCAAGTCACCCCCCTCAGAGGGGGTGTCTCTTTCCTAATTCACTCAAGGTCTCCACATATGTTAGTCTCTCCTCCAGAGAGAAGGATAAAGGAGCCATGGGTGTAGCCAAGAGAGGCCAGTTCTGGGTTGAACACTGCCTGCAGGACTTTCACTTTTATTTCTCATTTATACTGCCCTGTAACTCTACCAGGTATGAATTACTGTGGCCATTTTGCAGATGGGAACACTGAGGCTCAGAAAGATGAAGAAGCACACCTAAGTTTACCCAGCTAGCAGAAAGGGGGACAGGCATCTTTGCTCAGATCTGTGTGAGCATCCTGATGCCCAGGTGACACCAGCCAGGTTTGAGAGTGGTGACAGGTAGGGCTGCACCCGGACTCAGATTCAACTTTACTTGCCTGACCTTGACACCTCATTGCTTTCCCTGCAGAAAGGATGGAGTGAGCTCTGGAAGTACAAGCTAAGAAGGGGTGTTCTGAATCTCCACAAAAGGCCCTGTTTACTTATCATCTCACAGCTGGGCTGGATTAGTCCAGCTTCAGAAACAGCTTTCAAAAATCAGCGGGCTGGAAAAGTCCAATTTGTCCTGGAGAATGCACTGAGGCCCCACCCATGCTCGTCAGTGTCCCCTGCCCTGTGTCCCCATGCCTGACCTCTCTATTTTTGTGGGACCTTTCCACCTCTTTCTCTGGACCTCGATCAAAAAAAGTCTCAGCACTTTTTTCCCCTCCTCTGTTTCCACCTTTGTCAAAATCTTGAAAGACCAAATTGGAAGGAGAAGCAGAGGAGAGGAAATTCCTTTTAGGGCTGAGCTGCCTGGTGTTCCTTTCACTTCCTGCCTCATTTCCGTGAGGCCTACCTTTATTGAGTTGAGGTGTGGGTCTTGAGAAGCTGGGGGCTGTGTTTGGGGCCATTAGTGAAGCCCAAGTTCCTTCACCCATTAGGGGCAGCTCAGAGGGGGGCTTGCGGTGACCTGGGAGAAGGGAAGCTGGAATGTATTTTCTCACAGCCACACTTGGGTTAACATTCCAGAAAGTCAGGGCCAGGAAGGACTTACAGCTTAGCAAGTCCAAAAGGCTCTGACCCTGGGCTCCTTCACCAGCTGCAAGGGGCTGTGGACTTCCGGAAACTAGGTGCAAAAATGTTCCTCTCTATGTTTAAGGAATTGTATTTCTCAAGGAGAGGCTCAGTGGGCTTCTTGTGTTTCTAAAAGGGGGTGGTGACACTGCCCTCTAAAAGTTAAGTACACAGAACACTTCTACTTTATATGTATTTTTTGTAGAAGGGGAAACTGAGGCCCAGAAAGGTGAAGTGTCATGCTCAAGGTCTTTGAAGTGACTGAGCTCAGATTACAGCCCAGCAGAAGTATGATTTAGAATGGGTGGTGGGGGAGACTTGTTCTTCTCAAACATATTTGCCCGAAGTGGAGCTTTATCAATGGTGTTTAAACTTCAAAAGGTTGACCAGAAAGCTCTAAGGGTAAGCATAAAAATTTTAGCAGAAGTGCAAAGACAAGATCTATGATCCAGGGGAAGAAAGGAGTCAAAGATTGTCAAAGGATAGATCCTTGAAGAGATATAACACACACTTGTACCAATCAATGGCAACACCTCTCCTCCCCCCACCTGCCTGCCCAAGCCCAGGTGGTGAACCTGGATAAACTTCCCCACCCCCACCCCAATGCCTAGAATCCAGGAACACTTTTCCCAATTCACTGATCTTTCCTTCTTGCCATTCATTCAGCCAATACTGATTGGGTTCTCAACTCCATACAAAATGCCAGGATACAGTAGTGAACAAGGTCTCTGGCCTTCATGGAACTTGTTCAAATTGAGAAAACTGGTGACATCTTTATAATAATAAGAGGGGACTCCGGCCCAGGGTGGGGTGGCACAACTCTGTCATGCCAAGAGGCTCCTCCTTGAGCTTTGAGGTGCCCCCTCCTTCCCTAAGAGAGGGTTCTGACGGGAAGAGATGACACTAATGGTCATTTGTTTAAGATTCGACATCCTCCATCTCAAAAGGGTCCCCGAGGTTTTCCTGACTCCAAGGACACTGCGGATTCCCAGCTCATAATAAATGATGCTCATGAGCATGCCAACCCTTTCTTTCTATGAGGCAATCCTTGGAGGCCTTTGCCAAGATAAACTGTTTGGCCTTCTGCCTTGAAAGTTGATCCTCTTCCGAGTCTGATTATTGCTTTTCTGAAACACAGGGACAATGACATCATTGCTCCCTCCCTGGCTTGGGGATTTGATGGTCAGCATGAAGTCAGGGTTTGGAATGGTGCCTGCTCTTTGCCAATGCCCAGGGAGGCCTGGGGTGGGGGGCCTGGAGTGAAGCAAGCCTGTGAGGGAGGAGTGGGCTCCGTGAGGTCCCCAGAGGCTGGGAGGAGGGCTCACTTTCCAATCTGTTGCTGGCATCTGGGTCGACCTTGCTGTACACAGGAAGGGCAGCATTCTGACAAGGGCTGAGTACCTATCAGTGCATATGCACCTGCCTGGCTTTACCAGTTGTTAAAATATTGGAATACTTTCATTTCCATTGGAAATCATTTGCTGGGGTGCCATCCTGCCATTCTAGCTGCCTTGGCTTCTCCCCTGGGCCAACTCCTCACAATTCCTCCCAACAAGCCCCTCCAGGCCCTGTCCAGCAGCCTTCTGATGGTTGATGCCTACTCCATACTTCTGATAAAGTGTGGCTACTACTCTTTGCAAAGGGATGTAAGGACTGTGGCTGGCCCGTTGGTGGCCAGATGCCTGCAGGAAGCCTTGACGGTGTGAGGTTGGGGCAAGGCCTGGGCACCGCTGACAGGAATTCCCTCTTGCCACAGCCTGGGGTCAAGTCCTCATGTAATCAAGGGTTAACACTTCCTTGGCCAGGGGCCGGAAGGCACCTCAAAGGTGCTCTAGTCTAGTCTACTCAATGTGCAGAGGAGAACATGCAGCTCAGAAAGGGGAAGTCATTTGTTCAAGTCATAGCAAGGTGGTGACTGATCCAAGCCTTCTGTCTGTCCTTTCAGTTATAATACCCAAGGTAACATCTCCTGTACCCAAAAGGGCCTGAACTTGGGAAGAAAGATCACAGGTACTAAGGTGGTCTATATATTCCCTTTAGAGCACAACTTTCCCCCAAACAGAAAGAAAGGTGGCACCATGTAATGAGAAAACTTGGGGCCAGAGGAGAGCAAACCTGCATGCTCTGAGGAGCTTGTCAGTGACTGATCCCCTGGGAGCGGGTAGCATCATCATGGCACCCAAGGGAAGCAAAGATCTTGGCTTCAAGGAGCATGAAGACATTCCAGACATTCTTCTACACCTCATTAGCTCCCTTTCTGCACCCATGATTGGTTTAGCAGAACAGGAGGCATTTTCTCTAGTTTGAGTGGGTGTCAGACTGCCTCAGCAGGGAGTCAGTCACAATCACATTACTCAGTAAACTTGGCACGGACCTTAGCAGTGGTCTTGATTTGGCAGTACATGGGCTGAATGTGGGCTGCAGATCTCTTTCTTTGGGCCTACCCGGTGTTATTGATATTTTTTTTAATTAAATAAGTTACCAACACTTATAAAGTGGATTTTATATGAAAACTTGGATATAAGGCTTTTCTTGAATAATCGTTGGGGATCTGGCCACTGACGTACCCATGTTTCTGGAGGCATGGCCAGTCCTTTTGGTTGGGACATGTAATTCTATTTGCCACCACCCACTCCCATCTCTCCAGCTGGCTCCAGGCAATTGCTGGCCCAGAGGTGCTCAAGGTTGCCACCCTTGGCCCACCACTACTGGCCCACAGTCTTCCTGACACATGACACTCCCTTGCTTTTTGTTTTGGGAAAAGTTGTGATCTGGATGGAATACATAGGCCACTTCAGCATTCATTAACTTTCTCTCTAGTTTCAGGCCCTTTTGGGTATGGGAGGTGTCCCATCACAGGGACAGTAATGAGTCAAATGCTGGGCTGTGATTTCTGAGGTCCTTCTTTTCCTCTTTGCCCACTTCCTTCCCAAGCAATGCCCTTCTTTCCACCCGGGATACCCAGATCTTGACATTCCGTGGCTGAGTGCAGCACCTAGACCACTGGACTGTGCAGACACTTGCAGGATACCTGCGATAGGCCCTGCATGGGGATTTAAGCGCAAGAAAGACACATTTCCTGACCATCAGTTTCAAGGATCTCAGTCATGTTTAGGGTAATAGACAAAGATACAGATGACCAAAGGAAAGGCCAAATATGCTGCATCATAGGAAAGGTCTCAAAAAGGACAACTCCCATCTCCTGGGGAAGGGACAGAAGGGATCAAGAAAGGCCTGATGAAAGACAAGGTGTTTGAGATGGGCCTTGAAGTTTGACTAGGATCTCAAAAGATAGGAATTGGTTGGCGTGGGGAGGAAAGAGTGTTCCAGGCAGTTAGAGGGAATGGTTTGTGAAGAAGCTGGGGCAGGGAGGAGTGCGTGCATGTAGTAGAATGTGGTGGGGCACAGGGGCAGGTGGGAGATGATGTGGGGCCCAAGATGGGAAAGTTGGGTGGAGCCAGGCCTGGGAGAGCTTTGAATGCCCTGGCAGGAGATGGGATGAGATGAAGCCTGGGAACCCCATGAAAGTGTAGACAAGGGAGAGGAGAGATTTATACTTCCGAGTGAAGGACTGACAGCTTGTTTTTCAGAGGGAAGGTTGGGTGGGAGGAATGTCGATGAACATCTGCAGAGGTGGGAGGGAAGGGGACACTTGACCTGCTCTAATCAGGGAACAGTGAAGGGAGAAGCAGCATGGGAGCATAGAGTCACCAAGCTGCCATTCTAAGAATCACGGACTTTCCCAGATGGAAGAGGCTTTGGAGGAGTCCAGCTCAACATCCTCATGTTACACTGGAGGACACCGAGGGGCCCCCAGGGAAGGGGCAGCGGGGGAAATAAATCCTGGGAGGGCAAAGCTGAGTAGTCTTACTTTCACAGTACCTGACACATAGTAGGTGTTTAGTAAATGTGTGTTCCAACGACTAAAATGTTGATTTCTGCATGGAACTGACATGGTAAAGCTGGAAATTCAGTTCCCTGGATACCTGGTTAGTAATAATTTCCATGTGTGTCCCCTACCACCACTCCCAGCGAGCCCTCCTCTTTGGAGGAAGACCCCAGGGATACCTGCACCCTGCATGGGCTGTCAGGTCTCTGGTGGGACCCAGTACTGGCTCAGGAGCTGGGGTGCTGTGAGCTATGGGCCCCTCCCTCTTGCCCACACTCGTCCCAAGAGGCTTACGTAAGTGGGTGGTGGTGGCCCAGCAGGCTGGTGGCTTCCTGCGGCAGTGGCAGGGCTGGGCATCCGAGCTGGTACCGCGTGAGCTCACCGCAGCATTCTGAACATTTGGGAACACAGGAAGGGCTGCGCTTTTTAAGCTCCCTTTGTTTTCAAGTGGGGTCTGGAGCCCACGGGGAGGAGAAAAACAAAACCAGGAAAACAGATGGCTTGTTCTGCGGAGACAGCATGTATACTCGCTGTGGCTTCTGTAAGTACTCATGCACCCTGGCCCTGTACACACACGTGCATCTGCACATCCACACACACACACACATCCGTCAGGCACACAGAGACACAGACATCCCAGAAGTCGAGACTTCTGTATGTGGAGACACCACCCAAACCTCACAACAGAGGGTTAGTCCCACATGCAGATGGCAGGCGAAAACATACACTCATCTATCTAGAAACGTGGAGGTCCCCATGCCCCGAGACACACACCAGATTCACATCATCACACCAAAACATCCGGACACATGGACACACAGAGACAGCCTTCGAAACTCCACGATAGCCGTTCTCACAGAAAGATTCACACACTGAACACACACACGTTCTCATCTCTTCTTACCACCAGGGTCCCTCTGTACAAACACAGAGGGGTATTTTCCTAAAAGGCCAGGAAGGCCGCTGGTCCCTTGGGAACCTCTGTATCTTTACAGAAGACCCACAGCTCCTGCCTCAGCACACTTGTTGCCCCCTCAGCCTTGGGTCTCAGCCCTCTGGAGAGAGTGGACAGGCAAGATCAAGTTTTAAAAGGCTCCATGATGCAGGGAGCAAATCCTTTTGCCTTTCCCCCTTTCCCTGCGGTGTTTGTGTTTCTAGAATGTTCCACGTAGTGTCCTCATATAATGTACAAGTTTAAATTCTTCTTTCACAAAGTAAATTCTTTATGAATATGGAGAAGTGAGGGGAGCTGGGCTGGGAGAGAGGTCTCATGAGGAGGCATCTGGGGTTGCTTGGAGCAGCAGGGTCACCTGGCCTGCCCTGGGGGACTTAGGCACTTTTCTCATTGTGCTGATCAAGTGTAGCCCAAAAGGGGCTGGAGAAAAGAAGGTTGAAGAGAAGGCCTAGGGGGTGGGTTCCATAATTCCCCTGATAACAAAATGAGAGAAGAAAATGAAAAGTCACTGGAATTTCTATCTACCACTGGGAAGACACCTAATTCTCCCTTCTACATCCTGTGTTGTCCCTGGAATGTTTGCTTTGGCACACGTTGAGTTTCCCTATTGAAATGGAAAAGTGAGGGCCTTTCTCTGGAGGCAGAGTCTCCTCTCTCCCTGAGAAGAGGCCCAGGGGAAGAGTGGGGCCCTCTGGAGGGAATGGGACAGCAGGTGGCTCCTCCCACCTGGGGACTCTGGCATCACTGCCCGTTAGAAAGGGAATCTGGAGCTTGCCAGGAAATTGGGAGAGAAAAGGGGTTTGGAGCCTGAGAGATGGAAGCGGAAGTCCCCAGGTGCGAGCCTTTCCATTTTGCCCCCTAAATTAATGGTGAAATCCAGTATCCTCAGAAATTGCTCCGGGTTCCAGTGAGAGCCCAGGCTCAGTGACAGCAGAATGGTACCCCTGGTCTTCCAGGAATTGGTGTAAATCTCCCAGGAAGTGGTGAGGATGAAGGTTCAAGAAAATGAGATCGAGAGCTCAGAAAGAGAAGGAGAGAGACCCCGCTGAGCTCTGGGCGGCATGTATAGAAGCACCTTCAAACCCTAAAGCACCAGGCAACGCATTAACTTAGACAAGAACTATCCTTGAAAGGTTTGGGTTGAGTGGGTGATGCTTACAAACGTAACTAGGAAAGAGGCCAAAAAGGCAGACTCCCTGGGTTGGATCCTGGGGACAGCCAGCTCCAGCTTTCTTGAGCAGGCAGTATGGAGTGAGTCATGGGGGGGTACTGGCCAGTGGGAGTTCGGTCCTTCCCCGAGCAGCTAACCACCCCCCTCCAGCCTGGCCCCAAATAGCACCCCCTTCTCTCACTATCTTTTCTATCACCCACAGATTTATCTTAACAGTTTCTAAACGTTTCTTAGTCCATTTCGCTAGAGCCACTCCCTGGGAATCTCTGTTGCACTCTTCCTTTTTGACCAGCTCCTCAGTCTAAGTATCTCTTGGCAGTTTCTTCTTCAAAGCTCCTCAAACCTCCGCCAAGGGGAGGCTGGCTGGTCCAGGGGGCCATAAGATGTCCTCAACTCAGGAATCAAAATGAGTATGTAGTGTAATTGTTTTAAAAATAAAATTCAGTACAAGCCAATGTCTGGTGAACAAAATACTGATAATTTAAATAAAGGCAGAATCTGGGCCTGTATTTGTGTACTCCTCCCTCACTCGCCTCCCCCTAATCCCGGCCCTTTGTGGATTTGAGTCTTGGCTTTGCCTCTTACTGGCTGAGCATACTTTTTTTTTTTTTTTTTTTTTCCCCTTTCAAAGTTCATGACAAACCATGAGAGACTTTTAACTCTAGGAAACAAACGAGGGTTACTAGAGGGGAGGCGGGAGGGAGGGAAGGGGTAGCTGGGTGACGGACATTAAAGAGGGCACATGATGGAATGAGCACTGGGTGTTATATGCAACTGATGAATCACTAAATTCTACCTCTGAAACTAATAATTCTCTAGGTTAATTAATTGAATTAAATTAAAATAAAATTTAAAGTTACTGTATAGTTTACATATAGTAAAATGAATATATCTAAGGAGTACAGCTCCATAAATATTTACATATGTGCACAGCTCTGTGACCACCACTTGATCACAATATAGGGGCATTCCCATCACTCCAGAAAGTTCCCTCTTAGAACAAACACCCCTTCTTGCTTCAAACCCTTCAAAAGTTTTTTACTGCTGCAGGGTAAAGATCAGATCCCTCTGTACTGGCTCCTTCCTGGGCTGCAGGTGTGTCCCCTCCCTTTCCGTCTGAATTCAGATACAGCTGTGTTTCACCTAAACACTCCAGTCTGTCTAGCATACCACACTGCTGAGACTCTCAAGGCCAAACTTGACTCTGAATTCACTGATCCTAACCCTAACTCTAACCCTAGCTGGAGAGGCATTTTAAGATGCCTTCAAAGGCCAGACGGTGTCTGAGGTGTCATTGTAGCCACCTGTTTTGAAATCCTCAGCTTTCTGGGCCCTGAAGTCACCTGAGTACATCTCCTGCACAGCTCTGTCTGCTTCAGGCTTAAGATGGGGGGATGCCCCTTAAGATTCCCCAGGGTAAGGAGAATTAAAATCTACCTGGAGTCAAATACGTCACAGATTCTTAGAGCAGGGAGGACCGTTGGGAACAACCTGACACAACTCCAGGCTTTCAGAGATGGGCAATCTTAGAGGTGCTGTGTCTTTCTTAAGGTTCAGGAGTAATTACACTTTTTACTGAACAGCTACTATGTGCCGGGCATCAAAGTGCTTTATATTCATTATCTCATTTGATCTTCCCACCACCCTATGCGGTGGGCACTGTTAAGATTTTTGTTTTATGGATGAAGATGCTGAGGCCCAGAAAGGGTAAGTGACTTGCCTAAGGTCACACAGCAACAAAAGATGATATAATATTTGAACCCAGAGCAATCAGACTCCCAGCACCTCCACTCTAAAGTCTGCTTTGCCCAAGCCAGAGACCTTTTTGTGACACCAAAGGCAGGGAATGAATAGTCCAAGAAATGAGGAATTTGTTTTTGGCTTTTATTTTTACTTCTTACAAAAATAAGTCAGATAGCAAAGGCCCAGGATCATATCTCCCTTTCTGCTGGTTCACCAGGTACCAGAGAGATGTTACAGATAGGCAGATGGGGGCTGCCCTGGGCAGATAAGGGTATTATAGCATCACTGGATGGGGGGTGTGGGTTCATTGCACAATGCAGGAGCATTGGGGTATGGGAGTGGAAGTGCTCCCACATCGTGAGGCACATCGTGGAGCCTGGGTATTCCAGCACTGGCTTCTAGGACGTGGTAGGAGTAAGGAGTGGTGATCTCTTAGGACACTGGAGGCAGCAGATTGGTGTTAAGAGGAGACTGGAAATCACAACTTGGACATGGGGTTCTACCCCTCCTCCCCCCAGCCCTGAGTAGTGTGTGCCAGGATGCCTGGGGATCTGGAATGTCTGCTGACATTTTGCAGCCATGTGACCTCAGGCAAATGACTTCCTCTTTCAGTCTTAGGGTCTCATCCGTAAATGTGACTGTATTTGTGAGAGTGCAGTATTTGGTAAGTCCTAAATTAGTAGGAAATAAACACTGTGACCTTGGGCAAGATACCTTCCCTTCGAGGCCTTAGCTTTTTTATCTGAGATCAGGGAAGGGTCACATGATCTCCAAAGTTCCTTCCTGCCCTAGGATTTTATGACTGTGAACGTGTAGTCCTATGCTCAGGGGCTTGCGGGCAGGAAGCTCAGTGCTGGGGCAGAAGCCTTCTCAAGCCCTTCCCCTTCAACAGCTGTCTGGCAAAACCTCTCCTTAGCCTTCTTCCTATTTATTTCTGAGTTTGGCTCAAGGGTTGATTATATTACTGATAGAGAAATAAATGAAAAGGCCAAGGCAATCACTGCTTCACTGTGTTTCCTTGATCTCATTTTCTATTTATGGAATGCAGAAGAGTAAGGGACTGCCGTGGATTTCTTTGGCACTGGCTTCCATTAGTTCATGGGGTTGTTATGGATAATAATATTCAGCCCGTCACCTGGCCTGCACTTGACAGTTTATACAGTGGTCAAGAGTGTTGGCTGTGAAGCTACAACCCTCTGGTTCTATTCCGGCTCCTTCACGTACAAGTGTATGACTTCAGGCAAATTACATCCTTCCACTCCATACCTCTGTTGCTTTGTCTGTGAAATGGAGCAAAAACAGTGCATAGGCCTGCTGAGGCTTAAGGGATGTGATGTCGTGAAGCATTTAGCATCAGGCTCATGGTAATCTCTAACGTATTGTCTATTATTTGTACAAAGCCCTTCATATTCATTTTCTCTCTTTAAAAAAAAAAAAGATTTTATTTTTAAGTAATCTCTACAACCAATGTGGGCCTGAACTTACGACCCTGAGATCAAGAGTCACACAGTCTACCGACTGAGCCTGCCAGGCACCCCTTCATATTCGTTTTCTGATTTGACACACCTATTGGCTCCATCAAGCTGGTATGATTTAATTACCCTTGTTTCTGGCTTAGACGGTTAGTAAGTGGCAAGAGCCTGTCCTTTCTATCCCACAGTTTCTGAAACCAAGGCCAGGCCATTTTCACTGTCACCCAAGGCCCTGACCTCTCTGTGGAAAAATAAGGCAATACTAAAGGAAGTGTCCCTCAAAGCAAGTTTGGTCCCAAGTGCTTAGGCACTAAGAAAAGAGGAGGGATCCTGGTGTCTGGGTAAGGCCTTTGGTGCGATCCTGAGGACAGCAGGTTTGGAGACCTGTGGCAGAAGGAGAGGAAAATAGAGCGTAGGAGGGAACTGACATTGGTGAACGTCAGTTCAAGAATGACTGACTGAGCCTATTTAGAGGACAGTCGAGGCGCTGCCCCCTGGGGCAGAGCATTCTGGGAGGAGAGTTGTAGGAGATAAAAATGGAAGTAATACTTGCTAATTTACTGAATGCTTATAATGCGCTGTTCCTGAGCACTCCATAGGTAATTACTTACAAAATTCTCACAATCACCATATCAAGTAGGGACCAACATTATCCCTGTCTCACAGATAAGGGAATCAAGGCACAAAACTGATAAATGGCAGAGCCCGGATTCAAATTTGGGTGGGCAGGCTAGCACGAGAACCTATGTTCTTAATCGCTATGCTACACAGCTGAACTCAACAGGAGCGTGGTTAACCAAATAAATTCACGATTCTCAGCATTTCCTGCTACACGATATGGTTCTGAGTAAAAATACTGGCTCCTTTGTTCACAGAGGAGATGCAGACAGTCATCATGGACCAGGGTGTAGAGGCATCCCTGACAAGGAATTTTAGCTAGGCTCTGGAATACAGATCTGACCACTTCACTCCCTTGTTAAATTCACTCTCTTGTTAAATTCACTTCACTTCCTTGTTAAATTCAGGCAGCCTCCAACAATTCAAGTGCTGGTGATTTCTTTACCTCAAAGGCTTTCATGGCTGTTCCTGCTGTTGGTTGCCTATTCTCCTTTTACCCTTTTCCTCACTGAACTTCTATGCATCATTCAGGACTGCCCCCAGACATTGCCTCCTCCCTAGAAAGCCCTTTGTGATTTCCCCTTGTTGGGTTCCATGGCTCCTCTGTGTTGCCCTTGAACCCTCTTCCCATTTTTACTCTCCACATTGGACAGAAATGATGTTGAGAGGGAGTACTCAAATGTTCTCAACTCTGTACTCCTTATATATCATCCATCCATCCATCCATCCATCCATCCATCCATCACCCATCCACCTATCTATTTTCTATCTTCCATCTTCTTTATTTTTATCCTCAGAATCTTGTACTGTATTTGGCACATGTTTGGGGGCTCTATAGATGTTGGCTGAATCAAATGGATCAGAATTCCCAGTGACTCTGATAAGAGGGAGATATTTATTCATAACTGATACTGCATTGCCCCACTGGCCTCATTTTCTCAACTCAAATCAGAACATATCTGTAGAGAGTGAGACCAAATATTTGAAATAAGGACATCCGGGAAATTGGAGCACTCTTCTGCATGGTGAAGGAGCCTTCAAGTTTCAGTTCAGGTGTCACCTCTTCTAGGAAGCCTTCCTTCTTATCCCCAGGCCAACATTAGCTGCCTCCTCTGCCCATACTCCCAGGTATGAACTACTGATATCACAAGTTTATCACTTACATTGTTTCTTGGCCCCCTGCTAGACTATAAGCCCTTTGGAAACATTTTTTTGGGGGGGGGTGTGCCCAGAATCTACTATAGACCCTGGCATAAGACAGCTGTTTAGAAATGTTTGGTGAATTAATGAAATGGAATTAATGAAATGGTAATCAAGGAGATTAAAACCTCTTTGAAGGATGGCTTAGAATTCCTAGACCAGTGGTTTTCAAACTATGTTCCTCAGAGCACTAGGGGTTCTATCAAGGGACTGTGGGGGGCCTCTGTTGGTATAGGGAAGGGGTTAAGCAGGTAGGACTCCAGATCCTAGCCACTCAGTGTCCATAAATATACTCAATACTTGCCTGAGCACATGGGTCCACCCTTGATTGAGAAAATAGAGTCAGAAGAGGTATTATGAATAAGCACAGGGTTTCCAGTCTGGAACCCCTGGTTTGCCCTGTAGCTTACAGCTGGGTGCGCCTGAGCGTCGGCTCCTCTCTCTCTTTACAACAATATGGGGGCAATGATACCAGTCTCTCAGACCGGCTGTGAGGATTCAATGTGGTTTCATCATCACATAAGAGAAAAGCAGAAATAAATCATGCACAAATGTCAGCGAGCGGTGGTTAAAATATGGGCCATCAGGTGGGGCGAGCGTCTTTCTGCCTTGGGATCTGAGTGGTGGGGCTCATGTGTTTACTGGTTCTGAAGCTCTAGGGCCCTTTGAGATTCCTGGGGAACATGTGAAACTATGCACTCCGGGCCTCTTCCCAGGGTCTGATACAGAGGTTCTGGAGGCCCAGGAATGTGCATTTTAAACAAGCGTGCTTAACCCAACAATTCCTCTCCCAGGTATCTGAAGAAAGAAGAATAAGTAAGAAATAAGAAATAAAAATATATGTCCATACAAAAAACCATATTAAGTGTTTGTAGCTCCATTATTCATATTAGCCCAAAGATGGACAGGGCCTAAATGTCCATTAATTGACTAATGGACAAACAAAATGTTGTATATCCACACAATATTATTTTCACCCTGAAAGGGAATGACATTCTGACACCTGCTACAACACGGGATGAACCTTGAGAAGATTATAAGTGGGAAAAAAAAAAAAAAAGGCCAAACATACAGAAAAGGAATTGTCCAGAATTGGCAATTCTAGGAGACAGCAGATCTAGGAGACAGCAGACTAGCAGTTGCTTAGGGCTGGGTGGTAGGGGAGAGGAGGAATGTGCAGTGACCCTTTCATGGCTACGAGGTCTCTTTTCAAGGGGAGGAAACCTTTCTAAGGTGAAGGTGGTGGAGGTTGCACAGATCTGTGAATATCCTAAAAACCACTGACTTGCACACTTTAAACAGTTGAAGTATATGACATGCGGATGATATCTCAGTAATGTTAGAAGAGCCAAACAAATGGCCTCTGAGGGAGGTGAGGGGTACCCCACTGTTTGAGAAACAGCACTGCTGGATTCACAGGGGTGCAGACTGATCCTCCTTGGCCCCCAAAGGTGGGAGCCCCCACTTCCAGTGCATTTTCTCTGGAAAACGTCTCACTGTGTTTCTAGTTAAGCATGCCCTCCCTCTTCCAGAAGGGGGCTGTGAGGCACCTGGAACATGGTCAGTGTCCCATCCTGAGCTTTTTTGATCAATGCCCAATGAAAACAATTTGCAGATGCATCTCAATGTATGACATTATTTGTGCTTAACCATTTAAAAATTATACTTGTATTACTATGCAGATCCATTATGGGCATGATCAAATATGCATGCAATTTACATTTTATAAGATGAGCTGAAAAAGAAGAAACAGGGAAATCTTCTTTGGGGGGTGATATTTGGGTAGAAATCTGCATGAAACTTACGCTCACACTTTCTTTGTGGCACCTAATCTCGCCCCAGAAATCAGAAGCCCAGTGTGTCTTTGAAATCAACAGTCAAGGTATGTAAGAATATTTAGGAGGGGAATCAGAGATGTGTGGAGGCAGAGCAGGCTCGTAAAGGGAGGACAACTGCAGAAGAGAGGAGGGACTGAGGGGGAAAACTCTAGATGAAGAAATCAGAAGAACCCATGTTCAAATCCCAGTGTTTTAAAGCTACAATAGTTTTCAACTGGGTGCAGTTGACCTTGAGTTTAGCCTTCTCATTTGTAAAATGGGGATAATAGTACTGACCTTATAGGATTGTTCAGAGCATTAACTGAGAGAATGTGATTAAGGAAAGAGGTAAGACAGATGGTGGAAGGAAAGAAAAGGAGGGAGGTGGGAGGAAGAGTTCGGTTCCACAAACATTTACTGAGCACCTACTGTATGCAAGAACCTACTCTCTGCCCAAACTGGATATGGAAGGGAATTTGACTGAATTGCTACCCTTCAGGGAGCCCACAGTTTATTGGGGAGACAAGAGGCATAAAGAGAGAGTCATGTGAGGCCATACATACAAGGGCCCGATGCTGACAGAGGAGGGAGAAGGAGGAGAGAGAGAGGTACCTTCTCCACTCCCAGAAGCTATAACTACGAAAAAGATCCTCCTTCTGGGTGCCAGGTGGCAGCTGTCCTGCCAGGTGAGTGTCAGGTGCCCTGGGGGTGCATCTGCAGCAGGCCCTGGCTCTGTTTAATGCTCCCAAATGAATCTTTTCCAGCCCAAACAAGTAGAGAGCTGGCTAGGCCTGCAAACAGACACACACAGACACACGCACAGGAAGCAGAGTGAACTGCTGGGCAGATTATTTTTGTTTTCCCCTTACCACCACCACGGAGCAATCAATGACATTCCTTTCTCGCCTAAACAAACACGTTTGTGTCCTGGAGCCTGCTAGGAAGTGAAGAAATCCCCTTAGTAGTAGCCTCTCTCCACCTCTGGCCTCCTCCCTCCTTCCATTCTTGGGGAGGCTGTGTGGGGGCGTGAAGCCTTGAGGACTTCTCCTCTTTCTTGCTGTTCTCCAACAGCTGAGGCAGTAGGGAGAACCTAGTTCAAGTCTCTGGAATCATGGAGCCTCTACTAGAACTCAGACTCTGGCTTAATTCTTTTTTTCTTTAAGATTTTTATTTATTTATTTGAGAAAGAGAGAGCATGAGTGGGGGAAGGGGTAGAGGGAGAAGCAGACTCCCCACTGAACTTGCAGGGTCGATCCCAGGACCCTGAGATAATGACCTGAGCTGAAGGCAGATCCTTAATTCACTGAGCCACCCAGGTGTCTCCCCAGCTTGATTCTTGAGAATGATTTCCAATGTCAGGGTGTGAAACCATTAAGGGGTAGGAGGATGGCAAGGTAGGGTGGGGAGGAAGAGGTCTTCAGTTCTAAGAAAATACAGATGGAGCAGAACTGGGAGAGGCCTTAGAGGTAAAAAGGGGTGTTTTAACAGACTTTCCTTCCTCTGCAACAGTTTTCTTAGAAATTAAAAAGTCATGTACAAGGGACTCAATATCCTTCCTTAAGCCGAAGAATAGTTAGAAGAGAGCAAAGAAGTGCGCCTGGGTGGCTCAGTCAATTCAGCGTCTGACTTCAACTCAGGTCATGATCTCAGGGTCCTGGGAGGAAGCCTGGGTTTGGGCTTCCTGCTCAGCAGAGGGTCTACTTCTCCCTCTGCCCCTCCCCCACTCATGCGCTCGCTTATGCGCACGCGCGCGCTCTCTCTTCCTCTCTCTCTCTCTCTAATAAATAAATAAAATCTTTTTAAAAAAGAAAGAGCAAAGGATGTAGGAACAGCAGAAAAATACCTCCTTGTATCTTAAACTTGGCTGCTCTATTTGTTCTAAAAGTGGCATGTGCTTTCATGTTTGTTTAATGTTTGTGAGGCTGGATAATGTTTCTGAAAAATTAACTGGTGATTTTTTTTTTTTTGCTCTGGTTTGTCTTTTGCCCTTGAGATCCTTTCTGATTTGAGACATTTGGCTGTTCTGTGGTCACTGCCTCAGGAAAGGGATGTGACAGTAAAAAAAAACAAGAAAAAAGGAAATACCTCCCAGCTTTTGAGTTTCAAAGCCTAAGTCCTTAGGAAAACCCAACGCTTCATGGCATAGCAGGCTATAGATTTGGGAGAGCAAAGTCTCTCACCTCTAAGAGGAGAAAAAGAATTCCCCTGTCTGGGAGAAAGGGGAGATGAGGAGGTAAAACCATAAACGTGGATACTTTTGTGGGGAGGGAATAGGGAGCTCTACCCTCCTTCTCCAACATGGGTAATGGGGGACAGGTGGCAAATCCCAATGAGGTTTCATGGGATTCAGGTGCAGAGGGGACTTATACACTCTTTTCTGGGAGAACTACATCACTGGGGAGGCAGCAAGTCTCTAGAGACAAAATGGTAGGTGGATGGAGCCTCCAGCAGAACTTCCTGTGCCTAATAAGAGGTCTAAGAAGAGCAGAAAAATTCCTGTGCATCCCAGAGGGACAAAGAAGCAGCAGAGGGACCAGAAAGGAACCAAAGGAATGGAATTGATTGGATTCAACCTGGGTGGACCATCCACTCAGGACCATAGGTGACAGGACTGACACTGACTGTTCCCTCCCAATACCTTGGAACTAAATGAAGCTCCCAAACTTGGGCACAACTCTAGGAGAAAGGGAGGGAACCCCAAATTGACTGGGTATTGTCCATGTCAGTGCTTGAAATAGAAAATCAGTTGAACCATAGAAAAATCCAGTTCCATTTCTTACATCTGACTCATTTGGGATGGTGGTGGGCTGAGATTCCTACTCACATGCTTACTTGATGTTGGCAGTTGTCATAAAGGTTTATGTCTGAGTGTTAAACATTTCTTGAGTACTTCTCTGCACTAGATGTTTTTGATAGATGATAGATAGATGATAGATGAATAAAGACAGAGCAGAATGTATTATAAGAGGTGCTCCAAGAGGATATCAAGGCAGTGTTACAGATGCAGGGATACCCTCTCAAGGTGTCCCCAGGCTCTGCAAGCTCTGGGTGAGGTTTTCCCAGGTTGGAGTGAGGGGTGGAGGCACTTGATGGGGCTGCCTTTGTGGGCAGTCTGAGAAACAAAGATATGGTGGGAAGGACAGAGGTGGATGTTGCAGGAATACAAGGACAGCACGTATGTGTCCCTTTCCTTTGTGGTTCGATTTCAGAGGAGACAGGCTAATGGTGGGTATTTCAGGTGGAGCAGGTGGTGTGAGTAGAGACATGCTGGGCTTCTGGTGGGGGGATTTTTGGTGAGCAGCTCTGCACAGACAGTAAGAAGCCATCAGGGTAAAAGACAAGGTTAATTCCCCAGAAGCCCCTGCCTGGTGTGGCTGGGCAATCAAGTAGACCTCCCTGGGACTTGAATCAGCTCGGGTGTGTATATCCCTGGGACTGCCACAGGCTCGTAGCTGGTCTGGTCACTTGTTTTACCTGTCTGGATTTTCTCTCTTCTCCTTATTCTCTATGTCATGAGGAAACCGGCCTTTGCCTGTGGAAGACAGCATCAAGAATGTCCCTTCTCCAGGTCTATGGAGACCAAACCCAAGGTGAGTGGGAGGGGAATCAAAGGATCTCTGAGAAAGTCTCTTGGCGATCTTATTCTGAACCTGCTGAGGGCTCTTCCTCTAAGGTGGTAGGCATAGGAGGCTGGGCTGGAGTTCCTGGTGGTTCCTGCAAGGATATTGGTGATGCTTAGATGTAGTGCCTAATAGACTGGAGTACATCATGAGACAGTTACTCTCTTTCAAAGTGACTGTTCAGCCTTTGGATTCCATCAAGGAGAATCTCAGCTTGGTGTTCTTTATCCCCACACCTGCCAACTTTCAACTTGCTCTTGGAGGTCACAGAAGACAAGGGTCTCTAGCATGAATTTCATAATGTTTCTTCGTTTTTGTAAAACTTTTTGTGGTTCCCTTCTTTTGTTTATGGAAGGAGACATTGGTTTTCCATTTATGGGCATCATTGAGTTCCTTTTAAAATATGTTTAAGGAATGCCTGGGTGGCTCAGTAGGTTAAGCCTCTGCCTTTGGCTCAGATCGTAATCTCAGGGTCCTGGGATCGAGTCCCTCATCGGGGTCTCTGCTCGGCGGGGAGCCTGCTTCTCCTCTCTCTCTCTCTCTGCCTGCTTGTGATCGATCTCTCTCTCTCTCGCTGTCAAATAAATAAAATCTTAAAAAAATACATTTAAGTTAAAATGGATCAAATTTAAAGAATAATTAATAATTCTATGAATTACAATTATGGATATTTCATGAATATGGTAAAAATTGTATAGTTTGTGACTGATGATTGAAGTCTGAGGACACCCAATTTTGTCCCCAGTCAGAACTCTGCCCTCAAGGGTATAATGGGAAACACATAGCATTGGTGTAACACATATGCACTTGAGACTTGATTTTGGGGGTATGACCTTCGGAAGGTTGATTAACTTCTCAAAGCTTTGGTTTCTTTAGCTATAAAATGAGAATGGGGCAACTGCGTGATGGGCACTAAGGAGCACACTTGATGGAATGAACACTGGGTGTTAAATGCAACTGATGAATCACTGAGGTCTACCTCTGAAACTAGTAATACACTATGTGTTAATTGATTTTAAACAAATAAAGAAAAAGAACAAAAGATGAGAAGGTACTACTTCATGGGGTTGTTGTAAGGATTAAATGACATAAGGCACATAGAGTAGAAACTGAATACAGAGCTTGCTGCACAGTAAATACTAAGGTGAACAATTACAGTTGTTGTTGTTAGAAAAGTACCCTTGGAATACTGAGGTATTACTGGTTGCTTATTTGATGAGCTTGTGAATTTACATTCTTTCCCCACAGTACGTGTTTTTTTTTAATCTTTTTTTTTAATTGAAGTGTAGTTGACATACAATGTTATATTAGTTTCGGGTGTGCAACCAGATGATTCAACAATTCTGTATGTTACACAAGAGCTACCACAATAAGTATACTCACCACATAGCATTACTACAGTCTTATTGACTGTCCTGCCCATGCTGCACTTTTCAGCTCCATGGCTTATTTACTTTATAACTACGTGTCTGTACCACTTAATCCCCTTCACCTATTTCACATTCTCACAGTGAGTTTGGATGAGGATTGAAGTGAAACCAAGAGACCTTGGGTGTGGGGGAAGAGTTGGAAGTAAGGAAACAAGAATGTCCTGACCATATACTGTCACTGAGTGCCTCATTGTTACTAATTCTTCCCCCTCTCTGTATCCCACTTCTTGCCAGGTGCCTTGGAGTTCCCTCCAAGGAGGAATATACATTCCTGCTCTTAATTTCGGATATGGCCACGTGACTTGCTTTTGCCAACAGAATACTAGCAGGCAGGAGGCAAACGGTGGGGTAGCATGTGCTTGGGCAAGGCCCTCCTGTCCCTCTGCACTTGCCCTGCTGAGGATTGCCTGGCCAGGTCACTAGTCCATGCAGAGCCAAGCCCTGCAAGGCCTAGTCTGCATCAGCTAATTCCCTCACAATGGCTGTTTTTCCAGCCACTGAGCTTTCGGGTGTCCTTTAATGCAGGATAATTGTGCTGATAGTTGTCGATGATGCCTACTATGCACTTGCTAAGGCGCTTTTACTTAGTTGTTGAATTTGGTTCTCAAACATCCCTGTTTGCTAAGACTTGGAGAAACCCAAGGAAATGGACTTGGAGAAAGCCCTCCCAGTCCATGGTCATGCAGGGGAAAGAACAGAGCTTGGAGGTGACCAAGAGTCCCAGAGCATGATCTTTCCACTACATCATGGAAGAATGGGGTGGTGGGAGGCAGAACACCATGGGACTGGTTTCACAGCTGGGCCTAAGGCTGGTCCTGTCTATAGTCATCCCTGAGACCACATTGGCCAACATCATAAATCTAGGACTATGACATCACAGGATGACTCAGACAGGAGGGGGCAGGACAGGGAAGCCCTGGCAAAGGGATGGGTGGTTATAAAACCTCAGTCTAAATAGGGACAGGGTGGTAACATTAGTAGACAGGGCTGGGTCACAGAATCGGGTGGTTTGGGTCAAATGATGACTGAAATTTATTTTGGAAAATATTTTCCCAAGTGTCTCACTGAGCCTTGTGGGAATGAGAAATTGATGGGGAAAGCCAAGAGGGAAAGCTGACAAGGTTGAGAAAGCATGACCAGCAGGGGTTCATTTCATAAAATTCAGGGCATCAGATGTTCTTGGGGGTAAACTCTTGCTCATCCTTTAGAACACTTCCTCCATCCCCCTGCCATGAGATCTGTCCCTGTCATAAGCAGACTCAATCCCAAATCCCTCTGTTAATCCTTCAGTGATTAAGTAACACCCAACATTTACTGAGTGAGTACTAAGTGCCAGACACTGTTCTTAGCACTTTACACCTTTGTTTACCCTCCCAATTTTTTTTTAATGAAAAAAAAAAGGAATAAGCACAAGGCAGTGAACTGAAAAACCCAAGCTCATACAGCTATTAAGGTACTGAGATTTAAATGCTAGAGAGTATATTATTTTAGAGAATTATAATATATATTATAGAGAATTACTCTACTGGTGTTTACTGCACAGTGTTGTAATGATCCCATTCTATTATTAAATGAAATAATGCACATTAGGCACTTAGCTCATTGTCTAACATTAGGTAGAGTGCCCCAAATATTATTATTAATACCAAGTCCTACTATATTGGTATGAATTTATTTATTAACTTCTAACAGCTGCTTCCACAATTATCTTTAGGGAGGGAAGATTTTGTGGGGAAAATAGTTTGGTGAGTGGTTGGGATGGAAGGTGAACTTCCCTAAGGGCCTGGCATAAGCTAGAGCCAAGGCCTCATGGGTGTCAGGGAATGCCCTGCACAGGAAAATGAGATTTTGGAGATTTGGTGAACTGGGAGGGTGTTGAGGATGAAGATGAGAGGGCAAGGAAGACTCTGTGTCATGAGATGTGACCCCTTCCTTGTACCCGATTATGGTCACCAGTGCACTTACTAAATACACCATTCCTAGTGGGAGAGATTGTTGTTTGTGGTGGGAATGGGAGAAGCAGCTGTACTTGATGTTATGGTTGATATGCTGTGGGATGATGGCCTGGGGGATACCAGTGCCCCAAAGACTGTGTGTACTGGAGAGAATGAGCCCACCAGGGATAAGCAAAAATCCAAGGGAGGCCAAGGAATTTCCCTTAGATCCTAAAGGATCAGGAGATCTCCATCTGACATCTGGGTAAGGTTGTTATTACCAATGCCATTATTAACATTCCTTTCTCTACAGAATGCATGCTTCTGGAAGGCACTGCTCATTCATCTTGGCTTCCCAGGGCCAGCTCAGTGTTTGGAACTGAGCAGGCCTTTGACACATGGTTCTTGAGTGAATGAATGAAAATACTTTGAACTAAGGTCAACAATGCCTGCTCAGATGTATGCCAACTCAGCCATTCTGTGTGTGTGTGTGTGTGTGTGTGTGTGTGTGTGTGTTTAAGTAGGATCTATGCCTAATGTAGGGCTTGAACTCAGGACCCCAAGATCAAGAGCCACATACTCAACTTGCTGGCCCAGCCATGTGCCCCATCAACTCAGCCATTCTTAACATCTCTTCACAAAGAGGTGTTCTGAATATCGTAGTTTGTTCATATCTGAAATCATGGACCAGCTTGCCATGTATCTGATCTGCTCCATGCTTTTCTAGTTGCTACTGATGCCACACCCAACTGTATCTCTGGAATCATTCCTTGGACTTGAATTTGAGTATGGTATTTTATAGGCCTTGTGGCTGCCATTTCCTCCTCCTACCGTGGGTTGACATTAGAATAGTGGCTCTCACCTAGAGCCAATTTTCCCCTTCAGCAGACATTTAGTAATATCCAGATATATTTTTAGTGGTCACAACTAGAGAGATTGATATTGGCATTTAATGGGTAGAGGCCAGGGATGTTTCTAAACATTCTACAATGTCCCCTGTCTTGGTCAGCTGGAGCTGCTATAACAAAATAACATAGACTGGGTGGTTTAAGTGACAGACAATTATTTCTCACAGTTATGCAGTCTGAAAGTCCAAGATCAAGGTGTTGGCAGATTCAGTTCCTGGTGAGAGCCTTCTTCCCTGGTTTGTAGAAAGATACCTTCTTTCTGTGTACTCATGTGGTCTTTTCCAGGTGTGTGAATGTGAACAGAAAGAGAAATCTCTCTTTCCTCCTCTTATAAAGGGCACTAATCCCATCTCGAAGGTCCTAGCCTCCTCACTTAACTAAACCTAATTATCTCATAAAGCCCAAATGCCATGTCCAAATACCATCACATTGGAGGTTAGGGTTTCAACATAAGAATTTTGCGGAGACACAAATGTTGAGTCCATAACACGCCCACAACCAGGAGTTACTTAGTCTTTAATATTAATGGTGCTGAGGTTGAGAGACCCTGCATTAGAGTGTTATGGTTAAGAGTCTACATCTATTGGAATGTAGAAGAACTGGTTTGGGTCCAACCTCTGCCAGTTACTTGAAGACAGAGATGAAAATGGTATCTACCTTGAGGGTCAAGAGGATCAAATTGAGTCTGACCAAGAGCTAGCTCCTGCTCTCTTCTTCCTGAAGTTCCCACCCCAACACACACAGTTAAAGTAGCAATGACAGCCAGATTTCTCCATGGCCCAGGGACAGACCTCAAGTGGGTTGAGGTGGGTTCAGATGCCTCCAAGTCCATGTGTTACTAATTCAGAGGCCAAGCCTGGAGAAGCTAGTTCTTTGTCCCAGAAACCATGATGTGCTTCTGTCCTTCTGTGCATCCAGGTCTGGGGAGTGAGCACCTTTGCTGGAAGTAAATAATTGTTTATCTTTCATTGTCTTATATCCTAGGGAGTTAGTTTTGGGGCATAACGTAATTGTGAATGTAAACAGATACATGCAACTAGGCAAATTAGATTTATATAAATCTGGTTTTACTAAAGGAAACCCTTTTCTGGGTGGGGGTGGGGGGACAGACAGCTCTTTCTAAGAGCAGTAGCTCAGTCTCAGAATTTATGCTATAAGGATGTACTGCACACTGACAGACTGTCAGAGCAGGAAGTGATGTTAGAGACCATCTCGTCAAATCCCCTCACTTTATATTTGAGGAACTGAGACGCAAAAGAGCACAGAAATTTCCTCAGGATCACATTCTAGTTAGTGACAAAGAAGTTACAACAGAGGGCTCCTCACACCCTGTCCAGGCAGATGCTAACCCCACCATGCCACCTCTTGCTAAAGGGAGCCCATCTCCAATTAGATGTCAAGGAAGAAATGATTTCCTCTTACATTTGAAGCTCAAGCTTCATGTTAAACAACAATTTGATTTTCAGAATCATCTCCTGCAATGGGGTTTTATTTGAATTTCTCTTTTCTTCTCTTGGCCTGGAGGCGGCATTGAGGCAATTCCCTCTGTGGGTGCCTCACTCCATACGTAAACACATGTCTACCATATATACACAGGCGCACACATTTGTCATTCCTTCCCAGAATGACTTAATGATTTCCATGTAACCAATATGTTGCAGCTGTTGGCTTCCTTCAGGCTGAAGCACTCAAAAAATCATCAGTTATCAAGTTGCCTTCCCGCCACTGCTTTTTCCCAGCCCCGTACATTTTCTCCCTCTTTCCTTTAAAAAACAAGGTAAGAAAAAAAAAAAGAAGGTAAGAAAATAAGTTGAGACAAAAATACTGGGACCCTACTTCGAACCAAATCCTGGCCCGGGGTCTGCAGGTACTAGGCTGACACTATGTTTTAGTGGGAGGTCTCCCAGTAGGAGACAATTTTAGTTCGCTCCTCCATGGCAGACAACATCCAATCAGGAGATGAAGTGGGGAAAGTTTGGGGGTCAGGAGGCGGGAAGTGTGTTTTGGAGAAGACAGTGTACCTAGTGGATGTGGTCAGAAAGCCTAGGGTGCATATTCTTACTCTGCCATTTGCCAGCTTTGTGACCTTGAGAAAATTGCTCAACGTCCCTGAGGCTCAATTTCTTTAATCTGCAAATACCACCTGAAGGTTAGAGTGCGTGTCCAGGAAATGCATCTGTCTCCACCTGTCAGCTTCTTTTCCCAACCTTGCTCTCTGGCCCATGGAATGTAAGAGAGAGGTATTTTCTGTGAACAAGTAACACTGACCTTTATTACCTGCCTGGCTTCACCCATGACTTCTTCCAGAAACTGTTTACCTGGACAGAGGCAGCTCCTGGGACCCATGTGTGGGACTACAGTGCCCAGATGTCTCCTGTCGGCCCCATGCCTTAGAGAAGAGACTGGTCACAGCCAATAGGTAAGTCCCTTAGGAGCAGTCTGGACAGGCCAGATTGCTTAAAGCTTATTGTCTGTTTCATATCCTTCACGTACCTTACCATTCTACTCTCCTTCATCCTGACTTTTTTTTGTCTGAATTCTACTCCCAGCCTCAACTCCATCCTGCTCATTCTGCTACCTTTTCACCTTCTCAAAGCCTGGTTCCAGTCTTACCTGATTTTAAAAACGAATCTGTCCTCTGTGACCTCCTCAAGCGACCCCCGATCAAGTTCCTTGACTCCATATTCAATGCCTCCTGTGGTCTGGCCCCAGCCTTATCTTCCCCTGGTCCCCTTCATGTTCCCCCTTCATATGCCATCCAAACAGGACAACTTGCCTCATGACTTCCTGTCTTTGAGCCTTTGCCCTGCCGTGTCATTCTTGGAACAGCCTCTCTCTCTCCCGGTCGAAGGTCAATATCCAGCTTAAAGCCTGCACTCCCAAGATGCCAGGCCTGGCCCTCTCCCACCTGTTCAGCTTTTTGCTTCTCTGTGCTGGGGTTGGGGTCCATGCCTTGGAATGTCTCAGTGTCCATCCCTTATTTCTTGGCATTTACCACTTTCTACTTCATATTGTAGTTAGTTGTACATAAGTTGTTCTTTAGGCAGAACCATAAGGGCAAATGCCCGTGGGAGGAAGACATGATATAGGGAGGTCCAGAGAGGAGGGAAAATAAAGTCGGCCTTCTCCACCTCAAGGGTCTATGGGAGGAGGACAGGGAGAGAGAGAAAAGCAGAGGGAGGGGCTGGTGAGAAGCTGGGTGCCTGCATCTCCTGAGTTAAAGTGCCATTTCTGAGAACCTCTCTGGGTTGAGGAGAAAGCTGATGAGGAAGGTGAGGGGGAGAGGGGACTTCTGCCTGATGGCCTTCTGGGAAGAGACCTCCTCACAGGCATCGCATCCTCCCTGCCCCCGCCTCCCTGTGCTCTATCAGCCTCAGCCCAAGAGAGCCTGATTCTGCACTCTGGAGATGCCTTCTGTTCTCCTGTGACATGGAAAGGAAGCAGAGGCCTCCATAAGTGCCTGAAGGGGAGTCGGAAGTTAGTGGAGAGGTGGCTGGGCTCTTGTTAAGGAAGGTTGTTGCCGCCAGGCCCAAGTGACCCTTCTGCCAGGGGCCACTCACGTTCAGTTACAGACTGGTCTGACCCGGGCAGACCTCAGTGAGGCTGGCAGTGCCAGTGAGAGAGGCAAGCATGAATACATGACAATTAGGATGGGTTGTAAGACTGTTTCTCAGTTCCTGCTAGATACCTGTTTTAATTCTTTCTTTAGGGTCTCAGGAACAAACAAACAAAATCCACCCAACCAGAACACAAACGATTTTGTATTAGAAATCCACGTGCTCTACAGCACCAGCCAATAAATAACATCACTCAATAGACTAATAGTAATATTAAATATAGAGTAAACTGCATATTCAATAATAGATAGGCCCTATATTTGGGGAGAGTTTCTAACAACTCTCTCATAGGACATCTCATTTTTAAGTTCATTACTAAATTTTAGAATCCACTAACAGTCATCTCTGATCCCAGGCAACATGATTCAATGTGGAATTAGGAAGGAAGTGTCCTTCAGAGTCCTCAGCATTTAGCCCCATGTCTGCCGAGCACGAGGGAGGGTGGGGGAACGAAGGACATGTGCAAAGGTGAGATAATTAACTTCCCCAGCAGGGGCTATGAGAGGCAGCAGAAGGGGGCATTGAGCTAGACCTTGAAGAATGAGCTGTTGTCTATCTGAGAGAGAAGGTAGGGTGGGCATCCCAGGTATAGGGAACAGCATGTGCAAAGAGATGAAAGCATCAGGAAGCATAATGGATTTAGTGGTGGATATCACTTGGTGATATCTAGGAGACAGATTCAACTGTTAATGACAGTTATTTTATAATGAGCGCTCATAGATTACATGTTTTACATTAACCCATTCTATCTGATGATGACCCTATGAGGTAGATAAATCATTCCCACTCCATAGATGAGGAAGCTGGGGCACAGAGGGGTAATAACACTCAAGGTCATGTAGCTAGGAAGTGACTGAATCAGGAATCAAAGCTAAGTAGCATGTCGCACTAGGTTAACCATCTCTCCATATTATCTCATTTAATCCTTCCCAGAGTGATGCCCTGAGGTGTAGATACTGACAGTATAGAGGCACAGAGATGTTTGCTAACATGCCCAAGACCACACCCCCAGGAAGTGGAGGAAAAGAGATTCCAACTCAGGCAGAATCTGGAGCCCACTCATAACCTTGCACCTGTTGGCCTCCAGGCCACTGACCGAACTATTGAAATTGCCAGCTTATAGCTAGCTGATTCCCCCTTGAGAGGTTGGGCTACATGAGGGCAGGGACCATGCATAATTCTTGCCATTGTATCCCTAGCATCTGGCATGCTGTCCAGCACATGAGTGCCCCATCTGTAGAGTATTTGTATTTTAAACCATTAAGAAGCAGCACAGTGAACTCCTTAGAGCCCAAACTCCAAAGCCAGCCTCTCTGGGCTCACATCCCAGCTCAGCCACTTCTATCGGTGTAATCTTAGGCCATTTTCTTCACTCTCTGTACCTGTGTCTTTATTACGAAAATGATGATGATAATAGCACTAACTTTATCAGGTTGTTGTACTGAGTCAGCACACAGAAAGCATCTAGGTGAAATTCTCATGTGTAATGCATTCTTCATAAGTTTTTGCTAGCATTCTGGGTGCCACCCAGTTGCCCAGTGTCTGTTTTAGGGAACAGGGAGACATCATCATATAACTCAAATGATGGGCAGATCTGTAGTTCTCTCCAGCAAGTTTGGAGCTAAAGTTGGGGCTAAAGAAAATGGAAGAAATACAGCGGTCTTGGGTGTTTGTGATGACAGTTGACAAAGATGATATCTGACCCAACACTGCCTTCAGAATGCTTATCCCTGGGCTCTGGACGCCCCTTCACCGTATATTGCATGCATCTCTCTTACTGTGCCACGTGCTATAGGAAGGCATGGTTTAGGGAAATGATGCAGGTTTTAAATTTTATCTCTGCCAGTGAGTAGTGGTGTCACTTCAGGTAAATTCCCTAATTTCAGCTGTGTCTGCAATGAAGTGGGGATTATGTAACAAAACCTACCCCAAGGGGTGCAAATTCAGGGGAGTGACCTAAGTATCTGACATGGCACTGGCATTGAGCAGACCCTCAACACACATTTGCCACCCCTTCCTTCCTTCCAGCCCATTGTTTGCCTCTTCTTCATTGCTGAAATCTCCCACAATGCCTTGCAGAGAGTAAGTGCTTCACACAATCCTTGATGAGTGCATGAAGGAAGGGTTGTTAAAGGCCCTGAGATGGCTTTGAGGACGTTAAAACAAGCTGTGGGGGAGGAGGGAGGAACAAGGGAAAATGAGTGGGGGGCCAGGAGGGGACCTTTCCGTTGTATGTAAACACAGTAAAATTTACTTTTAAAAGTTAAGGCAGAGCCTTACTGGGGAGATGAGGGCAGCCAAGGTGGCTCCCAGAGTCTGGGTGTGTGTGTGTGTGGGGGGGGAACTGGAAGAAGGAGGTGGATGAGAAGCTGTCTTCCTGTGCTAACAGCCAGTCCCAGCCTTCCCTGGATGGGTGGGCCGGGAGCTGCCAGTGCTTGGGAAGCAAGCTTGGGTGACCTGGGCTGCAGATGGAGCTAGTGTGTATGAGAGGGAGAGGACACTGCTGAAGGCTGGGTCTTGGGTCACTATAGCAAGGGACAGGCTGATCCAGCCCTGGCAGGTCAGAAGCAGGGCAGCTGACATTCCTTCTCAAATTACAAAAATACAAATCTCTCATGCTTGTCAAGGGCTTTGTAATTTGCACAGTCTGTAGGATGACAATGGAGTTACCCATCTGATCCATGAGGCATCATGATCCATAGATGCCATTACCCCATGTGACTGATGGGGAGTTTCAGGGTGTCAATGGGATTTTTGATGAACCTGCAATAGGTTGTATACAAAGATGAGGGTGTAATTAATTTCCTCTGTGGTTAAAAAGGGCACATTGAGCTGGTTCTCGAAGGATGAGCTGTTGTCCATCTGAAGGAGAAGGCAGGGAAGGACTTTTCAGGGATAGGGAATAGAATTTGCAAAGGGATGGGAGCATGAGGAAGCATGGTGGACTTAGTGATAGTAATAGTAACTATCCCTAACATATTTTGACAACATACACGTGCTAGGCACTGTTTAGAAGCTTCACATTCGGTTCAATCAATTCTCACAATGGTGCAGTTTGGTAGATGCACTTGGATCTCCATTTTACTGATGAGGAAATGGAGGCATGGAGAGGTAAGTGATTTCCTTAAGGTCCCAGTGGTAACAAGTGGTGAGTCTAGGCCTGGAACCTACTCAAGACAGGCAAGCAGGCTGATCAAGGTGTGAAGGGGTAGGTGATAAGGGATGAAACATATGGTTAAAGAGGTGTAGTGGGCCAGATGAAAAAGGAAGCCAAAGGTATTTGGATTCTATCCTGTTGGCAATGGGGGGCCATGGATAGTCTGAGCAGGCAATTGTTAGAAAAATCAGTGTGGCACAGGGCAGAGGGTGAACTGGAGAGAATGAGGTCATTATGGATGTACTGGGGAGATAGCCAGACCCTTTGTTCTTACATATGGGCCAGGCTGCTCCTTCATCTGGATATCCAATGCCCACTCTGAAGCTCAAGTCCATACACCATCAAGACATGGGTTATTTCATGAGCTCTCCTGGGAGACAAGGGTCCCATGTGGACCCTATGATATAGCTGTGGCACTTTCTGCATCACATTCTCTGTGTCCAGTGACTGCATTTCAGCTATTTCTATATTCCTTGGATTGCCAGACATCCTTTACCTCTATATTCAGCACACTAGCTAGGTTCCTTATCTCCCCAGGAGTACAGGCCAGTATTAGAGTCCTTATGAAGATACTTCAGAAATTCTCACTGGAAAGCTCTTCCACCAAGTATAACTATAGACAAGTGTCTGCTCTAGACAGATATGCTGCTTTGCTTTGTTCTTCACATAAGCGTGGGCTGACCTGGCCAGGCAACCATAGTGGCAAGTCAGGTGACAAGTGATACCCACTAGTCCCAGCTCTGAAACTAGATGTGTGACCTTGGGCAAATCATTGTACCTTTCTGTGCTGCACCCAAGAAAGAGGAGGTTCTACTAGACAATATAGACAATGTCTCTATTCTCCTCCAGCAAACAACATTTGTTGTTTCTAGAACTTTACTTTCAAGTGTCTGATTTCACTGATTCGTGTAACATGTTTTTGTAACTACAGGCACTGTGCTAGGTGCTAGGACCACAGTGGTACAAGGTAGAGAGGGCCCTTGCTATCATTCTGGCTGATTGTTTACAGTGACTGATTCCATCTAACATCCATGAGCTGAGCACTTATTACTTTCCCAATCTTTTGGTAGAAGTTGTGGCAGACACAGAGAAGATGAAGACATGGTGTGTGCTCTAAAGAAGCTTTTTGTCCAAAGCTACCTCTGTAAGGGGAGACCAGTCAGCTACATGTGGACACAGCCGACTTCTTAAAAGGTATTGTTTTTACCCTTCACCTGTAAGTACAATCAGATAAGTAGCCATGCCAGACCCTGTTTCTTTTGGGCATTCCTTCCAGGTCAACCCATCTCTGATAAGGGCCCCAGGAGCATAGAGTTGTAAAATGAACATGGCTCAGCGTGCCCACAAGATGGCGGCATTCTAGTATTTTCCCCAACAGCCAAGGTCATTGGGAAACTGTGCCCTCTGTTGGTGTGGAGGAGAGAGACCCCTTCATCTCCTACAAGGGCTGAGAAGAGGTCTTATCACCAGTGTTCAGTGAACATACTGATCTTCTGGAAAAACCTGGGGGAATGGGGAGCAATGGTGGCCGGACAAAGGAAAGGGGTACTAAATGTCACCTTATTCAATCCAACAAATCTTTCTGGATGCCTTCCCTGAGCTTCCCCATCCCCAAGTTTGTGTTTGATGATCTCCTCTGCGCTCCTCCACCAGAGCACCTACCATATTGAATTTCCATTGTTGATTTATTAGCTTTCTCTTCGATCCAGCTAGGACCATGTTCATTTCCTCTCAGAACCCCTGATGCCTATGCAAAATCTAGCTCAAAATGAGCACAAAGCTCTTTGTTGAATGAATGAAGTTTATCCTAAGAAAGAACTTAAAATAGACTCTCGCTTGAATACCATCACCCAGGTGAGGCCATTAATATCTTTGTCCTCAAAAATGGAAGTTGGAAAGATGGGAGATCAAGAGATGCACTCCAAAACACACTAATGTGAGTTGTTGGAGGAATGGCCAGGAGGATCACCTTTACATCTACCTCTGCTCAAAGGAGATCAGGTTGTCCACCTAGCCAGAGCATCAAGGTCAAGAAGATGGAAAACTTGGTGAGTCTGGTACCCATTGGAGAAAACTGCGGCCTTTAATCTGGGTTTTTACTTCACTTCCATCTCTAACCAGGGAGGGAGGCATGAGTTTTAGCACTGAAATAGGGTTCATTAGCTGGAACAAGCGAGTTCAACCTGCTCTTTTGCCACCTTCCACTGAGGCCCCCTGTCCTGGCATCTGGCACCTCCACCTCTGCTGCTGGAGCTCCAGTAAAGAGGAAAGCAGTCAGAGGCACTCTGAAGGGCCCAACCTCCTTGCATTCCAGACCCGGCCAAAGCCAGCCCGTGGAACAAGTGGAGAGCCCCTCTTGGAGGAAGTGATTCAGAAACCGCGATGGCCTGGCGGCCCGCCGTGACTCACAGCACATCAATGGGGGAATTGTCTGTGGAGGCTGAGAATACCAAAGCTCTTTTCTTTCCTTCCTTTCTCTTTTTTTTCCTTTTCTTTTTTGCCCTCCCTTGGCGGCACTGCGGAACACCAGGGCTGCCCAGAAACATGTGTTTCTCATCATTGGCTCCAACAGCCGCCTTGGAGGACCGGGGAGCAAACAAGACCGAGAGGGAACAAGCCCCATGGGGCAGCTGTAGCAGTTAAAGGGGGCCCTTCTCTTTCCCTGCACCTTAGTGCTATTTCACCTTCCTCATCAACACTGACATCCCCAAAGAACATCTGGAATGGAGGAGAATAGAATTTTGGATCCAGGAGAAAACTTAGGAGTATGTCTCTTCCAATACCTTTGTCTACAGATGAGGAAGCTGATGCCCCAAGAAGGGAAGTAAGTGGCTCGCCAAATACCCCATAGCCAAGTTACAGCTGACGTCTTGACGCAGTGACTGCATTTTCCTGTACCCCAAATCAGGAAATGTGGTTGACAAAGGATGAATTTTTTTTTTTCATGAATAGCAAAAACTGAGAAGTTGCACTAAGTCTCATTATAAATCTATCAATTGTCCTTTTCCCCTTATCTACCAGTCTCAGGAAACTGGTCTGCACAAGGTCACTTGTGAGGTCATTTGCAAAACCTACAGGCCATTTTGCAGTCTTTGTCTGACTGGCTATCTCTGTAGCATGTGGGTTTTCATGCTCACTTTTGCCTCCCTACCTCTCTAGTTTCTCCTTGTTGGCATCCTTTGCTCCTCATCTGGCTCGCAAATGTCCAAGCTGCAGAGAGTTCTGTCCTAAGCCCACATCCATGTTCATGGTTTCAATGCCTAAAAATTAGCTGATGACTCCCAGATCTTCACTACAGTTGTTCATCTTTTCTGGGCTACAAACGTGTATGCATAGCTGCCTTCTCAGCATCTTCTCTGGATGCCCCAAACTGAACTCACCCTTTTCCTCCAAAGCTCTCTGACAGCTTCGACTTGATTGCCAAACAATGATGGGAAGAGGATGGCTAATATTTCAAAGCATGTGCTTTGGAATCTCATAGACCTGGGCTCGACTCCCAGATATGCCACTTAAATAGCTATGGGGCCTTGACCAAGTTACTTAACCTTCCAATTTCCCCATCTGTAAAATGGGGATAATAGAAATACCTCCTTCATAAGACTGTCGTTAAGAGGAAATGGGCTGGGGCGCCTGGGTGGCTCAGTGGATTAAGCCTCTGCCGTTGGCTCAGGTCATGATCTCAGGGTCCTGGGATGGAGCCCCACATCGGGCTCTCTGCTCAGCAGGGAGCCTGCTTCCCCCTCTCTCTGCCTGCCTCTCTGCCTACTTGTGATCTCTCTCTCTGTGTGTGTCAAATAAATAAATAAAATCTTTTAAAAAAAGGAGGAAATGGGTTAATTCAATAACAACAGCACAATACCTGGCGCATAGTAAATGCTCAATACATGTGAGCTATTACTTTTATTATGCATCTCAGCACCCTCCCCATTTGAGCCACACTGAATTCTCACCGTTACTTAAAGACAAAAGGCTCTTTTATTACTTCAGGTCATTCTCCTCATTTAGGATGCTATTCATACTTTTCTCTGAGGTAAACTCCTACCCACCCATCAGACTGAGTCCAACTGTCATTGCCCTTATAAGAAACGAGCAGCTCATTCTTTTGTTCTTATAGAGCACTTTGTTCCATTGCCATAGCATTTATTTTACAGAGTTCTAAGTCCTAAGAAAGCTCGCTCTCCAGTCTCATCTCGCACTGCCTCTTCCATCCCACTCAGCTCAACAGTATATAAGTGCCCAAGAGAGCCACACTGTTGCATACCTTGGGGCCCTCCCGTCGGCCGCTTGCTCTGCTTGGAAAGCCCTTCCTTTCAGGGGACATTCTCCTCTAGAAGATACCTCTTCTGAGCAACTGTCCTGGAAGCCTGAGGCTGGGTTAGCTGTCCTTTTTTTGTGTCTCCACAGGGCCTTCGATGAGTTGCTGTAACACAACTTACTGGACTCCATTTTCAGTGCTGAATTATTTGCCTTCTCCATTTGACTTTACTGTGTCTTCCTCATGACAAATACTCATTGAACATGTGATATGTCCCAGGAGCCGTGCTTGCTCCCATACGGCATGAATGGATGAATGAATTTTCTATTTCAATGTCTATTCTCCCTTCAGACTGTGAGCTTCTGAAGATGGTGAATGGACAAAATGAGAGGAGATGGGAACTGTCAAGGAAAAAACCCACTCATGGCCATGGGCTAGATATTAGAGAATGACTTGTTCTTACAGTAATACTCATCCCACAAACATTTGATACATACCTAGTCTGCATCATGCCCTGTACTAGAACTGAGCCAAATGCCTTGTAGTCTGAAGGCAGGAGACAGCCAAGGCAATGCAAGCTTTATGGGAGGTGTGATCTGTGCCATAATGGTGTTTGCAGAGGGAGACTTACAGTAGGGTGGACTTCCTGGATGTGTGTCCTGGGCAGGTGCACAGAGCCCCATGCTCAGAAGGGCTCCATGCTTGGTTTAAGTCTCTACTGTGTCCACTCTGAAGTTCTTAATAATCTCACCTTTGAGTTTATGTAGAGTAGGTGGTGACCATGGAGCACATACACGAGCAAAAGGGCCTATGTGCATGCACATGTCCACTGCTGTTCCTTGCCATCTGCTTCACAGACAGCCTCCTTGATGCCACATGAGAACAGAATCCCAGTGGACCTGTGATGCATGGGAGTTCAGTGAGACTCAAAGTGTGTGACAGCTGAATAAGTAGGGAGTGCTGACAGCCCTGAGAGGCCATGCTTGCTGTGTGAACTGGCACTTGCTTCCAATGCAGAAAGAAGACAACTGGTGTTCTAAGAAAAACAACCAAGAAATCCTCCCATAGTCTTTTCTACTGGCCCGCAACTTCTGCTGAAAATAACACAGAAGGAAAGGAAAAGATAAGGAAACCCAGAGTTCCTTTTTCTAGTCCTTCCTTACTCATCAGTCAGCCAAAAGTAGAGACTGTTCGTAGAACGCATGCATATTGAGAAGTGGAATAAAACAGTGGAGTTTTTTGTTGCATTTCCACTAATCATCCATATATATACATATGCGTGTGTAAGCTATGAAATATGAATTGTGTCATTTCATTGATTCTACATATGAGCTAAATGCTCTTGTATTTACATATAAAGTTGGCATTACACAATCTAAAAGCAAGTGGTTAATATTCATGTTAATAATTAAAAAATTAACATCTGTAGTTAGAATGATACTGAATAGCAGATTTTAAAAAACCCATGACAAGTTAGAGAGACCATGGAAGAAAGGAAAAGTTTTATGTTTTAGTACCTTCAATGGTATAGTTTTCCTGCATTTTGAACAAGTGACCCTGCAAATTATGTGGCCAGCCTGGACTGAGAGAGAGGAAAGTGTCTTTGAATTACAGCTTTGAGTAGCGCATATGAAGAGCACCTCAGTGGTCCCCTGGTCAGGCCTCCTCTGCTCATCACCTGCCATATTGCATCTGAAGAAGCTGAGAGCTAGAGGTGGTCTCAAGGTCACCCAAGATGCAAATGGTAAGCCAGGGCTAGAATTCAGGTCACTTGACCCCATTCTTAAGTCTAGTGTCCTGCCCATGATATGTGCTTTTCCTTCTGTCAGGAATCCTACCTTAGGGCTTGGAAATAAGATATTCCTATGGAAATGAAACCATCTACTCAGTACATGGGGGCTGATATGCAAAGTACTATGGTTTCTATCCATGGCCAGGAAGGCTTGACCAACACTTGGTTAAAAGTAATACATTGTGTTCCAGGGAAAAGCAAGTGGACACTGTTTTTGTCCTCATCTTTCTTGACTTAGCAGCAATAGTCAATCCAACACTTGATTTACTTGGCCTTTCACATTCCACCTCCCTTAGTCTCTACCTTCCTGACTTTGTAACATTAAAGTGTCTCGGGGTCAGTTCTCTGACCTCTTCTCTTTTTCTGTCCATGCTCATTCCTTGAGTGATCTCATCTAGTCTAATGGGTCTTAAAACAATCTACATGCTAACGACTCATCTATTTATATTTCTAGCCCTGACCTCTCCCTGAATTCCTTCTAACATATCTGATGGCCTACTGGACATCTCTACTTCAGTGTTTAATAGGAATCACACATTTGAGATCCAAAATTCTGCCTTGAAAGTGCTTCCCACCTCAGTTAATGGCAGCTTAATCACACTAGTTGCTCAGGTCCAAACCTTGCAGTTGTCCTGACTCCTTATCTTTCACATTTCATGTCTAACCTAAAAGGTCTCCCTTCAGAATATACCCAGAATCTGACCATTTTCTACTACCCCACTGCCTTGCTTTGGTCCAAGCCACCATCATCACTCACCTGGATTATTCCTACAACTTCTGGACTGGTCTCCCCATTTTTGGCCCTCATCTCTCTTTTAGCTGGAATGATCTCTGTTTAAACCATGTGTCAGACCATGTCACCCCTCTGCTCAAAGCCTCCCAATCATTTCTCAGTTCACTCTGAAAAGTAGCCCAACCCTTATAATGGCTGCAGAGCCTGCCAGCATCCAGTCCTGGGGCCTCTAAGACCTTAGCCCTCACTTGCCCCCCTCATTTGCTGGCTCTGTTCCAGTCATGTGACCTCCTTGCTCTTTACCAGCATCTCTCCCACCTTTGGGCCCTTCTCCTTCTGTTCCCTCTGTGGAATGCTCCTTCCCCAGAAATCTGCAAAGTTCACTCCCTCATCCCCTACAGGTCATTATTAAATGTCACCTTCTTGTGAGGGCTTTCCTGAACACCTATGGAAGACTGTAACCTGCTCCTTCCCCTGCACATTATCTGTTCCTTCTCTCTGGTCTTAATTTCCTATCTCACTTATCACCATTTATAATGTCATGTAGCTGGCTTTGTGTTCTGTTGATTGTCTGTTTTCTCCCATTAGAATGTAACTGCTTGGGTGCCTGGGTGGCTCAGTTGGTTAAGGGTCTGCCTTTAGCTCACGTTATGATCCCAAGGTCCTGGGGTGGAGCCCTGCATTGGGCTCCCTGCTCAGTGGGGTGTCTGCTTGTCCCTTTCCTTCTCCTCTCCCCCACATTGTGCTCTCTCTTAAAAAAAAAAAAGAATGTAACTGCTTATCTGTATATTTTTGTGCCCTTTACTCAAGTGTCTGAGCCTGCCATGAGAGCTAAGGTATAGACCACCTATGGTCAATGATTTGCCCAGATATAATGGACTGCTCAGCTATGCTCCATGAGCCTCTTTGACTTCATATTCCAGCTTCTGCCTGAAATGTGCTTTGCCATGGGTTGAAAAGTCAGGCCATCTTTCAAGGCTTGGTTTAACAGTCATATCCTCTTAGAAGTTTCCCGTGACCTTCACCTTCCTTCACCTTGATTGACCTACTCTCTTCCAGAAAACTAAATAAATAAAATAAAATAAAAACAAGTTAGAGTCTTTATATGACTGCTCATGGGGAAGAAAGTGAATACACACTGGAATACATACATATATATATACATATATATATATATATATATATAGAGAGAGAGAGAGAGAGAGAGAGAGAGAGAGAGAGAGAAGGCAACTGGTCATTTAGCAAATTAAAATGTGCACACACTTTGACCCAACAATGAATTTCAAGGAACTTACCCTACAAAAATCCTGAGCAAGTATACAGAGATATGTGTGCCAAGACTTTGTACACTTTGTAGCACTGTCAGCAGAGGCTGGTTTAATAAACTTTAGTTCTATAGAATACTCCATGCTGATGGAAAATATGTCAAGATACTTGTTAGGTGGAAACTGCCAAATAGTATGCAAGATGTTATCTCATTTATATTAAAGAAAGAATGATGGAAGAAAGAAGAGAAGGGAGGGTGAATGATGGAAGAAAGGAAAGAAGGGAGGGCATAAGGAGGGAAGGAAGGAAGAAGGGAAGGAAGGAAGAAAGGAAAGAACAAAGGAAGGAAGGAAGGGAAGGCAAAATGAAGAGATGAAGTGGTTGTATATTGTATGAATTTGTTTCTAAAGTATGAGAATAAGACCAAGATGATGCATGTGGTAAAAATTATTCTGAAAAATCCTAATATAACCTATAAGAGGCAATATATCACAGACCTGTATCCTTGGGGCTAATAATACATTATATGTTAATAAAAAAAAAGAGACAATATAAAATTCCATCACCTCTCAATGTTTTCCTCCAACATTGGAAAAGATTTTTTTTTTTGTCTTTCCATTGACCACCAGATAAAACAATTATTAGACTGTATTTAGGGCCTATGCTGTGTGAGAACTACCCACTTCGTTGTAAAATGCTAAATGTCCCTTAATTGTTATCACTTCCTGTGGGAGCAGAAGGGGATGCCTCTCCTTCTTGAGCCTCCTCTCAAGTGTTTGTTCTTTGAGGAGAAAGTAGGAACTTCCTGCACTATTTAAATTGCTTATCTGTCTCTATTCATTTTTCTTTCCTCTGAGCATATTTAATGTTTGGTGTGACTCTACTATATGTATGTGCCATTTACTTTTTACTTTTATTCTTTTTTAGTGTTTGAATTCTATATGAGCACATATTATTTTTATAATGAGTAATGAGATAAAAGTTTGAAAATCACCTCAAAGATGCAGAAAATAAAGTATATGACAAGATTCTAAATTAGCTTTTTAAAAAAGTAATCAGTTGTGTACTGTGGGAAAAAAGGGACACTGTGGAAGTGGAATTGTTAATTGTTATTGTCTTTTCAATGAAAATGACAATTGGTTTTGTGTCTTCTCCCTCCCTCCTTCCTTCTTTCCTTTCTGTGGCTTTTGGTGTTGCTGGAAGCTGCTGGTATTTCAAGGAGGCAGCAAGACCCTTGCAGAACTGATATAAAGGGACTCCCTGGGCATGGAATTAAGACCATCCCAACACAATGCACGGTTCACAAAAACGCTCTAGGTGATCTACTTAGGAGGAGGGCAAGGAAGAGGAAAAGGTAGTAGGGTGTTTTGTTTCCCATGACCCCTCTGTCTTCCAGGATCTTGCTCTCTGCTCCATAAAAGGCCTCAGTGCTCAGATGCTGCTGCCAATTGCCCCCACTGAATCCAGAGTGGGTCCAAGCTTGTGGTGCCTATGTCTCTAGGAGCCACATAACTGCAAGGACTCAGTCTTGTGTTTCCCACACTCTTAGCACAGTCCTGACATCTAGGAGGCACTTGATGAAATAGCTGGCACTTTTTTTTTTTTAAAGATTTTATTTACTTATTTGACAGAGAGAGAGTGAGGGTGCACGAGCAGGGGGAGTGGCCAGCAAAGGGAGAGGGAGAAGCAGGCTCCCTGCTGAGTAGGGAGCCTGATATGGGGCTCCATTCCAGGACTGTGGGATCCTGGAATGTGGGATTATGACTTGAGCCAAGGGCAGACACTTAACTGACTGAGCCACCCAGGTGCCCCTAGCTGATATTTACTGAGCTCTTACTATTACATGCCTGACCTAGGTTAACTGTTATAATTTCTCAAAAGTCCTATGAGGCAGGTACAGAAATCTCTATTTTTCAGATAAGGATACCAAGTCATTGAAAGGTTAAATAATTTCCCCAGGCTTGCAGATCTGGGATTTGAAACCAAGCTGTTAGACTCTAGGGCTAGTCCTTTTAACTACCATCCTATCTCCAAAAACTATGTGTTGAATAAATAAACATGATGAGTGGATCAGATCTCCCTTATGAAGGTCCTGTCAGAAGATATTTCTCTAATAAAATGGGGGGTTGGAGTAGCATGCGTAGGAACTGAGTCATTCACACTTTCTAGCTTGTCATCTCTTGTGAGCCAGCAGGCTGGCTCGGGTTAGGGCCAAAATTCTTTGGGAAAGAGACAAAGTGAACCATAGGTTCTGTTCCAGAATTCTCTAACAGACCCATTTAGCCCCAACCTCCAAATGAGGTTCATTCACTCCAAACCACCAGTTTGGAGTCATAAACATTAAATGCAAAGAAGACAGTGGGGAAAGGAGAACAGGTTCTGAGAAAACCACCCTTTCCACTTGCAACAGTTGGAGTAACCAACTAGAAAAATGTCAGAACTATTAAAAGTAAAAAATGATAACAATAATGGTGGGTACATTGTTTTCTAATATCCAGTCTCCTCTTCTTCCATTGTTAAATAACTATTAATTTATAGCTATATATATTGCTTTCCAGACTCAAGGATGTATTTCCCAGGCTCCTTTCAAATTAGATGTGGTCAGATGACTATATTCTGGCAAGTGAGATTTAAGTGGAAGTGTCATATGACAGCCTCTGAGAAACTTCCTTAAAGGGGAGATGACACAAATATTTTTTCCCTCTTCAGCTTTTTCTCCTTCCTGCTGGCTGAAATGCAGATGTGATGGCAATGACAGAAGCAGCCATCTTGGGCCATAATACATCAATATCAACAATTCGCAGATAAAGAAACTACGAAGGGAGTGAAGGCAATAAGCCAGAAGGAAATGAGTCCTCAGGTTTTCATGGAGCAAAGCCATCAAGATGTGGATTACCTACTTTTGGACTTGAATGCACAAGAAAATTAAACCTTCATCATATTTTAAGGCATAATGTTTTGGCTCTCTGTTACTCATACCAATTAATAGACATCATCATGATTTCTTTGAAAAAGTCTAAATTGGTAGTCAGAAGACTTGTTTTATTTCTACTTTTGCCTCTATTTTATTATGTGATTCTAAGTTCTCCTGTTCCTAACCTAGAAATTAGAACTAAATACAGCTCTTCTACATGTGTTGTCTGTTTTTATAGTAAAATACATTTAATTAAAAGGAGAACAGAGATCTGTGAAGTGAATGCCAAAAAGGTTGAAGGGATATGGTTACACTGTTGTCTTTGGCTTTGGGTTACCAGGGGGAGGAGACCTCACCTTAATCAATTAATTTAAGTGCAAAGGAGAGTGTTCTGGTTCACAAAATCTAAGGGAAGTTAAAACACTCAAGTTACAGAATGCCCAGAGATGAAACTGGGCCTTAGAAAAGCTGGAAACAGCGTTTCTCCATGTCTCTTAACCCTACTTCTCTGTATTTCAGATTCCTTTTTTTTTTTTTTAAAGAGTTTATTTATTCATTTGACAGAAAGAAGGCAGGCACAAGTAGGGGAAGCAGCATGCAGAGGGAAAAGGAGAAGTAGGCTCCCTGCTGAGCAGGAAGCCCAACACGGGGCTTGATCCTAGGACTCTGGGATCATGACCTAAGCCAAAGGCAGATGACCAACCATCTGAGCCACTCAGGAGCCTTTGTATTTCATATTCAATCTGTTGCTGTAGACTGACACTTAACACAAGTTTCACAGCACAGAGCAGAAAGGGATGACTCTCTTTTTCTATTCTATTGTCAGTACTCTCAGGGAAGAACCCTGACTGGCCCATCTTGGTTCAGCTGCTTTCCCGGAGACCAATCAGTCTTGCCAGAAAGCATGCTGTGCAAGAGAACTACTCCTGCAGAATGTGTGTGTGTGTGTCTCTGTGTGTGTGTTTGTGTGTACTTCATACAATGTGGAGATTGAATTTTATACAACTGAGTATGTGTTAATTCTATAATGAATAATGAGCTAAATATTTGGAGCAATGAGATAAGTGTAGGGAGTGGGGAGTAGGAGGGCATAAGTGAGTGGGCACACTTTCTAAAAGATGAACCTGGAAAGCATACCTCTTATATGAACGCTATAGATGTTCAAGAATAATGGAGTAATTCTGGTGGTAATGGAGCAAAGCATGGTGGACCAGGTGGAAGCCAGGAGACCTGGTTTCTAGCCTTGAAAACTTAAAACTATTTAGCACATCCCTTTCTTCAGCAGGTCACAGTTTCCACATTTGCAGAGTGATGAGGTTAAATTAGCCTGAATTTGCTCCATTGTTTTTGAAAGTTTTTTTTTTTTTAAATTTACAGAGGTTCTTGGGGGTGTTGGTTATGATGTTGGAGATCCTCACTAGGTCTTCTTTCAATTCCCTACAAAAACAAACATCCTCTTACCCATACACACATTGACATATTCACTCACACATACTTACTCTCACACACCTTGCACCCCCACTCCCACACATACATTCAAACACATATGGTGGACCATGAATCATCAGTTTGGTGGACTGGATGATCTTGTGTGTTCCTTACAAGTTCTAAATGTTCATGAGTCTTTAAAAATTGGGAACTGTCTGAGGCTTTGAGCCTAGAATTCTAGAGAGCAGCAGTTTATACAGAGAAAAGTAATGATGATGAAGGTCCAAACAAATGTCTAGGATTTTCTACTCTCCTTTGCCTTTATTCTCCCATTTACCATAGCCTGTGTCTTCTAGTGGCTGAAGGCAAAGTGCGATCTGTAGACTCTTGAGGAGCTGCACTTATGAAAAAAGGTCTTCAAAAACCCTATTATACACAGTATCTTGCCCATCTATGAGGATCTCTATCTCTATCTTTAAATATATGTAGATTAGGGATAAAATTAAGATGTATGGTATTTTTTAGTTTGAGGCTATTTTCTGAATGAACAGTTACCAAAGTAGAGAAACTCTGGTGTGTGGGGTTTGAGAGAAATTTTGGTTGTCTTGGAGAAGGCTGGGAAGATCCTTTCTCAGAGTTATGTTTTGGGTCAGGAGTCTTCTCCCCTTAAAAGCAGGTACGTTTCCAGTTTGTTGGACAGGACCATCCCTTTCATCCTCACAGGGCCTTCTGATGCCTTCACAGGACATGATTTCCCTCTGCCTGGTAAGAAGACAGATTCTGGGAAGCACAAAGCCATGCTGTCTCGAGCTGGCACCTTCCTGCGTGGGAACTCAAAGCCACTTTCAAGAGCCCTTTTCTTTCTGCAGCTGGTGAGCCAGGGAGGCGGCCAGCTGGGTGGTTCCCACATTGAGAAACTGGGTGGGGTCTGGGGAACCCTTTGGCCTTGGTTGAAGAGCCAGACCAAGGCCCCTCCCTGGGAATTCTATATAACGCAGAAATGGCCAGAGAAAGAGAGCTTTGTAGAGAGGGTCCCCTCCCATCAGGTCAAGACTGGTTGGCCCCTGATACTACTGTGGGCATAGAAAAGTGGCTGGCTGTTTCATCACTTGGCTAGGCTTGGTCCCCCAGCCCCTTTTGTGGGCCTGGATGGTGTGGAAGTAGGATGTGGAAAATGGACTTCCGTGGAGAGTCTGATGTGGATCTCCTGTTGGGTGACATAAAAAAAAACAAAACAAAAACACTCCTTTTTCCTCCAGGGAAGTAGAGGAGGTTTAGCAAAACAAACAAAATCTCTTGAGATTGAGGGTAGGTGGGATGTTCTTTGGCAAAGTGGGAGTCATGTTTCTGAAAGGGGGTGCTCTATAGAGTGCTGAGTGCTGGTAAAGGAGAGAGAAGAGAGGAGAGATCTCTAAACATAGGACACTGTGTTAGAAAAGGAGAGGGATGAGCCAGGTGGTTTTTCCTTCATCATTGTCCTCTCCTCCTGAAAGGGACCCAGAAGCATGAGTCAAGGATTGCTCACCCAATATGGCCAAACAGGACCCTCACCACCATGGGTTTTGATGCAAAGCACTGGGTGATTTGTCATTGCACATGGATGAAATGACTGAATCTGAATGCCACGTTCCAGACACAATGTAGGAAAGAAAGATTTCCCCTGAATTAAGGAGTTCCCCATCTAGTAGGGAAAGAAGATGAGCCAACAGGCAAATATGATATAGGACCATGATAGAGGGGCACAAGGTGCTGTGTAGATCCTGGCAGGTGAACCTCTTCAGGATTTGGGGAGCCAGGGAAGCTTTCTGGAGGAAGCAATGTTTAAGCTGAGAGTTCAAGGATGAGGTGGGATTAGTCAAATGAACAAGGGGTGAGGGTGTTCTAGAAAGAAGGAATTGCACATGCAAAAGCTTGGTGGTGAGAGAAAGAAGTTGAGCTCCAGGAGTTCAATGTGATTGAAGATTTTACTCTGAGTAAGTGGAGGAGAGAGGATATGATGCTAGAGAAATGAGCTTGGGCCTAATCAGACAGGATGGTGCCAAGAAGTTTGGATAGCATTCTGAGGCATGGAGGAGTACTGATGAGTACTGAGCCAAGGTGGCATGATCAAAAGTGAGCTTTGGAAGGAAGTACCTATGGACATTGGGTTTGAAGAGGATAAGACCAAAGGCTGGAAGGTTATCGCTGAAACCCAGGGAAGGGATGGTGAGGACATGTGGGCCAATCTCAGTCTGGCTCTGGTCATGATCATTTTATCACTGCCCTCTCTCTTGGTTGATGCTGGGTAATGTGACAGCTCCATCAGAACTTACAGAAGCTGTCAGGAACCATATCATCTCATCCTTGCCATCTCTTTTCTGGGTTTCAGCAATGGCCTTTAGTCTTATCCCTTTTGAATGCAATGTCCATAGGTAGCCACAGCAAGCCTGCCACAGCTCATGTCTGACCATGCCACTTGAGCTCAGGACACATTCCAGGGTTAAATAAACTGTCAGTGGCAGTAGGATTTGGATGCTGGGCGAGGGGAGAGGCTGGCTCCAGGGATGATGGGGAGGGAGAAAGGGGAGGCAAAAAGGATACCAGCTTTCTGGTTCAGTAGTGATTGAGCTCTCCAAGCTGTGAAATGTATCCTAGAGCTCTGATGAAGTCAGCTCTGCATCCCATCTGTCCCTGAGGAATGGTTCTGCAGCTGGGTTTGGGGTGGGGGGCTGGTGAAGGGATGTTCCCGTAAAGAGAGTGGTCCTAAGAGAAAGACTAGACTATGGTTTGCATATTTATCAACTGTCTTCCCCACCAGAATGTTCTCACTATGACTGCAGACTTTGTTTGTATTGTTCTCTGTCATATTCCAGTTGATAGAATAATGCCTGGCACACAGGAGACTCACAAAAAATATTTGTTCAATGGAAAAATGATGGAGACTACAGATACAGGGTCAGGGACTTTGCCATTCCAATGAGTGGAATGAAACTACTGGACCCCTTTGAGATGTCACAGCAATGTCATAAAATGATTCTGGTTTTATCATTCTCTTTTATCCAAGGGTGGCTAGGATGGTGGAAATTAGCTGCATGAAGAGAAGGATGGTGGCATTTGTATGCATATATGAGTATATGCAGTATGTAACCTAGGTAATCAATAAGTAAATACACAAACAGTGATAGCTGAGTAAGAGTTTCACTCTCATCATCAGCAGCAACACCATCCCCAGCTTGGACAGAGACCTCCCTGGGTGCCAGGAACCCAACTCATAGGTGCTTCATATATATTATCTCAACTGTCACATAAGCTTTAGGGAGTAGATCCTACTATGAACACAGGTCTCTCTGACTCCTAAGGCTACCTTTCCTCTATTCTGACCTCCCATCTCAGGTAAGAAATTTTAAAAATATGGTTGCACCAAAGACTGTGGGCAAAGGAAAACAAACAAACATGTAAACAAAACCCTGCAATGTCCCAAGAGAACTCCAGGTTTGCTGGAGTCCAAACGGGCTGGAGAAATCTGTTTAGGGCCTGGCCCAGCGGGGTACTTAGTGGAAAAGAGTATCTTGCTGGTTGGTTTCTTTATCAAGAAATTATATGCAGGCCTTGTCATAGAGTTTCCAGACCTGACAAAACACCAAGAAACCTTCACCTAGCACAACATTTAGTTTTTCTCTGAAAGCACCCTTTTGCTGAGTGCCCCACTGGGAAGAGCCGGGAACAGGTGCCTACGATGTTCTCTGCAGGGGGGTTTGTGATGGGGGTTTCACCAAGTGATGAGGGCAGAAGCAAGACCACAGACAAGGATCAAGTGAGGGGGGCAGAAATTTCCTCTGCCCTAGAAGTCCCACGAAGGACCAGAAACTGAATCAGTGTCCAGGTAACCTGATCTTGCTGTACCATGAGGACCCAGGTGGATTGTCCAGCAGAAGGAAACATTTGTCCCCAAGCTGTTCTTCAGCTCTAATCCAAAGTGCCATTATGTGATCAATCCTTATTAGTAATCCAGGACATTCTTATGCCCCCAGACTAGACTCTGAGGAAAATATGGAATGAAACAGGGAAAGAAAAAGGGAAAGAGCCTCACCTGGATCGATACTTGCAGGAGTCTTAGATGACACCAGAAAAATTTACACTCCCTCCCCAGCTCTTGCCCCAGTTGCATCTTGATAGTATCAAAAGCAATATTGATTGCCTCTCATCAAGGCTTCCACCTTCATAGCATAGTGTGTTGGCTTAGAGAGAAGTTTTGGAGAATGCCCACAATGCTTGTCGATCAAGGGGAGTGGAAACCAGTCATCTCCACCTAGAGATTTAGTGATTTGGTACTTAGAGAATGGGTAGAGGCAATAGGTCCCAGACAGCTTGGCACCTGGCAAGATTTATCTGGGCATTTGTCTGGGAAATGTCAGCTTGTTTTAGGGAGTTTCCCTATCTGCAAAGCCTGAAGGTGTGTGGAAAGAGCCCAGTGCCAACTCAGTCTCAATCTGTCCTTCTTCAAGGACAATCATAGCATCCATTTTTTGACACCACCCATATGCCAGGCTGAGTGTTACATGATCTCATTTTATCCTTCCATCAACTATACACAGTAAAGGATTATTTTTCCCCTTTATACAGATGAGAAAACAAGCTCAGAGGCTAAGTGACACAGTTATTAAATGATAGAACCATGGTGATTCAAACTCCAGCTAGTCTGATTTCAAAAGCCCAAATTCCTTGCAATTTAATTCAATAAGATATTTATCAGACACATATCTTGTAGTAGGCATTGTACTAGTCTCAGAGGATTCAGAGATAAATAGCACTGTCCCAGTGCTCAAGTAGCTTCCTGTCGAATACACTTACTAGAAATTTCAACACACTCCTGAAAACGCTATGGCAGAGTTGTAAGCATACAGGACTAGAGGATACAGGAGCAGGGGTTCACTCTTTCTGGGTCATCAATGATGCTCTTTTCAGAGGCAGAGATCTTTGAAGTGACTTTTGAACAATGAGTAGAAGTGTGCCAGGAGAATAAGAAACTTCCAAATGTACTGGTATGTAAGATATACATTCTAGGATGTACCCTTGTTCACAGAAGATTTGGGAGGCTTCTTGGTAACAGAATGGTTGAATAAACTGTGGTCCAAACACACCAAAGAATATTTTGAAACCATTAGAAGGAGGGGTTCACAGTTGTATCAAAATGACATAAGATCCTGCTAGGTATTGAGGAGGGCACGTATTGCATGGAGCACTGAGGGTACATAAACTATGAATCTTAGAACACTGAAAAAAATAAAATAAAATTTTAAAAAGTGACATAAAATCTGTTGAGTGAAGAGAAAGTTGCAGAAGTGTTTTGCATGTGTGTGCATCTATGGACACGCACATATCCATACACATAACTTGCAGAAGACACAGTATGGTCAAAGTCAAGGAGATGTAAACCATGGTTAGGGGAATGACTAAGAGCTCAATTCTGCTCTAGTGTCATAAAGAAGGCGAGTCCTCAGAGGAAAGCAGGAGGTTCCCAGGAGTTGAAAAGAGGTGTGGTTGGAGTGAGGGTTTACTTTGGCAATTGGACAGGCATCTTCGGACATCAGCCTGAGCTGAGGAGACTCAAGGCTGTGTTCCAACAGGAATTTGCACCTAGAATGGAAGGTAGGGTAGTGATGAAGTAGGGGAAATGTCTGGGGTGTCCAGGCCTTTGTGGCTCGTCCAGTCTAGCACAGACTCACTGGGGACGTCCAGAGCCCCTTCCCCTATCTAGACATTTCCTGTCTATTCCAAAATCTCTCAAAGTGTGGGGTGTCAGGTCCCATATGATACCCATGCCATGCCCAGAAGAGATCCTTTAACAATTAGCCCAGGCAAGACAGTGAGCTCTAAGACATCTCTGTCCCTACTGCTTCACTGAAAGAGCTATTCTAAGATCATCAATGTCTTCCAAATACCTTCTCTTTCTTCTTCCTTCTTCCCTCTAAAGCATTTTTGACTCAGGGGCCATGTCCTCCTCCATGAAAATGCTTTGAACTCTTGACTTGCATGATAGGATACTCTCCTGGATTTTCTTCTCCCACACTGGCCTTGATCTTTGCTGGTTTGTCTTTCTTTATCTGGAATCTTAATGCTGGCAGCTTTAGATGTGATCATGAGTCCTCTACACTCTCCCCAGGCAATCCTATCTTCCTACCTAGTCTTTTGTGAGATAGGCCAAAGAATGTTTTCTTTTTATTTGTGTCTCCAGGAGGAGGAAAATTTTTGGAATATTCAGAGCTTCTTGCCTCACTCTTACCAAAATTCTACTTGGAGAGCTTGGGAGAAGAATTAAGCCTCCACAGTAGTCTTCTTGAAGCTTATTCTCTCTGAAATTATTTTGTTCATTTGTCCACATGTTTCTTTTCTGTCTCCTCTGTTAGAATATAAGCTCCCTAGTCTGTTTCATTCACCACCATATCCTTAGCACCTCAATGCTTACACATAAGAGAGGTTCAGTAAATATTCTGTAATTGAATGAATGAAAACATGACCCTTGAGTTCTATATTTGAAGGGAGGTATTACGATAACTTACTTCTAAACCACAGTTTCCTGTGGTTCCTTGGACAAATCTCTCATCCTAGTCAAGTCCTCAGATATTTCTCTTGCTTTTCTGTGGCTCCAACTCAAATGCAACCTTGTTCATGCAGTCTTCTTTAATACTTCACAGCAGAATTGTTCACTCCCTCCCTATGTTCCTGTAGCAATTTGCCTCTGCTGGAATTCTTGCACCTCTTTTTAATTCTATGTGATAGTAGAATGTGTTGTTTTCTTATTTGTCTTCCCCACCAGATTGTAAACTTCATAAGGACAGAGGACATGTTTTACTTTTTTCTCTTTCCTCCCAGCACCCAGCTCATTGTGTGTTTCAATTCAATACATCTTGTTGAATGGGCTGGAATCTGGCTGATGGCACTCTTACAGCAATGCTTGGATAGACTGGTCAATTCGTTTACCTGTTTTGCCCAATAAAGCCTCTTTAGGTCACGGTTGGCTCTGTTTCAGAAGGCTGTCCTTTCTACTCAACTTGCTAGATGGCTTTCACCCTTTTGGATTCAAATTTCCCTATTTATTCAGATTTGTGCATTTCAATGTCCAAATTACAAATCCAACTCCATTCATTGCTCTCTTTTGGCTCATGGTATAGTTCAAAACCAACTGAAGAATTGAAGGGTTTCCAAACTTAATTTTCCTCTCTTCAGATTCCTTCCATATATCCACGCTATCACTAACATGCATAATGAACACTAGGTGTTATATGCAACTGATGAATTATTGAAGTCTACATCTGAAACTAATGTATGCTATATTTTAACTAATTGTGTTTTAAAAAAATAAGTGAAAAAAAAAAGTCCCAGTTCCAGACATGTAAGCTGCACAAAATAACTCCTTCCATTTCTAGAAGAAAGTGGTGAACCTCAGCAAATATGGTTCCACCCCTTCTCCACACATCTTCACTCACTAAATTCTACTCACCCTGTAGGGCTCAGCACAATGCAGTCTTTTCCATCTTTCACTTACATTTTTGTCATAATAATCTTAACAGTAATTGAGCATCGACTATGTGCCTGGACTTGTCCTAAAGGCTTTCAACTGTACAACCTCTGATCTTCCCAGTAGCCATGGGATTTAAATATCATCTCATTTTTCGTATGAGAAAACCAAGACACAGAAGCTAAGGTGTTCGACCGTGGTTACCCAACTAGTAGGTGGCCAGCGCAAGACTGAAGTTCATCTCTGCCTGACTGGGTAGACTACCCTTTTCCTACCACAGTTGCTGACTCAGTTCACCTTTCTCAGTGGCCCATCGCTTTATTCAACAAATATTTATTGAACACCTCCTATGTGCCAGGAACTGTTCTAAGGAGTCAAGACAAGTGAATGTAGCAAAAGCCCCTACCTTCATGGAAGTTATATTCTACTGGAGGGAGTTACACAAAAATGATAAACATAATAAAAAAATATGAAGTACTAGAAAGTGGTAAGTAGTATGGAAAAAACAGCAGGGTGAAGGGGATAGAGAGTCCTGAGATCATGTGGTAGTTAATACAACATAGTTGTTGAGAAGTCACATTGAGACAGTGATGTTTAAACAAATATTTGAAAGAGATAAGAGAATTAGTCATGTGAAATTGGGGAAAGAGTCTGGGGAAATCAGTCTGGGGTAAGAGCATCCCATAGACAGCTGATATGAAGGTTCTGGAGTGGGAGCCTGTCAGATGGTTCAAGGAATAGCAAGAAGGCCAATGTAGCTTGGTGGAATAGGAAGGAGAAGGTGTAAGAGACAAGGTCAGATGGGTTACAGATGTGTGGAATGGTGGTTCTCAATCAGGGATGATACTGAGCCCTGGGGGGTCTGTGGCAATGTCTGGAAACATTTTTGATTGTCACAATTTTGGAGAGGTAGAGCTACTGGCATCTAGTGAATAAAGGCCCACATTCTGCTAAATACCCTACAATGCATGAGAAAGCTCCCCTCTCCCCTAAAAAAAGAATTATCCTGCCCCAAATACCAATAATGTTGAGACTGAGAAACTCTGTAGAGACTTACAGGACTTCCAGGGTTTTGCTGTGAGTCAGATGAGGCATCTTTTGAGGAACTCAAGCAGAGGAGTGACATCTGCTTCATACTTTGAAAGGAGGTGCTGTATTGAGAATAAATAGACTGTGGGGAAGAGGCAAGGGAAGAAGCAGGGAGATCAACCTGGAGGTGACCACCATACCCCAGGCATGAGATATGGGGTGACTCATCCCCCTCTAGGGTGGCAGGTCTTGGAAGCCAGGTAAGAAGGGAAGTAACATTATTGAGCACCTAGAGGGTGCCAGGCTTTCATGTTTATTATCTCTTTAGACTGTGTCTGATCTTTATTAACCCCAACACTTAGACTGGAGTTAAGTAGCTTGACATCCCTGAATACAAACAAGGGTTTCAGTAGAAAAGAAAAGAATGTTTTTATTTTACACTTGCTGACCATTCAGAAGACATATTCCGGATGATGCTATTTCTCTATCAATAGAGTAGAAGCCTGGCTGCAGGTCAGGCATGTGCCCTTCCAGAGGCAAAGGAGGAAACCTGTTGGAGACGGCTAAGTAGAACTCTCCTGTGGTCCTCTTATGTTATCATTCAGCAAACATGCCCTTGGGAGGTGTCTTGATGAGGCTATTACACATTCTGCTAAGAATAGACACTTGCACCAGGGACCTGAAGGAGTTGATGCCATTTTTCCTAGCAGAGCCAAGCTCTTGAAAAATGTCTATATTAGGGTCTTTCCTCCAAATACTGGAAGGTCATCCATACAAGACCAGACAAGCAGATATAAGGGGGGCAGGCTATTACAGGAGAGCAAGAAGCTGAGTCAATAAAATTCCAGAATGGTGACTCATACTAAGTGGTGATGAAAAGTGAACTTGTCTCAGTCATGCCAATGGAATAATTCATGTTCACACCAATAATATATGGTCCTGCTCTGCCTCTATTGGAGAGAGAACTAGTGCAGTGGGTGTTGCTGATTCACCTTTTCTCCATCTTTATCACCTTCCACATCCTAGGGTAGGTGATCACGCTGACCAAGCCCCTACTTCTTGGAATGTTCTCCTTTCAAGGCTTCTATGGCAATACTTTTTTCCCTTCAGCCATTACTGAAGTCATTTCTTCTGCTTCAAATTACTATATTAGGTTCCTAGTGCTGCTATAATAGATTGGGTGGCTTAAAAGATCAAAAACTTATGGTCTCATAGTTCTGGAGGCTAGAATTCTGAAATCAAGGTATTGTCAGGGTCATGTTCCCTCTGAAAGCCGTAGGGGAATCCTTTCTTCCTCCTCCTAGCTTCTGGTGGTTTGTCAGCAATCTTGGGTGTTCTTAGCTTGCAGCTACATCACTCCAAGCTTTTTGTCTTTGTCACCAGATGGTGACATTTCTCTGCGTTCACATGGGCATCTTATAATAACACCAGTCATATTGGATTAGGGGCCCACCCTACTCCAGTATGACCTCATCTTAATTAATTACATCTGCAATGACCCTATTTCTAAATAAAGTCACATTCTCAGGTACTGGGGGTTAGAACTTCAACATATCTTTTTGGGAGGACACAATTCAATTCATAACAATGTCCTTCTCCATAGTGGCTTTTGGGTAGCTATTATTCATTTTTAAGGAAAACAACCCCTTTCCCACCCCATATGATCCTAATGGAGCATCAATCATGAAGGTAGATTTCCTCACAACAGTGGGTTAATTAGAATGTTGCATGTACCTGGGCATAATAATTGATCCAGTGGTGGACACATGACTTAAGACCATCAGAGCCCTTCTATGAAGTTTTGAAATATGGTATCAAAATGGTATCTCCTCCACCCCCCCCCCTTTTTTTTTTTTGGAACACATTTAGGCCTGGCAGAGGACTCCTTGTTTTCCCTGATGCAGGGATAAGTAGAGCAGAGAGAAGAAAAAGTGACAGGATCCTTGTGACATCATTTCTAGCCCTGGATCCAGCTGTACCTGAAGCCATTACTCCTGGGCCTCTGAGATACAAGGACCAATGAATTTCCTTTTTCTCTTAACTACTTGGAGGTGAATATTCTGTTAGTTTCTATTGAAAGAGTTTATTGGGCACCAGGTGGCTCAGTTGGTTAAGCATCTGCCGGCTCAGGTCATGATTTCAGTGTCCTGGGATCAAGCCCTGCATCAGGCTCCCTGCCCAGCAGGGAGTCTGCTTCTCCCACTCTCTGCTCATGCTCTTTCTCCCTATCTTTCTTAAATAAATAAATAGATAAATAAACTTAAAAAAGAGTTTATTAATGTTGCTGCCTTCCATCATCATCAAGCATTTTTCAAAAAGAAGCACATCATCTTTAAATATAGCCATTAAGACTCACTCTTCATAGCATATGGCACTTTACAAACAACTTTCCTACACTTTGATTCACTGAATTATGATCCCTGCACTCTGAGTCCTCAAGCAGACTATGCATTTGAGTGAGTGCGATGGGACTTTTGGGCACTGGATGAGAGGCAGAGCCCAGTCTCTCCGAAGTGGTAACTACCAGTCAACTCTGGCTCCCTGTCACCACATGGGGATCTGATTCAGACCCAGTGTTGTGGATCTTTTTCTTACTTTTTTTTTCTTTTCAAGAAAAGCCAGAAATCTGGATTGTGGTGGGTGTTTACCCATGATTAAACTCTTTGTGGGCCCCCCCAAAAACACTCCTGTGACCTGAATCTAGCCCCTAAGCTACCCATTTGAAACACCTGCTGTAAAACCACGAAATGTTAGCGCTGGAAAAGACAGTTGCAGGTAATCTAGTCCAATTGCTACATATGACTTTGATATTGTGAAGTGACTTACTCAGGATCATGTAAGTAAACACCGGCAGAGCCAGAACTAGAGCAAAGGGATTCTGATTCTCAGACCACGCTGTTACCAAACTGGGATTTTCCCCCATCATCCCTGGCCTCCTCCAGCTTTCCCCAACTCAGGAACTGGTGCTAGTATCCCATCAGGTACCCAGGCCAGAAGGCTGGGTGTTATCCTTGGCACAGGTCAAGCATGAAGACCTATTAAGTCTACCATAGGAATATATCTTGTATCCATCCTATTTCTCTTCCTTTCTGTTGCTACCACCAGTCCCAGTCCCCTTTGTCTCTTGACTGGCCCACTGTAATAGCTTCCTAACTACTCTCTAATCTCATCGCTCCCCTGCCTTCTAGGTTTTATAAGACCTTGCAAGGTCCCTCCTCTCTGATCTCATCCTGTATATCTCTTCTCCAGCCCTTCAGCCCTCTAACCCACCATATTCCTCTTCTCTGAGACCTTCTGCCCATGCCATTCCACACGCCTGGAATTCTCTCTCCAGGTTAGTTGATGTTAATCCTAACTAACCTTCTAGGTCTCTGAACAGTGCCAGCCCATCTTAATAATATATAAGTAACAGCTATTGTGATTTTCATTATTATCATCTCAGGAAAATGGCATCTTTTCAAGGATTCCTTGAATCAGTCAGTCCATCCGTGATTCACCTTCACAGCACTCAGAACAATCATAGTTCCATAACAAACTGCTTTTGCTCCTTTCTTATGTACCCGCTCCATGAGGCTTTAGGGCACCCCCAGGATAAAAATAATGTGTCTCGTTCACCTCTTTATATCCCAGTGACTGTCAGAGGGCATGATATAGCACTCAATAAATATTTACTCACTGAAACTGAGTAAATACTTGCATATATTTGTACACCTCTAGCCATCAGAACATCTGGTGGAGCCTTCAATAGCACTTCCATGTTGGCCATTTTACAGATGAAGAAACTGAGGATCAGTGGAGCCAGTAAGTAACTCCGTGAGCTGTGGCACATGTGAACATAAAACCCCTATCCCTAACTTCTCAGCCTAGTGTCTTGTCCTTGTCCTATGCCTCAGGGTCTGATGGGTCTGATGGCTAGATGGATATTTGACTTCAGCTGTGTCCTGATTCAGAATTGGTGTGTGTATATATATATATATATATGTTTGTTTTTTTTTTTTTCAGTGGCAGGAAGTCTTGTCCTGGGGAAATGTTACTTGGTTAGCATTTGGGGAAAGAGAAATATTTTTCTCTTTGTTAGCTAGCTCTGGGCAGCCTAAAAACTCTTGATCCCCACTGTCTGCTGCTTTGAGTGTAATGACCTGCTTTCAATCCTGTTTAATTATGGGATTTCTGATAGGAATTTGGAAAACAACTTCTAAATCCTGAGGCTTGGATGGTAGCCCATGTTTTATCTCTAAGTCTCTGTACCCAGTTTTTCAGAGAATTTTTATACCTGGCCCTCAGGCAGAGGCCTATCCCTCATTGCCCCCATTCCTCCCCAGCTCACCACTGGGGGACTGTATAACCATGCTTGCTTCCCAATTTACTCACTGGATGGAAACCTCCCTTTGCTTCCATGCTGGGCTTTGCCTCTATATTTTCAGTCCTTTACGTATCCTGAGGCAGTCCTCAGCAGACAAAGCACCTGGGCTCATGTCCCATTAAAGGCAGCCTCAGATAATGGTCTGGGAGTGAGCAAAGCCAGCTTCCAGTCTTTGTTTTTCCTTGTGTTAGAGCTGGGACCTTGGGCAAGCCTCAATTCCCTTAACTGTAAAGTGAGAATAATAATACCTCATTTAGGGTTAGTGGTAGAAAAACCTAGCAAATAATAGGCACTAAAAAATGGTTTTCTTTCCTTCTCTAGCTTTTGGTAGGGCTGGGGTTGGTGGGGCTGGAGACAGAAGATCAGAGACATGGGTTAGGGAAGGGAGGGTCTCTGCTAAGATTGGGCAGCTGAAAGGTCTAGTCTGGGGAAGTGACAAAGGCACCCTTGTTGGGTGTTAGGATGAGGGACAGCAAGGGGTAGAAAGTGAATGACCTCTGGGTCACCTGGTTCAAATCCCCGCTCTGCCACCTAATAGCTGGGTGACGGGGTGACAGCTGGTCTGAGTCTCAGTTGATGCATCTGTAAAATAGGAACAATGATTTCCATGTCAAGGGGCATCATGAGGACTGGAGCAAATTTACAGCTAATATACAGGAAGCCATTCACCCTGCCCAGTGACTCTTGCTCTGGTGTCTTCTCCCACCTAAAGGCCTGGGGGCCACCTGGTTCTGAGCTTGTTTCAGGGTATCTCCCTGGCAAGGCACAAATAGGAATTGGGATCCATACCTGCATTCTCTGTTTCCTAAATAACAAACATTATAGCAGCTACCTTTTATTGAGTTCCAACTGTTCTTAGCTCTTTTTTTTGTAGTGGAGAAAACTTGAACTTGGTGGCTGTCATTTGCCCAAGGTCACTGAGCAGGTTGATGAGGGAGCTGACTGTCTGGCGTTCCCCCCATACCAACCTCCTCTCTGACCCCCTTCTCACTGCTCTGGGCTTCCTGGATTCCTGGGGCTCAGATGGGTTCAGGCCAGCTGTTATGCCCTTATTTGGATTCCAGCCACTCACAAAGGGAGCAGCAGTTTCACCATGTTCCTGCACTAGCAAGCCCCTTCCTGTTCCCAGTGTCCTAGATTCACTCTCTGCACTGTCCCTAGCATGTCAAGCAGGAATTTGGAGGGGAGGATCCGCTACCTGTCCCACATCCCTTCATCAGGTGGGAGCTTTGGCAAGCAGAAGAGGGTCAGGTGCTCCCAGGAAGGCAAGGAGTGAAAAGTTACAGATTATCAGGGAAGGGTACCAAGGAAGGTTCTAACTTTAAGACAGAGGCCACTTGACCTTCATTTCAAGGACTACCTACCAGCCTACTGGACTACCAGGAAAGGGGAGGTGGCAGAATGGGGAAGATATGTGCTCAGATTGCAGGGAAAGGCAAAATGGTGATGGAGTGCGAGCTTGGGGTTGACGCACTAGTGGGATAAGCCCCTCCTTAATATTTGGTTTCTCATGGACATGGCTGTGTCCTTTTCTGTCTCCTCCAGAACTTCCCCTCTTCTTCCTGAAGTCTCACTGAGTCTGACCTGGAGTTGGGGGGTGGTCCTTGCTGGGGGCTTCAGTCCCCAAGTCCATATTCTGAACTCTGTGGAGCATGCACATGGCTTGATTTGAAATCAGGAAAAAAAAATACATCACCTCTTCTTGCCTTCCCTTCAGAAACTGCTGTGTCCCCCTATGTGCTCCTGGGGTGGCAGGGTGGTACAGCCAGGGGTGCAGGGAGGCCTTGAGAACCCACCTCTGCGTGCTGGCCCTCCTGCCAGAGCTCAGTGGATGGCCAGCCTCCACCTCTCCACGGAAGTGGCCTCTTCTTTCTAAGGCTTTCTTTCGAGACCTTTTAGGGCTTGTTAATTAGCATGCATTCAGGCCCAGGAAGAAGCAGACCCCAGCTCTGACCCACATGTGCTATGCTCCCACCACCCCAGGAAAATTCCTCATTTGTGAAAAATATTCTTATTTTTCTGTCTCTGCAGCCTCTGCCTTGTCTGCTTGATCTGTACTCAAAAAATGGTGGTCATTCTTTAAGGCTCAGCTCACAGGTCCTCTATTTTCTGAAGCCTTTTCCAGCACCCCAGGAGCCTTTTCCAGCACCTCCAGGCATAATTAGTTCCTCCTCCTGTCACCTCCCAAAGCCCTTTGTACCTTCTGCCATGATGACATTTCTCATACTGCATTCTATTTACTTGATTTTAAGTTACATTTTAAAACACAGACCTAACACATGTTTTCTGTATAAAGACAAGAATAAAATCCTCCCCTACTCCTACCACCCATCCTTCAAGCACAGTACCCCAAAGCTAATCCCTAAACCCTCTTTGGAGGGTTTCCAGAAATTTCTATTAAGGAAGCATATATGTGGATGTGGTTATAGTATAGTCAGTTATTTGATCCAAAATGGGTCATATAAAGTTATTGCTCTGCAACTTGCACTTTTCCCTTATTGGACATCTTCATTTTTGCAGAAAAACAGTTTACATTAATGCTCTATTGGATATATTTGACCTAAAATCCATCATCTTATTTTTTAAAATAAAACGTTTATTTTGTTTTCTATTGTTTTGCTATGTAATCTCCTCCTTTTTCTTCTTCCCTCCCTTCTTTGTTCTTCTACATCCTCTCGTCCTTCTGACCCTCTCTCTTTTATTTGTGAGGTTTCTTTTTTTGCCCCTTCCTTTCTTCTAATGGCTTGGAAGGTTTATAGTCTGTTTTTAATCCTTGAAGTTATCACCCTTATAACTTTAAACAGTATCCATAAACATCTGGGTTTATTAATTTTATTCCATATTCAATCCACAGACCCTCCACAACCAAAGACACACAAATTGGGTCATGTATACATTCCCACATCCTTCCTCTGCTGTTGCTGTTGGTTAAGCCTTTGTATACTGCTGTGATTGGAACACTTACATTCTGTATTACGACCATAATCTCCACAACTGTTCAGCCTTCGTTCTATATTTAAATGAGTATAATGTTCACCACCAATTAATGCATTTCATTGCCTCTCCATTCTTAAGCTGGTCATTTTGACATATTGGGGGGGCTAGGTTTTATTTTCAAGTCCCCCATTGCCTTGAACTTGAGTGCTATGTGCCATTTTCTGAGTCTGCTGGTGAATGTCCTTCAGCTACTTTTTTTCCTTTTTTAAAATTTAAATTCAGTTTAATTAACATATAGTGTACTATTAGTTTCGGAGGTAGAGTTCAGTGATTCATCAGTTGCATAAAACACATATTCATTCACCCATGCTCATTACATCACATGCCCTCCTTAATGCCAGTCACCAATTACCCAATCCCTCTACCCTCCACCCCTCCAGTAACCCTCAGTTTGTTCCCTATATTTAAGAGTCTCTTATGGTTTGCTTCCCTTTCTGTTTTTGTCTTATTTTTCCTTCCCTTCTCCTGTGTTCATCTGTTTTGTTTCTTAAATTCCACATATGAATGAAATCATATATTTGTTTTTCTCTGATTGACTTATTTTGCTTAGCATAATATATCCTCTCATTCCATCCATATTGGTGCAAATGGCAAGATTCCATTCTTTTTGCTGGCTGAGTAATATTCCAAGGTATGACTATATGCCACATCTTCTTTATTCATTCAGCTACTTTTATACATGAAAGACAACTGACTGGCTACTAAATTTGAGAACATATTCATTACCTTCAGAATTTTGTGCCCATTGCTACCATGTCTTTTGGCACTAAAGGGTAAAGTCACAGGCCAGCCTGACTTTTCCTTTAGAATACTTCCTAATTTCACTACCTGAATATTCTCCATCAAAATTCCATTACCTTAGTATTAAGGCTGTTTTTGTTTATTGTTCTATAGATTAAGGCATTTCTTTAGTTCAGAAGTTTTCTTCTACAATATCTTTGAATATGTTTGTGGCCCATTGTTCTGTTCTTTTCTTCAGAAATACCCAGTATGCATGTTTGAATATCTATTGTATTTCATAAGTATTGCTTTCTATTTTATTTCATTGTCTTCATTATTTTCCCATTTCTTCCATTTTTAATCCCTGTTTATATTATTGGCTCTTCTCTCAACTAAATGAATTCCACATCTTACTGATGCTATTTTTTTCCCTCCATAGAGTTTTTTTATTTAAATTTTTTTCATATTAGATCCTGTCTGCTTATTTGTAGTTTTACTTTGGAAATGTTTTACTCTGGTCTGTTATTTTCTTAGGGATATAATGTGGTGGAATGAGGGGATGAGCTGGGGTTGATAGCAGATTACCTTTGAGATTCTTGTATCAGACTCTGTTACCAAGTATGCTCTGCCCTGGGAGTGCATCTATCCGGGTTTTCAAGCATCCTTCCATGGATGAGGTCAGTATGGATCACAAGGAAGATGCAAAGCTGATGGGTCCTCTGGTCATTTAATGTTTATATATCTCTTCTGGTGATTAGCTGCAAGTCTGTTGTTTCCCTCTCTCTCTTTCTTCTACTTCATCCCTAAGATATTTAAGAAATGGGAATCAGGGATGAAGGAATAATAGTAGCTACCTACATAGTGCCTCCTGTGGCCGTCTTCCTTGCCAACCAACCTCACTCTTCCATGGCCCACCCACACCTCTGCTCCTTTGTTCTCCAGCAAATGATCATTTATTTGGCTTTTAGGGATCCTCTTTCTTACTTTCAAGGAAATCTGGCTACATATGTGACTCCTTTCATTGTCTTCCTTTGATGAAGTCCACGCTTTGCTGAATGTGGCAGTTATCGGTTTTAGCCTGTTTTATTTAGAATAATATTAGCTTCCCTAGAAACAATTTTACCACCAATTTTTAATGATTAAGCATGATATAAGTTCACTTCTCATTTACATAAGAGTCTGATGCAGATGTTTCTGGTCAATGGGCAGCCTGCCACATGGTGATTCAGGGGTCTGCACTTCTATTTTGTGGGGTCTTAGAGGCCCCTCTATCCAGCAAGAGGAAGGGGAGAGAGAGGGAGATGGAGAGAGAGATTGAGGGAGAAGAGAAGGAATATTAACCATCCCTTATACCCCCTGGCCCAGAAGTGACATAGATCACTTTTATTCACACTCCAACTATGAGAACTAGTCACATGGCTCAATGAAACACAATGGAAAGCCTGGGAAATGTGGTCCTGCTTGGGTGGCTGTTCCCTACCCACTCCTCTCTATTATGGAAAGACAAGAATGAACTCTGGCAAGCAGTTAACCATCTCAGCCCCATAGTGATTTCCTAATTGAAGATGGAATTTTCTTTACTACTTTAATTCTTCATGCTTTGTGTTTCAGGAAAAGGAGTACAGTAAACATCTCATAACCTGTTTACACGTCTGTCTCTCCTATACTAATCTGTGGTCTCCTCTAAATTAGGGCAATGACTTAACCTTTTGATATTTTCCAGCTCCCAGCATGATGGCTGATATGGAATAGATGCTCAATAAATTCTTCCTGGAAGAAAGAATGAATTCCTGTCTGGGTGAAAAATGCTTTTCCCACCTTCCTCATTCTCAACTTAATCCCCTCTTTGTTTTCAGGGCTGCTCCATTTTCTCTCTCCACTTTCTCTTCCCTACGTGGTTTGGCTCAAGGCTTGTCTCTTCTGTCTCCTTGCACTGATTCAACCCTCCCCTGGGTGAGGTCTGGTTAGAGCTTGGTCTGTGGCTCAGCAGGCTTCTTGCTGCCAAGGCAGCATTTACCAATGTGTCTCCTTGCAGCTTGGCTGTAAGATTTGACACTGGAGAAAGAAAATCTCTCTGTCTGGGGAAACAGAACTCACTGGAGAGGATGCCAGGAGTGCTACCACTCCAGCTGGTGCTAAAAGTCACGGACATTAAGTGGGACTAGGGTGTGGATCAAGCACATGTGAGGGAGGAAAAGACTGATGAAGGAAATGACTCTTCCTTGCTTTAAATGCCTTGACCAGGCACTATATTCAAATCTACTTCTTATAGCTGGTTCCTTTTTCAAAGTGGATAGTTCCCAGAAAGGGGCATCAATAGAAAAATAGTAAACTAGACAGCTAAGAGCTTGTCATTAGAATCCAATACACCTATGTTTAAGTCCTGCCCTGCCATTTACTGACTGTATGAACTTGGACAAATTATTTAAGCAATTTGAGATTCAGTTTCTTCATCAATAATGTTGATAAAATAATATCTATCTTGCTGGGTTGTTATGAAGATGAATTAAGTTTAATCTTAGACATGAAAGAGATATTTAATATGTATTGAATAAATAAATACCAAATATACATAAAGTTCTTAACATACTACCTGGCACATTATAAACAATGATAGGCTAGGTTTGCTTGGTTTACTGCAATAACAAAACCCCTAACACCTCATATCTTAAAAAAACCCTCAAGACTTATTTCTTGCTTATGCTACATGTCCACAGAGGGTCAGGTGGAGATTCTGCCCCAAGTAATCCTCAGTGGAACAGCCACCATGTGAAATTTTTGTCACTCACTATTCATTAACAGGCAAAGAATATTTCTCATTCCTTTATTCTGAGTTTGGTCATCTAACTTACTCTAGCCAATGGGATGTTAAGGACCTCAAAGGAAGTAGAAACTTGAACAAGCACTTGTATATTTCTGCTTGAGCTCTTATAACTCTGCAATCAACATGAGAACATGCCTGAATTAGCTGCCGAAGCAAGAGATATGTGTAGTGGAGCCAAGATATTCCAGTTACTCAGTCAAGGCTACCCTAAATCAGCCCACACCTAGCTGACCCCAGACATCTGAGCAAGACCAGACAAGATCAAAAGGGCCTTTTAGCCAACCCTATCTGATGCCAGATTGATAAGCAATAACCAATTGCTCTTGTATACTGAGGTTTAGGTTTTTTTTTTTTTTTTTCACACCATTATTGTAGTAATGGATAACTGTTACACCCTGTCTTGGGCTCAAGCTCTCCAGTACATAGGGCATTCCTCAGGAAAAAAAAAATAATATGGTAGATTTTATTGAGGACTTCAAGGGAAATTCTAAAGGGAGTTTGACATCACGCAACATGATGAGTTTCCACTTAATATGGCTTTTCTCTTGTTTCTTTGGCTGGAATGCTAACCAAAGTTTCTCCTTTACTCTAAATTCACACAGGACACTATTCAGCCAGCTTATATCTATTCTTTTCCCCATCTGATCATCCCCTCTGTAAAATCTCATTCTTTCTTCCATAGAACAATTAGGACTTGTCCCAGATATTCAAGACCCAAGTACTTGGCAAGGTACTATTTGTGGGAACTACCCTCCTTAGAAGCCAGTGGTTTATAAATAATAATAATCTCTGTTTTTCTTCATGACTCAAGGGAAGCCCTTTGAGGACAGTGATGGTGCATTATTAGTTCTGTTATCCTTAGTAAAGTTAAGGTAAACTTAGTAAAGTTTAACAAAGTTCCTGGATCATTTTAGAAAGTTAGTAAATGGGTATGGAAATATTCAATGTTATTTGAGTAATTTTAGAGCATCCATACCCTCAGTACTTCTCTTAAATGGGTAACTGAGAGCTAACTATTAAGAGTAAGCATTATTTATCCTCTGTGTACATGAGAAAGATATGAGACATTAAACTTATGTAAATACTCAGTGACATGAGATGGGAGATTGTGGATAATATGCTCCAAGATGGCAAGATGACATTGTATCCATTTTATCCGTACATGGTCATGAGGCCCCATGGTCATTAAAGGTCCAAGGTCAGAAAGCCAAGAAGAGGTCAACTGGAGAAAAGCATCTGGACCTCTTACTTTCTGCACTGAACCAGACATTGAGCCTTGGCACTGGACACTCTGAAACTTGGCCTGCCTTCACACAAAGCTTGGCCCAGGGTCTCCAATGGCTCCACTGAGCTTGGCGGGGCACACTGACAGAGTTGGCTCAGAAAGGCTCCAGCACAACACCCAAACTCAGCAGTGGCCCCACCACAGAACACTTGTTTTGGAGGCTTTACCTGACAGAGAGCAGTGCATGGACAACCCCCGGCATGTGCACTGAAGTTGGTTCTGACAACCCAGGGCTGCACATGGGCTGGTGGCTTCCCCTGAGCTAAGGCCCACTGGGCTCAATTCAGGAGAGAAGCTACTGCCAATGGGCAGGGAGATTTAGCATTCCACCCCTGCTCTTTTAATCCCCTATGTGCAGGAATGTTCCACTGCAGAGACAGCAGAACTTGCAGAGACAGGAGGTGGTGCCAAAAGGGAGGGAGTGATGGAGAAACAGCTTTGTGGGGTTTAGGGGAGGGGAAGGGTAGTGGGTTAGGTTCTATCATGGACTGACTGTGTGACCTTGGACAGACAAGTCACATCCCCTCTTGGGACCCCATTTCTTCATTTTCAAAAGATGAGTATAGACATATATTCATATACATATATATATATGTGTATATGAATGAGTCATCTCAGAATCAAGTTCTAAAATTCTAAGAGCTGTTTTGGTTGTGTAGTCTAAGGTGAAATTTTTGTTTTTAACATACAAGACCTCTCCAGATTTTTATATATGCACATTTGCAGGAAATAGGATATCTCATTCAGATATCAGAGGGAGAGTCCACCCCTCAATTCAATTCTAGAATTTTAAGCACCTTGAAGCAAGGCCTATGACTCACACTGCCAAGCACACAGAATTCTTCTAATGTCAGAAATCAAGGGGCACTTAGAGGTCATCCAGTCCAATCTTCCCAGTTTTAGATGAGGACACTGACCAGAGATAGGAAGTTATTTTCTCAACGTCATACATTAAGTCTCAGACCCACAATTCAGACTCTATCATTCCCAAATAAAACTGTTTTTACTATTTAAAATTTTCTGCAATTCCAAGGCTAAAATCCAAGGCTTTCAGATCTTTTAAAACAGGTTTGCTCTTTCCTCCTTTGAACAATTTTCAGGGTTAACTCAGATTGACCAAGGAGACTCTGAGAGTCTTAAGCTTATGTGAAATCTGTGTAATCCAAAGGCATAAGTGTCCCTTGGGGCTTCTGAAGATTTCCCCCAAGCAGCCCAAGTCTTGGACAGCAGCCACCCTGGAAGGAATGTTGCCTCCTGCATAGTTGGTCCCAACTCCAGCTCCAGGATAGGACATAAGACCCAAGTTGACATGACACAAGCCCTATTATGAACAAGAGGGTCACAACCCTCTCCTGATGACTAACATGCTAATTTGAAAAGTCTGCCTGCAACTAGAAAAACAAACAAGAACAATGAAGCTTAAGGCAACCTTTTAGACAACCAGGAGTCAATGCAAAGCTCAAAGCATGAAAGGAGTCCCTGACCATCATTGTCCCTTTCACAAACACCAACTAAGGCCTGCTATGTGCAGCAAATGTGCCAGGTACTTTGGGGGGATACAAAAGAAAAAACAAACCAAGCTTGAGCCCCAAAACCTCAGAACTTGAGGGGATTAGACAAACACTTATATGGCTAATGCTTCCAGGCACTAAGTGAAAAACATCTCATCCATCCTCTGTAGCTTTAAATACTATAGAATTATTAAGCAACTCCAGCTTAGATCCTTCTTTCGAGTTCCAGACCAGAATCCTACACAGCATCACTGCTTGAATGTCTCACACACAACATAACTTTTTCAAACAGAACTCATGGTCTTTCACCTCAAATATTCATTGTTCTATTTGATACATATCACTATAACTGACTCAGTTGCTTATTCCAGAAATGAGAATCATCCTTGATAATTACTTCTCCCTCATCAACCCCTCACATTTAATCAATCACGGAGTCCTATATATTCAAAACATTTTAAATATGACTCTACTTATCCCATCTTAACTGCTGCTTCTCTGAATGTTAACAGAATCTCTTGTCTCAACAGACTCAGAATTGGCCATCTGTAACCCACTATCACTTCCATTCTCCACAGAGCAGTGAGACTTATTTTTTTCAAATATAAATTTGATTTGGTCACATTCCTGCTTAAAAAGTCTCAGTGGAGACTTGTGATTCCACCTATGAAAGGTTTAACTGCTATAGAAATTGCCTTAGCACCATAAACAAATAGAAAACTGGACAAAACATATAAAACAATGGTTTTCAGACATTGGACAATAGGCAGGATTGTGATAGGTAGGTAGTGACAATAGGTAGGACTGTGATCCCTGAGAAAAAAGCAGCAAATAGGATGAGCCCTATGATTGTCTGAGTTTTTTGGAGCCAGTTGAAGCACAGGGAGGGGAACTGCAGCACAGGGAGGGGAGCACAGGGAGGGGAACTGAAACAGAACCTGACTGAGTTAAGGAGACAGAGACTGAAGTTAGAGGATGCTGAGGCTAGAACTTATGGGCAGGACACTTGAAGAAGAGGGCAATGTGTACACACACACACACACACACACACACACACACAAACACACACACAGAAAGAGAGAGAATCCCCAGATCTTCAAAGGAATTCCTTGAGTCTTTGAATGAATATTGACCTGAGCATGCATGAAAGGAAGCTACCAGATACTGGGGGAAAAAACACTGGAGAGCAGCAGGCCAAACAATTCCTAGAGCTCACAAAAGTATGGGAATAATTTATGTTCTGAACAGCCCAAAGCAGATAAAACTTGTAATTCAGAGGTAATGAATAAAGTCCTTAAAGGTATAATACCTTAATAATGGAGACTAAATTAGTCCCAAAATAAATGCTGATATGTCATAAGAAACTCCCTGAAAGATAAAACTGATCTTAAGTTATTTAATTGCTCACTAGCACAAAATCCAATGCTCTTGAAATACGTACAACAAAATTCAGCACCCAATAACAAAAAAAATCACAAAATCTGTTATCCAAAAAAAATGATCAGTTAACCAAAGAAGCATGAAAATATAAGTGGTACCCAGGAGAAAAACCAATCAATACTATCAGATCTAGAAATGATAGAGATGTTTGAATTAGTAGACAAGGAATGCTAAAAAGCTATTATAAGTCATATATATATATATATATATATATATATATAAAATAAGTCATATATATATATATGTCATATATCATATATCTCCAAAGATACAAAGAAAAACATGAATGTGATGGAGAAATAGATGGACTATGTAAATAGGATGTACTTGGAACTTACAGCATGAAAAACACAGTATCTTAAATGAAAAAATACATTAAATAGGATTAAGAGCAGATTATAATTGCAGAAGAAAAGACTGGTGAACTTGAAGATGTAGCAACAGAATCTATCTAGTTTAAAGCACAGAAAGAAAAGAAGATAGCAGTGCCCCAGTAAGCCATGAGACAGTATCATGCAGTCCAATATATGTGTAACTGGAATCCCTGAAGAGATGAGTACAAGAAAATTTTTAAAAATTAGTAGTGAGGGAAATTGGAAGGGGAGGTGAACCATGAGAGACTATGGACTCTGAAAAATAATCTGAAGGTTTTGAAGGGGCCGGGGGGTGGGAGGTTGGGGGAACCAGGTGGTGGGTATTAGGGAGGGCACGGATTGCATGGAGCACTGGGTGTGGTGCAAAAACAATGAATACTGTTACGCTGAAAAGAAATAAAAAATTAAAAAAAATTAGTAGACAAACTTTCCAAATTTGATGGAAATTTTAAGCACAAGAAGCTCAATGAACTTCAAATAGAAAAAAAAAAACCATAAAGACAACGTTACTGAGGAACTTAAAATTAAATTGCAGAAAACCAGTGAAAAAAGAGGAAATTTAAGAAGCAGAGAAGAAAACCAATGATGTACTATACCTTGGCTAATGGGATTTAAAATTTAAAACAACAACAACAAAAAAGAGAGCTAGAGAAGCAGAGAAGAAAGACACCTTCAGGGCAGAGGGACAAAAAAGCAGAATGACAGCAGAAGCCCCGTGGGCTCGAATTAGTGTGGGACAATGTCCTTAAAGTGCTGAAAAAGAAAATGGTCAAACTGGGTTTCAGTACACAACAAAAATATCTTTGAAAAATTAAGGCAAAATGGTCCACACATCAACCAAAGCTGAGATAATTCATTGCCAGCAGACCTGTGTGAGAAGAAATGGTAAAAGAAATTTTTCTGGCAGAAGTGGGAATCTAAGAAGAGACTGAAGGCAAAAGACAGGGCTTCGGGATTGGGGGTGGGGAGGTATAGGATCTGAGGAGGGAGATTGAGAAGCAGTTAATTTGCAGCAAATTGACATTCATTTTTTTCACTGACTAAGAGCCCTTTGGCTTCTGATCAGTCATTCTTTTTTTTTAAATTTATTTATAATTTTATTTTATTTTAATCATTTTTTAATTTATTTTCAGCATAACAGTATTCATTGTTTTTGTACCACACCCAGTGCTCCATGCAGTCCGTGCCCTCTCTAATACTCACCACCTGGTTCCCCCAACCTCCCACCCCCCCACCTCTTCAAACCCTTCAGATTGTTTTTCAGAGTTCATAGTCTCTCATGGTTCACCTCCCCTTCCAATTTCCCCCAACTGCCTTCTCCTAACTCTCCATGTCCTCCATGCTATTTGTTATGCTCCACAAATAAGTGAAACCATATGATAATTGACTCTCTCTGCTTGACTTATTTCACTCAGCATAATCTCTTCCAGTCCCGTCCATGTTGCTACAAAAGTTGGGTATTCATCCTTTCTGATGGAGGCATAATACTATGGAGTATTATAGTGTATATGGACCACATCTTCCTTATCCATTCGTCCGTTGAAGGGCATCTTGGTTCTTTCCACAGTTTGGCAACCGTAGCCATTGCTGCTATAAACATTGGGGTACAGATGGCCCTTCTTTTCACTACATCTGTATCTTTGGGGTAAATACCCAGTAGTGCAATTGCAGGGTCATAGGGAAGCTCTATTTTTAATTTCTTGAGGAATCTCCACACTGTTCTCCAAAGAGGCTGCACCAACTTGCATTCCTATCAACAGTGTAAGAGGGTTCCCCTTTCTCCACATCCCCTCCAACACATGTTGTTTCCTGTCTTGCTAATAAAATTATGAATGAAAAGGGAGAGATCACAACTAACACCAAGGAAGTAGAAACAATCATCAGAAGTTATTATCAACAGTTATATTCCAATAAGCTAAGCAACCTAGATGAAATGGATGCATTCCTGGAAAACTGTAAACTCCCAAAATTGAACCAGGAAGAAATCGACAACCTAAATAGACCGATATCTAGTAACGAGATTGAAGCAGTGGTCAAAAACCTCCCAAAAAACAAGAGCCCAGGACCTGACGGATTCCCTGGGGAATTCTACCAAACTTTCAAAGAAGAAATAACACCTATTCTCCTGAAGCTGTTTCAAAAAACTGATCAGTCATTCTTATCACTCCCCCACTGTTTGCTTTTGCCCTTTCTCCAGGAGAGTCCTTCGTCTTGTCCTGGTCCCTCTTCTCTCCCCTCCAAAATAACTTCATATTGGCCTTTGACCTTTGTCTCCTGGCCCCTGTCACATTTCTCTTGGTCTCCCTGCCTCTCTTCTCCAACAGACCATCTTCCTCCTGCTGCTTCCTATGCCATGCACACATATTGGGATGCTTCCTCTCCCTTTAAGATGATATCCTTCTGTGACTTGCTTTTTGCTGTCCTCCCTTCAGTATCTTTTGAGTGTCTAACATGAGCATATATTACAATAATAATAACAACAATAATAACAATAACAATAATAATACTAACCCATGATGGCTAATGAACTCATGGGACAATGAATGAGGATTCTCAGTTCCAGAGTCCCTCAAATGATGCAAGTTCAGGATCCGTGAGCGGATGCAGACATGTCTTTCCACCTCCTCAGTAACTGTGGGCACTTGCCACACAACTGGTCAGGGACTCGTGGTAGTGTAAATCAGGAAAAACCCAGGACATATGAAGAAAACCTGAGTCATCGCTTTTGCCCCTAGACCTCAACTCAGAACCACTGTGATTCCGAGAAGCATGGGACTCTACATTCCTTTTTCCAAATACTTCTTGCTTAGACACTCAGAATCTTCTCTCTTCCTAGTCAACAGTGCTGTGAGGCGTTCCCTTTGCTCAAGGCCACCGGGATCAAAAGGAGATGTAGGGTGTTAGTCTCACACTGACCAGGGTTCACTTTTGGGCTTTCTTATTTGTCCGTTTGCCTCCAGGTAAGTAAACCTTATCTTCCAGAAACTTGGTATAATTTCCTGTGAACTGGGGAGAACAGACCTGCCTCGGAGGCTTCTGTAATGCCCAAACAAGATAAGTGGGAGGGCCCCATAGGAAATAGGAGCATTTTCCCTTTCTCTTCTCTTTACCAAGTAGCTCCAAGTGCTATTGTTGTGTTGCTCTCTCCCTACTGATAATCTTGGGGGACAGTGCTTTAAGTCCTGGGCTCCACATCAGGCTGGTGGGGAAGGGGCTTGGAGGCACTGTGTCTAATTTTCATAAATGTCCCTGGGCCAGTCTCATTATCTATAAAATGGGCACAACTGCACCTACCTCAAAGGGCCATGTGAGCTTTAGGAGGGGTTATACCTGTGAAAACACTGTACATTGACAGTGCTCTGCAACACAGGTGAGAAACTAACATTTAGAACCATTAAATGATCTTTTCAGGATCTCCCCATCTGTTGTATGATACCCTATGACTCACATCTGAAAAAAAGGATTGTTATATATGAATAATATATGAGCCAATTACATATAGTTGCTGCTAATGTCTCATAATACAAGAGAAGTACCTGCCATTCATGGAGCATGTCATCTGTGGCAGGCAGTGGCGTGCCCAGCTCTGAAGTGACTGAAGCCATCAACAGATGCAGAGTATTTATCATTGACATTGTTGAGAAATGTTGATGGGTGGGGATCATAAGAAGCAGACCCAGATTTTAGCCGGCTTTATAATGGCTTGTAAGTTATCTAGAGGCAGTGCGGCCCATTTTAGCCTGCACTCCAGGTGGACCATTCCCACTGTTCTTAGAGCTCTACTGGTAGTAGGCTGTGTGGCAGTGATGCCAGAAAGATGATTTCATTTAATATTCATGCCAACCCTGGGAGAGAGGTATGCTTCTCCTTTGCTTATTTACAACTATGAAAACTGAGGTGCAGCTAAAGACCCTTTCCCAAGGTCACCCACTTACTGATTCCAGGCAACACAACTTTAAAACTATCCCAGCTGAGGCTTTGATGGTCTCAAGGAAAGCACAAAGGAGTGGTGTCCTACCAAGGCTCTTTGCAGACCTTGTCCAGAGGCTGGGTGAGTGTGCTGCTGAGCCTATCTCATAGAAGCAGCTTGTCTGAGGCAGGAATTGACCTTCGCCATGTTTGTCTCCCTCTGCTTCTAAGAGTCCTCCACAGAGCCAGGGTGCCCACATTTTAAAAAGCATTAAAAAGGAGCAGGGTGCAGGTTTTGTTATGAGGAGCTCTGGTCAACACTTGTGCCCTCCTCAAGGAAGCCATGCCCTTGTGTGAGCAGCTCTGGCTAAAGGGTGACCTCATGCTGCAGGAATTTCACCGCGGGTTGTATAGCCCAGATGGAGCTGCTTTGGGTGACCATGCGTGGGTCCGTCCTGGAAGAGGGAAGCCCCCAGGGCCAGCTCCTGCCTTGTGGGAGCAAGCAGAGGGTAAGAGATGTGGTGACGCCAAGGTCGGGGGGCAGCATGGCTCTGGTCACACTGTGGTCAGCGCAAACAGGCCTCCTGGAAATGTCCCAGCTGTGGCTTTGTTTTGTGCCCTTGGGAAATGGCTGCTTGCAGGCCCTTCCAGACCGAGAGACACGGCAATTTTCTAGATAATTCAGGCTTCCAAACCTCTCTCTCTCTGCCTTCATTCCAATTATTCAGGGTTCTTGTGGGAATTCTGAGGAACGACTTGCACTGCATAAACTGTGAACCAAGAATAGGAACCAACCACTTGACTGGTTGAATCCTTAACCAAACTCCAATATTAATTTTCTATAAACGCAATTCAGATGGAATCAACTTTGTTTTTGTTTTTATACAAAACCAAACCCAACTGGATCAGTTGGAACCTGAATCAACCCACTATGTGTTCTAAAATTAATGGACCAGAACAAAATTGGAAAATGAAAACATCTTTGAGTGACAACACCACTTCATCAGCTTTGTTGGACTAGGATATTTTATGTTTTTAAAAAAATGGGAAAAAATCCAAATACAGAAATAATAATTATGCATCGAAAAACATTCAGGAAAAGTGAAACAGTATAAAGATGAGTATCATCTGCAATCTCACCACTGGGATATTTCCATAACTTTTTTCAATGTGCTTTTCCCCCTTTTTTACATAAATGTGATTATTTATGGAATAATAAATACTTAATCATCTCCTTTTTGTTAAGAATATCTCATAGAGGGCGCCTGGGTGGCTCAGTGGGTTAAGCCTCTGCCTTCGGCTCGGGTCATGATCTCAGGGTCCTGGGATCGAGCCCCGCATCGGGCTCTCTGCTCAGTGGAGAGCCTGCTTCCCCCTCTCTCTCCGCCTGCCTCTCTGCCTCCTTGTGATCTCTGTCAAATAAATAAAATCTTTAAAAAAAAAAAAAAAGAATATCTCATAGAAAAATTCCACATCAACATTTAGAAAGCCACCTCATTATTTTTAATGGTAGCAAAGTATTCATTAGATATATCCTGGTTTATTTCCTTGATTCTCTCTTGGTAGTTAACTTAGGTTACTTCCATTATTTTACTTTTACAAATGATTCGATGAATGGCTTTGCTCATAAATCTTTGCATTCTGGGCTGAGAAATCACTGAAGGGTTTCTAAGTCGAAGAATATACATATTTTTTACTTTTCACATATATCCAGATTTTCCCCCAGGAAGGTCATAACAATTTTCACTCCCACCATCAGTGGGTAAAAAATGCTGGTTTCCTCATATCCTGCCTACCACTGACATGCTGAAGATGTCTGTTACTTTATCTGTCCTTCCAGGACTCCAGAGGGAACTGTTTCACCCACACCATAGGGTGACTAACTGTCCCAGTTTGTTCAGAATTGAGGAGGGTCTTCAGACATAATTCAGTTTTAAAACCTGGAAAGTCCCAAGCAAACTGAGATGCGTAGGTCACTGTACCCTGGCCAGCTGTGTAGCCAGGACTTTTACGAGAGCCCGAAATGCTCCAGTGCTGAGTTTAGCTATAGGTGATTGGACCAGGAATGGATACCTGGGCCCAGGGTGTCTAATCACACTGCATGAAGGAATCATCTGAAGTCAATCAGACTTCTTCTGGGAATTTGCTTTGGGAACAGGGAAGGAATGTATCAATGAGCAGTGGGAAATAGGTCTGAAAGTTCATTAACGAAAGAGTGGACAACAGGGATCAGTTAGTGAAGTACTGGCTGAAGTAACAAGGGAGGGAAAATTAGGAATAAGGAACTGGTCATAAGAAGCAGAGAGAGGAGCAGAGAAACAAGATTCTTCAATGTTCTTGCACTTCCCAAGGACTTTCTTGTTCGTTCATCTCTAGATTCCTGTGCAAGTATCCTTAAAAATAATAGTTTATGCCCTCTTAGAAACTCCCCTGAAGGAATATCAGTTCTTTGCAAGTGAAGAGACTTGTTCAATACTCCTGGTTATTACCCATCATTTTCATCTTCAATCAACCTGATTGGCCAAAGTGGACTTCTCATTTAATCTCATTAAAAGTTGCATATCTTGCATAAGACCAAGTTTAAACATCTTCTTGGAAATTCATGCTTCCAGGATTTAGTCTGTGGACCAGGCGCAAGTGAAGAATAAGGTACAGGGCAAGAATTGCTGGATCCTCTGATGGGGTACCCCATGTCAGCTCTTCGTTTTGGCAAACTGCCTCGCCTTTCCAGCGTAGAATCTGGCCTGGTAACTTGCCTGTGGTCATGTAGATTCCCACCCTACCTCCTGGTCCTTCTGGCTTTTTTTTTTTTTAATTTCAGCATAACAGTATTCATTGTTTTTGCACCACACCCAGTACTCCATGCAATCCGTGCCCTCTCTAATACTCACCACCTGGTTCCCCTAACTTCCCACCCCCCCTTCAAACCCCTCAGATTGTTTTTCAGAGTCCATAGTCTCTCATGGTTCACCTCCCCTTCCAATTTCCCCCAACTCCCTTCTCCTCTCTAACTCCCCTTGTCCTCCATGCTATTTGTTATGCTCCACAAATAAGTGAAACCATATGATAATTGACTCTCTCTGCTTGACTTATTTCACTCAGCATAATCTCTTCCAGTCCCGTCCATGTTGCTACAAAAGTTGGGTATTCATCCTTTCTGATGGAGGCATAATACTCCATAGTGTATATGGACCACATCTTCCTTATCCATTCGTCCATTGAAGGGCATCTTGGTTCTTTCCACAGTTTGGCGACCAAGGCCATCATTCTGGCTTTTTAACCCCAGTCAGATAATCTCACCCAGTGTAGCCCTTGCTTTTCTCTCTGCCCTGACTGGCTCACTTGATGTGACTTTGTCCGCCCTGTACACTCTTCATAGAACTATTATATTATTTTCCACATAGAACATACCACAATTTCATATGACATGATTGATTTTTATTGTTTTTCTCCCCAACAAGATGTAAGCTCCTTGGAACTTGTCTACTAAGTTTTGCTCACTGTAGGCTCACTGTCAAGGACAATGCCTTCCATGTGAGCAGGTACTGAGTGACTGAGTTAATTCATGATGGAAAGAAAAGTCACTGCTGCAAAGGTGGGTTGGTCTTATCAGGGTCAGCCTGAAGGGGGCAGGTGTGAGCTCCTTAGCTAATAAGACTGTGATTTGAGGTTCTGATGTATTTCCTAGGACATCTGGTGTGGTTCGTCAGTTCAAAACCCTTCAGGGTCTTCCCACTGCACTTGGAATACCCTTAGCTAATAAAGTTAGTTCTTCCTTGGTGGAAAAGTAATCAGCCCTCAGTTATCCAAAATAAGTTTGGGTTACAGTTCAAAGGCAGTGAGTTGTGAAGACCCTTTATGCTAAGGGAAGGGAATCACCTAGTGACCAAGCAGCTCGGGCACTGGTCTAACATTCTGCAACTGACTGCTGTGTGACTCTGGACAGGACACTTTCCCTTTGTAGGCCTCAGTTTCCTCATCCTTAAAGTGAAAGTGGGCCTCAGTCTCTTCATCCTTAAAGTAAATCTGGCTGGTCTGACTGGAACAGGGGTTTGGAGAGGATCAGGGAGATAGGCTATTCCAAGCAGGGCCTTTCCATATCATTTTCAGTGGTTTTCAATCCTGACTTCAGGTTAGAATTGCCCCAGGGAGAGGACTGAGCTCAGGTACCAGCATCTTTTCTTAAGTACCCTGGAGATTCTGAAATCTATGATTTTCTGCAGTGTCAACCCATGGCAGATGACAAGTAGGAAGAAGACAAGATGTGGGCCAGCTGAGATTTTCTAACTTTTCTATTATTTTCTAGAAGTAACTTTTCTATTATTTTCTAGAAGTGTTGTTGGCAATTCTGGATGACTAGATTCTAAGTATAAAGCTCATGACCTGTCTACTAGTCATTTAACAAACCTTTCTACAATTAAATCTTATTGCAAATATTCCCCCATTAGACATTGTAATCCCTGATTGAGACGGGCTTTGTGCTGCCACTTCTTGGCCATGTGAAGTTGGGAAAATTCTTGGATCTTTGGTTTCCTCATTTGCAAAATGTGGGCAGTATTTATAGCTTTTCCAGTGTTGTTGTAAGAATTAAATGAAATAATGTACACGAAGCACCAACATCTTGCTGAGCACACAGCAGAGGCTCAATTAATATAAGTTCCTCTGAATCATGTCCCTTGGCATTAGGGTTAAGTATCTTTGCACAGGACAACTTACCCCATAAAATGTTCTGTGGAACACTGCTTCCCCAGGATACTTCCCACCAGAGGACAAAGGAATGCTATGTTCAATTACATTAGGAAAACCTGCATGCCATACTCTCTTCTTGAAGTGGTATTTAGTAATGTGCTAGTAAACCAGGTTTCTGAAAGAAAAACAAAACCCCAGATTTGTAATGTTTGCTAATTTCTGTGGTGTAAATACTCCCACCATGGCCAACTTAAGTTGCCAATGTTGCATCATTAAATTTATTGAGACGAGATGTACAGAATTGGCTTCCTTGAGCTGGAGGGTGCTGGCCCCAACACACTACTAACATAATTGTTAGCATGTTATAGTCTCTGATATGTCCTGTAATAAATAAGCCTGTTTAACCTTACTTAGCTCAGCATTTTCCAAATATATTAGACTATGGAACCCTCTTCTCTCATAATACCTCTTGATATCCCATGGAACCAGTGTTACTGGGAACACACTTTGGGAACTACTGGTGTGTGTATGTTCAAAAATTCATCAATATGCCATCATTTAAAAAAGTATAAGTGAGGTTTACTTAATTAGGGGTAGTGTGCAAGGAGAGGAGTGCAGAGAAGAAAAGCCACAGCTCCCATCTTTAGAGAGGAGACATACATAAAGTAATTGGTGAATAACAGCTGAGCCAGAGCTGAGGAATACATTGAGGCTTTGATGCTCAGGGTAAAGAATGGGCCCTCGGGAGGGTGGAGAATAGGGAGGGCCCTCTGCTGGAGGTAGCCTTCAGCTAAGGCTGACAGCAAGGGAGGGAACAGGGGTTTGGAGAAGATCAGGGAAAGAGGCTACTCCAAGCAGGCAGAGCCTGAACGGAGGCCTGGACAATGTAATGAGCATGTGGTTGGTCACCCTGCCCCCATCTCATCTAATTTCCTTCAGGGTCTTACCTGGAGCACCCATGGTCTAAGAAAGAACTTTGGTTTTTCTTAGATGATCTCAACCCTTTGCAGCCCTTCCTTGTCTGCCTCCTTGGGTGTGTTTCTATGTGTCTATCTCTTTGATATGTCTGTGTGTATGTGTGTCTAAATGTCTGCAATTCAGAGGGCTCCCTAGGTAACGAGTTTCTCGGTGGAACCCCTAGAGGTCTTGAGAGTTTAGTTCTCTTTGGTGTGAGAATGTGTTGAAGCCCAACCAGGAACCAAACTCCATACTGAAGGAGAAGGCTCCTCCTCCTTCCCAGGGGCAAAGATACTATGTTTACCTTGGAGTACCATGTGGAGCTGAAATTAGTCCCATCAAAGTAATAATAACAGTTGTTACTTTATTTAAAAAAATGTGGTAACATATCCATATATAAAATAACCATTTTATCCATTTTTAAGTATACAGTTCAGTGGCCTTAAGTTCATTCACCTTGTGTAACCATCACCATTGTCCAACTTTGGGGCTTTTTCATTTCCCCAAGCTGAAACTCTGTCCCTATTAACTACTTGCTCTCCCTTTGCCTCTCCTGATATTATTTATTGACAACTCCTTAGCGCCTACGTACTAAGAAGTTTATATAAGTCAATTCATTTAATCCTAATATAATCTTACAAAGTAACAATTTTCACTTTAAATAATGAATGAAAAGATGAAGAAATGGTTTAGCAATTTGCCCCAAGGTCATAGTGCTAGGAACAGCAAAGGCAGTATGTGAAGCCAGCAAGATCCAACCCCTGAGCCCATGATGTGATACCTCCTATTTATCTCAGGCCTAAGGCTGAACTCATCCCAGACTCATTAAGAAAAAAGACCCCTGTAAGGGTTCTTCAGTCTTCTGAGTGCATGAGGTCTAGAACCCTTCAGCCTTTGGGGACAGCACTTGACACCATCCCTCCCTCCCATATCAGATGATCAAGCCCCCAGCAGAGTGGATCTGGGCTATTCAGACCACCCTAAGAAGTGAGGGCTGTGCATACAGCTGGGAAGGATTCTGCCTCTGTGAGAACTGTCAGCTAGAAATGTCTGGGACAGAGTGGGACTAGGTCTGGCAGTCACAGCCTCTGAGGTGGCTCTTTATTCTGGGGGTGGTGGTGGTGGGTTAAGGGTGATGTCAGACTTGGAAGAGCTGAGGGCCAGGGCCAAGGAAGTGATTGGCAAGACAAGCTCTTGGCAGAGATGGCTCACTCTGCTCTTGAAAACAGCCACCTCTGAGCCGCCTGCAATGTACAAGAATTGTCAAAATGGAGAGTGCGGACAGAGATGAAGGATTCTTGGCTGTGGAGACAGATTTTTGGAATCTGAGTGACAAGGCCTGTCAAACACCTTCCACTGGGGATCTGACTTGAAATTGAAGCCTTGGTCTCAGTTCCTGTGTGGAGGCCTGTATGGCTTTACCCCTTTGGTAGCCTCATTTTAAACCTTCCTGTTCGTGCATGCAAACGTGTGTATATTGTTGTGGGTTCAAAATGTCTAAAAATGAGGCTCTCTGTAGCTATTTCAGACCCAATCACGTCAAGCCCAGACAGAGATCTAAGACGACTAGCTTGTGTTGTTTCCTGTCAAATTCCTTGGCCTTCTTGGAAATAGACTCATAAGGTTAGTTTACACGCCAGGATGTCTTTCCCAGCTGGAGCAGGGTGGAGGGGAAAGTGACTGATGCTGTACTACTCCCAGTCTGGCTGGTAGGTAGTGACTGTGGAGGGGTCTTGAGCTGGAGAGTCCACACCCTTGTCACCCACATTCTTCCACATCCCCTTCTGAAAGCCTCCTTTCTGTCCTACTCTCTCCATCAGAATCTCCCCAGATTCTGCCCCACCAAACACATCAATCATGTCCACCATGACCTTTGGAGGAACACTGCTCTGGCCTCAAAGTTCTGCCAAGGAAAAGACTCTAGGATGTTTCTTTGAGCAAGAGGTGATCACTGACAGACACGTGACCCAAAGTCAGCCAAACATTCTAGGAGACAAGACCAAAAAATTGAAAAAACAAAAGGGAGGCAATATAAGCAGAGCCATAGGAAATCCACATATTGGTGTTACAGCCACAGACTGGGAAATAACTGAGTCATACATTAAGAAAATAGAGGAAAAGGGGGCGCCTGGATGGGTCAGTCGGTTAAACGTCTGACTCTTGATCTCAGTTCAGGTCTTGATCTCAGGGTCATGACTTCAAGCCCTGTGTTGGGCTCCATGTGGGTTGTGGAGACTACTTAAAAAAAGAGAGAAAACAGAAGAAAAGGTGAAAATTTTTTTACTGAGAAATAAAACTGACAAAAAAGCATCTGAAAATTCTAGAACTGAAAGACGAAATAACACATTTTAAGAACTCAAAAGATAGGTTTAGCATCAGTTTAGACACAGCTAAAGAAAAGATTAGTGATGATGAAGACAGGTAACTAAAATAAATGTGTTACTGGGTCCCACACTCTTACTTAGAGAATCTCCTATAGTTCTTCACCAGGTACCTGCTGGCCTCCAGAGTTCCTTTAATTGACTCTAGTCTCATTTCTCCCCTGTGTTCATTCTGTTCTTTACCTACATAGGAATGTATACTCTGTGTTCCCAAACATGCTGTGTATATTTTTGCTATTTCTCCTTCTCCTTCTTCTTCTTCTGGCATATTTATGCTTCTATTACTATTCTTACTCCAGGAAGCAACTTCCTACATTTCTGTCTGGTGAATTCATACTTATCTTTCAAGGATGAGCTCAGGTGTTATCTTCTCTGTGAAACCTTCCTCGGGCTTCTCCTGGTTCTTCCCTCATCCCTTCTTTGAGATACGGGGGACATTCCTTCAAAATAGTTCTTAGTACCATGTGTTACAATTATTTAATATTTCTATTTCTCCCTCTAGCATAGAATTCCACCAAAGGCAAGGCACATGTGTTATTCATCTTTTTTAAAAAATATTTTATTTATTTATTTGAGAGAGAGAGAGAACAAGAGAGAGAGTGCACGAGACGGGAGAGCTCAGAGGGAGAAGCAGACTCCCCACCAAGCAGGCAGTCTGATGTGGGGCTTGAATCTGGCACTCCAGGATCAACACCTGAGCTGAAGGCAGTTACTTAACCAACTGAGCCATCTAGGTGTCCTGTGTTATTCAGCTTTTTGATCTTAGTTCCTAGCATAATGCCTGGTATATAGTTTGTGTTAAATATTATAACGGATAATAGAAGAACTAAATTATTTCAGGACACAAATAAGTATCTTACTAATTTTTTAATAAACTAATAAACTAATGCCAGCAAAACTGTGACTTAATGTTTAATACTTTTATTTGTCCATTTGTTCATTTTATCTATCCCCCCCCTTACAGAATATAACCTCCATGAGGACAGAGATTTTTCTTTTTTTTCATTTACTGTATGTCTCAAATGCCCAGCATAAAGTATTCAGGAAACATTTGTTGAATGAGTGAAATACTCTTTCTAATACCCTGAAAATTAAGGCAGGCACAAGGGATGAGCTAGCAGTCTGGACTGGGAACTTTGTGCCCACTGAAGACTGGACACAGGTAGGGCTCCCAGAGGCAGGCAGTCACCTAGATGCAAGGGAAGAAGGCTACAAAAGAGAAGCTTTGAAGAAGAGGTGAGTGAATTAGCATATATTTTGGGGTCCAACCTTCTCTCTTTAAGTCCTGGTTTTAGCTATTTGGGGAAAACAGTAGTATCTGCCTCAATGTTGTTTTGGAAAGACTATGGTTCTGAGCATACAGCATGGGATACTGCACTCTACTATTGTTAGTTTTATTGTATTGTTTGGCCATGTGTCCAGCCTGGATTTGTCTTCTGATTTGGCCACACAGATTTCCCAGTTCCTTCTAAGGTCTTTGAGCAAACAAGTTTCCATCCTTGTCCTTAAGCACCTACTTAGTATAGTAGCTTATGTGTCTCTTTTCCTTTAATCCTCACCCCACGCCCATGAAGTTGATATTATTGGTGTTAGTTACAGATAAGAAGACAGGCTCAGAGATGCCAAGTGACTTGTCCTAACACTGCCAGCAAAACAAGAGAAAGAACTAGAATTTGAGAGTAGCCCCCCCTTTTTTTAATCATCCAAGACTTACTGTCCCATCCTGCATTGCCCAAAGTCATACACCCAACAGAACCAAGGCTAGAACCCAGGTCTCTGGCTCTCAAACTGTTATTTTCACTGCATGATGGATAACAATTTTGGGATTATCAGTGATCACCACCAATGTGGTCACTGGACAGCTGATAAGACTAAGGCCCAGAGTCTATTAATCAGGTCTTGTGGCCTTGAAACTGCAAGTGGCCTTCCCACTGGGGTACCCTGTAGCTGGCACCTTGGCAGCCCCCAGAACAAGGAAGATATTGTTTTTCTTAGGTGTTGCCCAACTTGGCTTCCAGACCAAAATAACTGAATAAATGAATGAATGAATGACCAAAAAAACCTCAGAATGGTTGGAAGGCCCATAGTTCAGAAGCCCTCCTCCTGAAGGTCCCTCTTAACCATCTATATATGGACTCTGCTCTTGCACCAATCCCCATCTCTCAACAACCTATTTCCTCTGCTGCTGAGACAGTTGAATGTCCGTAGAGAGAGTGAGAGCAAAAGGCCTTATGGTGCAAACGTTCAAATCCAGGTTCTTGGGGGCTTTCCTTTGCCTCCTGGTTTCTCAGGGCTGTGGCCAGAGCCAGAAAATCTGGTTCTCATTAGCTGTACTTTTGCTGTGAAATGAAGTGCTCTTTGAACCTGTGGGAGCAGGAAAGCCATTTACACCCCTGAGAGGACAGGGACGCCCGCTTTGCCAGACATTCCTTTGGTTCATTTTATCTCCTGGGTGGAGCTCTGGGCAGGCAGCTGCTGCCGCTGCCATCTTCCCAGTGCAGCCATGATGAAAGATGGTCTGCAGGGTGAGTAAGAAAGATGGAGGGGATCATACCCCTCTCTCAAATGGCGTAGGAGAAACAAACTCCCAATGGAGTTACCTGCCCTCTTTCTCTGTCCCTGTTCTCTTCCTGATACTTCCTTTGTCCTGGATGGCTTCAATAAAACCCCAGAAATCATTCACCTGTCCATCCACCCAATCATCCATCCGTCCATCCATCCATCCATCCATCCATCAATCCATCCATCCACCTACCACCCACCATCCATGCATCCCAGTGGGAATTTGAGAGTCCAGAACTGGAACCAAGAGAGTCCTTTCAAAAGACCTGTCTCCTTCTCCTTCATTTTACTGATGGAGAGACTGAAACCAAGAGAGAGAATTAACTTGTTCCAGGTCACATGGCAAGTTCTTGGATTCATTCAACAAATATTTATTGGTATTTTTCATGTGCCAGATCCCCACTCCCACTCCCATTGGAGATATACTATGGATACAACTGCAAAAAAAAAAGCACGTCTTAGCCTTCCTGATTATTCTAGCAATGGGGGCAGATGGTAAATGATTGAACAAACAAATAAACACAATAATGTCAGATGATGGTAAATGCTCTAACAAAATCTACAGAGGTATCTCTTTGAAAGGAATGGTTGGGGAGTAGGAAATACATTTAAACAACGTAGTCGGGGAAGTCTCTCTGAGAAGGCAGAATTGGAACTGAAATCTAGTGATAGCAAAGGGCTAGCCATAGAAATATGTGAGGGCACAGCATTAAAGGCAGAGGAATTGCTGATGCAAATGTCCTGAGGTGGGAATAAGTTTGTCTTATTTGAGAAACAGAAAGAAGGACAGTGTAGCAGGAGCAAATGAACAAGAAGAGGAAGAGTGGTATAAGATGAAGCCAGACAGTTAAGTACTTCCCAAAGGGCCTAGAAATCATGTAAGAAGTTTAATTTTTAGCTATTTAAGCCATGGGGGAGTTATAAGCATAGGGCTGACAGGAAGTGTGTCGTGTTTTCAGAAAGAGTCCTCTCTGGCCGTGTCAAGAAAGAGACAGGGGGCAAGGTGCACATGGGGAGGCTTGTTGGAGGCTACTGGGGTAGACCAAGTACAAGATGGAGAGAGACCACCATCTCTCCCCTGGCTCAGGGTGATGGCAGCATGATGGACGGGAGAGGACAGAGTCAGGAAACATTGGGGAAGAGAGTTGAAGAATCAACATAAGTTGCTGATGGACTGGATATGGGCTATAAAAGAGGAAGAAGGCTGGAAGGTGTTAGTCTGAGCAGTCTATGTAGATGGTTGTAGCACTTATCGAGATGGAGATCAGGAAGAGCAAGTTTCAAGAAGGAAATCAAGAGTTCTATTTGGGTAGATTAAATTGGAGATTCCTCTTAGACAGAAGGCAGATGGGTAGACGTCTGGAATCAGTGGCCAAGGCTGGTCATACAGACACCCACACACAGATGCCTGCATGGGTGGGGGGAGATGCTTGGCCCTCAAAAGGGCTGTAGACTCTGACTCAGGGCTGCTAAGAAGGCACTGCCCCCCTCCCACATCCAGGCCACGGAGGGGCTTTGGAACTGCCAGGAAGTCAAATGGGCCTTCCTCCTGGAATCCCTCCCAAGTGAAAGCATCCCTACATGAGGGCGGGGGTGGAGGGAGGGGTCGGTAGAAACTTCTTTGGGAATAATAACAATAGTAAAAGTCTCTGCTGGGAGACTTCTTATCTTGTTCTTGAGCTTTTTTTTTTTTTTTAAGATTTTATTTATTTGACAGAGATCACAAGTAGGCAGAGCAGCAGGCAGAGAGAGAGGGGGAAGCAGACTCCCTGCTGAACAGAGAGCCCGATGTGGGGCTCCATCCCAGGACCCTGATATCATGACCTGAGCCAAAGGCAGAGGCTTAACCCACTGAGCCACCGAGGTGCCCCTGTTTTTGAGCTTCTTGATGAATAAACATCACTTCAAATTCCTCACAGACTTGGGAGATTAGCCTGGGGCTAATGTCCCCATTTTATTGATGAGGAAATTGAAGCTCCAAAGAATGCAGTAACACCTCCAAGGACACCTAGATTTGAGTCCTAGGTCCAGGGCTTGAATTTAAGCCCTCTGAGACTGATGTGACTGGATTCTTCCCTGCTGTCTACCTCCAGAAAGTTCTTATTTTGAGAGAGCTAGCAGGGTGGACTTTGGGCTAAACTGCCAGGGTTCAAATCCTGACTTGTCAACTCTACTTCTGTTTCCCATATGTAAAATGAGGACAGTAAGAGTGCCAACTTAGGAGGATTATTATGAGTGTGAAGAGAAACTATATTTATAAAGTGCTTAGAACAACACAGAAAATTCTAAGAAGTGTTGGCTACTACTGTTAAAATTACCTTAATCTACACTAAACAGTCTCATTGATATACCTGGGAGTGCCTAGAACCTAGAGGGAGGACCTAAGCCCCTCATGTAACAGATAGGGGAACTGAGGACAAGAGAAGGGAAGAGAGCAGCCACCTAAGCAAATTGGGCCCATGAGCCTGGCTAGTGGAAAAACTCTCTTTTCTCTCTGAAAGTCACCACCCACCAGGCTCTTTTCTTTTTCTCCAGGAGACAGACTTCCAAGCTTTCTATACCCTTAATTCATGTGGAATTTCTGCTCTGGGCTTGGCTCCCAGGAGGAGCCCCTCCACCCCTTTATGAAAATAGAGTAGAGTCACTCGGCAAAACCTCAGCCTAATGCTTTTAAGGAACTGGCAGGTTGAAGTAGGAAACTGTTCTAAGTAGAAACCACAGAAACAGCACATGCTTGTGGCTGTCGGCTGTTGCCTGCATCCTTGCCCAAGGCCCAGGGATGGGGGGAGCTATTGGCCACACCACGTGAAGGGGCCTCAGGAGTCTAGCCCTGGTGCTGCTGACAATATGTGGCCATGTGACAGCAAATGCCACGTCTGTGGGCATGATGTTTTCAGGTCAAATCAAGGTGAGGTGGTCAGATAGTCTACCAATGTTAGAAACACGGAAGGCTAGTGTTAGAGCAAACTCTTTTCTGTGTAAGCCCCTCATGTTGTATCTATTGAAACAGAGGCCCAGAGAGGGGGAGCAACTTTCCTAAGTCACCCAGCAAGGCATGGTGAAGCAGGAAAAGAGCCTATATCTTCTAGTACCTAATTCACTGTTCTTGAGCAATACTCATTCACATCTTCTGAGAAGAGTGAATGGGCCAACATTTGCCAAACCCCCATTATGTGTATAGATCAGAACCCAGGTCCAGGGGCTTCTTTCCACTGCAACAAATTTTTTGTTGTTGCTTTTGAGTATGATGCCAGTAGAAAAATGCCTTGGTTTCCCAGGAGTGGGGACACATTGCACAGACCTGTCCCTATTCTTTTGCCTGCCACTTTGACTGTCTGGCTTCTGCTGGGATGCCAACTGAGGCCAAAAACAGAATCTATTTCTTATGAAACTCAGCATAAAATTTAGGTTCCAATTCTATATCTAAAATCATGCTTACTTAGTGTGGTAGACAGAACAATGACCCCCGCCTCCCCTCCAAGATGTCCACATACGAATCCCTAGAACCTGTGAATACATTCTTATGTTCCCAAATGGACTTTGTGGGTTGATCAAGTTTAAAGATTTTGAGATGGAGGGATAACTATGGATTATGGGCCCAATGCAATAAGGATCCTCATAAGAGGGAGCAGGGGGATCAGAGTCAGAAGCAGCGACAGAAAGATGACAGAAGCAGAGAGGTTGGAGTAATGTGATGAAGGGGTGATAAGCCAAGGAATCCAAGCAGCCTCCAGTAGCTGGAAAAGATAAGGAAAGGGATTTTCCCTTAAAGCCTTCAGGGAGAAACCAGCCCTGCAGACTTATTTTAGAATTCTGGCTTCCCAAACTGCAGGACAATAAACTTTGTTGGCTTGAGTCACTAAATTGATGATAATTTGTTACAGCAGCCACAAGGAACTCGTACGTACAGTCAACATTTGCCCTGACTCTGCTTTAATCTGACCTTGGCCATCTTAGCTCTGTGCTTTGTTATGTGTGGTTTGGGTCTAATTTTAGCATAACCTCCCCAAAACAAGTGCTCCTGAGCATGACATAAAAGGCACTGCTTGAATTACAATTCAAAACCACAAAGAGTTACCATCACAAACTAGTCAGAATGGCTAAAATCAACAAGTCAGGAAATAACAAATATTGGTGAGGATGTGGAGAAAGGGGAACCCTCTTACACTACTGGTGGGAATACAAGCTGGTTCAGCCACTCTGGAAAGGAGAATGGAGATTCCTCAAGAAGTTAAAAATGGAGCTACCCTATGACCCACTAGGGGCACGATTAGTTATTTACCCCAAAGATACAAATGTACTGATCTAAAGGGGCACCTGCACCCCAATATTTATAGCAGCAATGCCCACAACAGCCAAACTATGGGAAGAGCCCAGATGTCCATCAAAAGATGAATGGGTAAAAAAAGATGTGGTATATACACCTAATAGAACATTACTTAGCCACCAAAAAGGATGAAACCTTACGATTTACATCAATGTGGATGGAACTGAAGGGTATTATGCTAAGTGAAATAAGTCAATCAGAGAAAGACAATTATCATATGGTTTCACTCATATGTGAAATATAAGAAATAGCACAAGAAGATCATAGGGGAAAGGAGGGAACACTGAATGGGAAGATATCAGAGAGAGAGACAAACTATGAGAGAATCTTAACTCTAGGAAACAAACTGAGGGTTGCTGGAGGGGAGGTGGGTTGGGGGATGGGGTAACTGAGTGACACGTATTAAGGAGGGCATATGATGTGATGAACACTGGGTGTTATATCCAACTGATGAATTGATGAACTATACATCTGAAACTACTGATGTGCTATATGTTGGCTAATTGAATTTAAATAAAAAGGAAGAAGAAAAAAGGACCAGTTTGGCTGGCTCCTCCCTGACACTCACCTCCTTTTCACCTCTCTCTTATCCCAGGAGATGATCTTGGGGATAACAGGAATACATAGCGATGCAATGTGAGCTTTCTTCTCCACCTTTCCTATGAGATACTCAATAAACTCTGGATTTCTCACTAACAACCCCATGATTCTTTGGGGGATATTCAGAGAAGGTCTGAATTCTGTATCCATGTTGACCTTAGTGTCATGTGGCATTTGCTGTCATGTGGCCATTTATGGCAGCCATGATAGCAGAATGTGTGACACAGGACTTGGAGGAAAGGTAGGCAACAACTGGGTTAGCAATACACAAGGCATTGTGGTTTGACTATTATTAATACAGCTCACGTTTCCCTCCCCCACCATATATGACTCTGTCAGTCTGTGTTTTCATATATGGGAGCTTATGTTTTGCAAGTTGGAGGGTGCTGGGAAGATGCCTTACTTAGGAAAACAGAAGATCAAAAGGCATCTTGTCTTGTCTGGTCTCTGTCTTGCAGCCTTAAAGGAGAGGGGGCGTTAGAGGCAAAATCCAATGGAACCATTTAAGGGCAATTCTGTGACTCTGGTCACTGCAGAACTAGCCTCTAAAGTAGCTGTGGCTTCCATTCATACCATCTCACAATCTCTTCTTAATAAAGCACCAAGAAGACTCTTCTAAAAATGCAAATCAGGTGGGGTTCCTTCCCTGCTTACTACCTTCCATGCTTCCATTAAACTTGGAAAGAAATCCAAGGTCCCTGTCATGGCCTGTCCTTGCCTACCTCTCCAACTTCATTTCCTACCAGCTCTTATCTGACCCTGTGCTCAGGCCACACAAGTCCTCTCTGTAACCTGAGTTCACCAGCTCCTTCATACCTTAGGGCTTTGGCTCCTGCTCCCCGCCTTCCCTAGAAAATTCTCTCCTCCAGATCTTGACATCTTGAGTACTTCACATAGTTTGGGTCTCAGCTCAAACGTCACTTTCTCAGTGACATCGTTCTTGAATGTATAGCTCAGTCTGGGTTCTCTACAACCAGACACTAAAAGAGACTTGGTATAGGTGGCTTATTTGTGAAGTGATCTCAGAAAGCACAAGTGAGGGAGTTGGGACAGTGTAATAGAGATGGGTGTGTTAGGATGTGTTACTCAGTTGGTTACATCTGCAGGAAACCTAGGATCAGTCCCACTGAGGACCTCCAAGATATCATACAGAACATGTCTCAGAATTGCCCCGCCAAGAGATGGAGAAGTTGGAGTATTCATCCACTGGCTATTGTCCTCCTTGGTTAAAGGTTGGCCTGGGGGGTAGTCAATCTCTGTATTTGGCTGGAACACAATCCTGTGGCACCAGAAAATGCTGTCAGAAGGAGAGATGGAGAGAGGCAAGTAGGAATGTCTGTGTGCCTGGGAACTGACCATTGTAGTTGCCAGTGAAGTCAAAGGTGGGCCAAGGAGATGTGGGGTGGGGCTTCAACGATGTCTTCTATACCATCTTATCTAGTGCTTCTCCACCCTGGCAATCTTATTCTCATTATATTTTTATATCCATCTAAAATTTCTTATTAAGCTGCCCATTTCTTAATTGTTTATTCTTCACACCCCCCAACTAGAATATCAGCTACACAAGAGCAGGGACGTATCAATCTTATTCACTATTCTCTCTCTGGGCTTGAGAACAGTACCTGGCACAAAATAGGCCATCAATAAATATTAGCTGAATAATGAATGAATGAATGAATGAACAAATGAATGAGTAAATGAATGTGCTGCTTCCTGACCTGGGTACAACAACATGGCCCCTGTTTAGTTGGAAGCTGGTTCTAGGTGACCATGTGGATGATGGACATAAACAAGTGGAAGGCAGGGATAGTGAGAGAGAAAAAGGTGACTAATACCTTTGGCTATTTTATGGGTAGCTGTGAGGCATCTTTGGGGGACCATCTTTGGGGGGCCTTCCAGAATAATTGGGGACTACACTGATGGGAACTTCCAGGTGTTTGTGAACTTCCAAGCCAGTAGTCATCATAGTAATAACATTACCAAAGTTTGTATAAACACTTCCTCTTTCAATAAATTAAAGTAGGTTCAAGGTTACCTCTATAATGACGTCATTCTCACTGACTTGCAATCCAATTTACTTTCTTGAGTGGGAGAGAAGAGACTGAATTTACAGTATGCACTTGTTCACCAGGCATGCAAAGCATGATCCATTTTATTTGTGTGACAGAGTGGCAGTGTGCTGAATGCAATTGGAATTCCTTCCCTTCCATTCACTTGGTGGCCTTGGCAAACTACACCACTTATCTGAGCCTCAGTTTCTTCCTTCTTCATCTGCTTGTGGAGAGTGAGAACAACTACCCAGTAAGGCTGTTGTGAAGATTTAATCAGTAGTGCTTAACAGCATATCCTAAACGTAGGCAGCAGTCCCTAGATAATGATGCTTTCCAAACTACTACTAAAGATGATGATGTTGATGGTGATGGCAAAGGCTTCTATTGTTCAGGAGGGCAATGTGCTCAGGATCTCTACTATACCCTGTGCTTTTGGAACCACAACACATCAGCACTGTAAGAGAACTCGGATGTTACTTAGTTTAATGTCCTTAGACAGTGACATTTAGAAAAAGAATAGTCATTGTCATAGTGGCTGACATTTGCTGAGGGTGTATACCTCAAAAATGTTCCATCCCATTGGCCCAACTGAATCTACTATAAAGTGGCTGGAACAGGTTGTCTTAGTCTGGTTCTGTTGAATTAATTCGCATTACTCTGATGCTTCTAAGACACTCACTAAACAGCCACCTGAAAATGCTGTGGCTCTCCACGTGTTTTGGCTTTCAGAAAATGGCCTAGATATGAAGATTCCAGGATTTGCTTATTTCAGCAGACTTTGTCATTATGAATTAATAGGTTGGCATTCTGATTGCAGTTAGATTTTCTACATATCTTAGTGGAAGATGAACTGATTATGTACTCAAGGGTATTCTGATCTACATGTTAATTATATGGTTCTCATTTCACTTTTATACAATAATGTTGTGAGTTCAGTTAACATACATCCACCCCCAAATAGTGTTTTTGCTCAGGATTTGCTGATAAATTTGGGTTCTAGTGCCTCCTAACCCACAGAAACCGATGTAATAAATGGGTGTCATCTTAAACTGATAAATGAGTGGTAATTTGTTATTCAGTATAGAAGACTAATATAGACCTCAAAGGCCTTCTCATCTTGCCTGTACCTACCCACCAGTCACATCTCTTGCCATGGACCCTTTTACCATATTTCAGTTTCTTCAGTGAACTTATCTCTGGTTGTACATGCAGTGTCTCTGACTAGAGTACCTCTCTCTCCTCTTCACCTGAAACAATCTCCTTCATCCTATTTGTCACCATAAACATCACTTTCGATGATGGTCTCTTCTGATCCCCTGTACAAGGTATGTCACCTGATATGTGGTCCCTGAACCCTCTGCTATTCTCTTCATAGCATTCATCACAGTTATAATTACTTGTAAACCAGGTCTCTTCCTTGTTCACCTTTGAGCTCTGTAATGGCAGGAATTGCATGTGCTTTATCCACCTTGCGATCCTGAGTGCCTGCTGAGGCACATAGTAGGTGATCAATAAATATCTCTTCAGTAAAAGAATGAATGAAGCTCCATGAAGGGAAAGGGTCTTGGATTAAGTCAGGAACACAGACTTCTTGTCTGAACTCTGCTGCCCCTAGTGGTGCAATTTGAGGTCTCTGGCCATTAATGCTACAGATGCCATTTTGGGGTTGGGATTCACATCTCTGTACCCACCTGTATTGGGACATCTTGAAAAAGTCATTTTTTCTTTCTGGAGGCTTCAGCTCCACAATCTATAAATCTAGGATTAAGCTGCCAGCCACAGTTTCTGGGGAAGTTGATAGAGGACAAGTGAGGTAATGCCCAGGAAGTTCTCAGCAAGATACAGCTTCATAAAAGCCTAGGGTGAGCTTTTAGATTCAGGACACAACCCAGGCTCTTGGCTTGGCCAGCAATGATGTAAAGACCAGTGGTGAGGTAACTGCCAAGGCTGGGAGGCGTCACCAGTGAATGCCATCGCATTCTGCTCCCTAGCCCTTCAGCTGAGCATCTGTCTTTATGTCTAAAGTAGGTACAGGATCAAGGCCAGGCTTGACTAGACGATGGAGGCTTGTGAGCTAAATTCCCCACATTTAATGATAAAACTCTTTACAAGACTTCCAGATGTTTCTAAATATATTCCTGAGATACAAGTAACCAGAAGCAGCAGTAAGATGAAGAAGCCATATGGTGTGATACTTAGGACTGGAGGCTCTGAAGGCAGACCACCTATGTTTGAAAACCAGCTCCACCATTCAACTGGTTAATTAACAAACGTTCTGAGGTTCCTGGATGGTTCAGTGGGTTAACCCTGTGCCTTCAGCTCAGGTCATGATCTCAGGTCCTGGGATCAAGGACCGCATCGGGCTCTCTGCTCAGTGGGGAGCCTGCTTCCCGCCCTCTGCCTGCTTGTGACCTACTTGTGACCGCTCTCTCTCTCTCTGTAAAATAAATAAATGAAATCTTAAAAAAAAATTAACAAACTTTCTGGGCCTCAGTTTTTCCTGTGTAAAATGGGAACCAATTATGATGCCCTTGTGCAATGTTCTGAGGAGATTGCTGTTAAAAATCCACATGAAGAGCTTACCACAGTGCTGGCACAGAGAAAATGCTTAATACATGGTACCTACTATTATTATTACTGTTGTTTTGCTTTAATCAAATCCCTGTAGAGCTGCAAGTCCTTTCACTTGCTTACTACCAATGACAAGCTTCTGTTTGGGAAGTACTTCTAAGCACAAATCTTATTCTCTCATTAGACAATAGGGCAGGGACCCAATCCAAGACCAGCTTACGTCTCTTGTTCAAAGCTTCATCCCCAGCACCTACGACAGTGCCTGGCACACTACAGGCTTCCAACAACCACTTTTTGAACCAATGCGTCTAGTGAGATCTATATAGGAACTCTATATAGAGGCAGAGGTTGTTACTGGTACCACTTTGCCAATAAGGAAACAGAGTGATCTGTACCCAACCACCAACATTGTGAAGTCAGATTACAACCTTCCTGACTCCAAATTTGACCCTCTTTCCACTACCTTCTACTTCCTAGTGACTCCTCACATTCATTTAGCTCAGCACGATGATACAGGTAGCTGAGTAGAGTGACAAGAACATGGGCTCTGGGGCCACAGGCTGGTTTGAATCCCAGCTCTACTTCCCAGTTCTGTGACCACAGATGAGTTACTCAATCTCTCTGTACCTCATCATCTTTTTTTTTTTTTTTGTACCTCATCATCTTATCAGTAAAGTGGGGGTTAACGGTGCCTACATATCCTGTGGGGGTAGATCTCATTGCCCAATTTACAGATTACAATTACACAGGTAGGCTTACTCACCCATATTTATGATAAAGAAGCACCTATCATGATAAAGATCCTAGGTTTCTTGAAGGTGGGGACCATGTGCATTTATCTCACCAAACCCTGCCTAGAGCCTATAAATGGGAACTATATTTATTGAGCACCTGCTAGGTGTCAGGTAAAGCTCTAGGGACTTTACATATGCTGTTTCATTGAATCTGGACATCACCTCTATGAAGCCATTCCGTAGGTCTTAGGTTACACATTGACAAAACCAAAACAAAATGAAACAAAATCCTGACGTTCTGAGGTTAAGAAAATTGTCCAAGTCTTCACGGCTGGTAAGTGATTCAAACTCAGGGCAGTTAAACTTCAGAGGCTATACCTTCTTCTTACATCACAATGCTTTTAAACGGAATCAATCCCTTACGTGGTGACAGAAAGTAGGGGGTGAGATCGATGGAAGGAAGTGGCCCCCAGATTTCCAGCTCTTTGGAAGGCCAAATCAAAGGCCACTGAAGGGAGCTTGATTGATGGTGGCCACAGCAGCCAGCGCATCAAGAGAACTTTATCTTGCCTGACCAGGATATGTCAAGGGGTGGGGCGGAAAGAGGGCAGCCATATTACACAATTATGATGACGCACAGACCTTTCTTGGGCCTAAAAGACTCCCCAAGTCCCGAGGGGAATAGCATGAATACCTCATTGTACCCATGGAGGAGGAACTAACAAAGACTTCTTATCTTCCAGCTTTTTATGCCAGGATCAGAATTATCTCTGACATTCTGGGCTGTCGTGAGTTCTCCTTTGGCTGTCTGGGTCTAGGAGAGCTGTTCCTTGTAGATGGCTCTTGGTTGCTATCCAATGTTTAACATGGCCAGTGCCTACTGGAGCTCCAACTTTGCCATATCTGTGGTCTGCTTGAAGGCAACCGGCTTTATATTCTTCATCTCTGTGTCCCGTTGTCTGGCACAAGGTTTGGTGTAGATTTCAAACTCACAGATTGTTGGACCAAAGCCCAAGAATTTGGCCAAATACAAAGGCACAAAGCCCATGGCATGTTCTTGAAGTCTTCAACCTGGGGACCTCATATTGGCACAGCCAGGTTGCTGGACAACAAGAGCTGCAGGTTAGTTTTAAGATAGTGGCTAATGGCTTTCCTGAGGATACTTTGGACATGGAGGAACACTATAGGATCACAAGGCCAAGCCTAGTCTAAACCTGATTGAGAGAACAGAGATGTACAGTGTGAAACCCAAGAACTGACAATTAGTCTAAGGGGCCAGAAGCCAGGATTGAGCTAAGTAGAGCCAACACTCTAGAGAAGATACCATCTGAGTGAGAAAAGGTCCAGAAATAAATGTAAATTGTCTAGGGCTATTGCTGCCATGGTCTGTGGGTGTATATAGAGTAGATGAATCTAATGCCTTAAAGGACCTGAGCCAGGTGAACAGATGTAATCCCTTGTCAGTCTGAATGTCAACAGCTTGGAGGCATCTTTTCACATAGGAGCAATCTGAAAAATCCCTGAGCCTTGATTAGGCCAGTGAATGGTATATAGGGGATATATGTATATAAGATATATTTTGGAGAGTGTTCCTAGTCTATGGATCAACAACTCTCCCCTCCCACCATCTTAACTGCACACTTTTATCTCCAGTGGCAGGGGATGGGTGGGGAGAGAAGATGGATACCTGTTGCTTTGTATAATATATTCCCAGCTATCCCAGCCTTCATATATATATGACCAGGGGCAGGTACTGACCCAAGCCCAACAAAATCAAAACCTAAGGCTCTTGGAATTGGTGGAAAGAGACAGAAGGAGATTGCCAGGCAATTATTCTGTGAGGCTGACCTTGCAAGGGCGGCCATTCTTCATGGATCTGAAAAGTGGATGAATCCTATCTTCAATGTAGAAAAAGGATAAGGCAGATGCGCAGAGCAGGGCTGAAACTAGAGGTGATAGTGTTTTCTGGTTCCAGACCATTTCTGGACTTGTTGCCTTTGGGTGCCATGAGATATTCCCTATAGGTCTCAGGTTAAATCTCTGTTTGAGCAGAAATTTGAGCAGAAACATTGGTTTCTGCTATTTCTTATCCAAGGGTCCCACCTAATACTCCATGCATCCTCTCCATGGCCTTAACTCTCAAAGTTGACTCTCAGGGTAAATATGGTCTTTAGTATCCATCCCACTTTCTAATGTGTCTGCCTGTTATGAAAGAATCAGGAAAAGCTAAAACTACATCCCTAGACGTCTTTAGAGCTAGGGCTTAAATGTGGTTTGGGTCTTCCTGATTACATGCACCTGTACAAGATTTGGGAGGCAAAAGAGGGGAAAGGCCACATTCCTGCGGTCTTTGCTCTGCCACTGGTTTCTTCTGTGGAAGTGTACACAGAGAACTCTGATTCTGGTAACTCATTTTATGTATGTTGAGGGGCAGGACACCAAGGCATATGCTTTCTGCAGACTTCGCTATCAGATGAACTGGGTTCAAATCCCAAATCTGCCCCTTATAGCTGTGAGACCTTGAGCAAGTTACTTAACTTCTCTGTGCCTTGACCCAAAACCCAACCCAACTTCCTAATCAGCAAAATGAGGATAATGATTGTATCTATGTCACATAACTGTTATATAAGTTAGGTAAGATGATGAACATAAAGTCCTTTAGGAAATGCCTGGCACATAGTAAATCCTCAATTAATGCTAGCTGTTATTACTATTATTACAATTAGCAGTTCAACCCCATAATGTCACAGTGGGAAGGAAAAGAATTTGTGTAGTACAGGCTCAAACATTCCTATCCCCTTTCCAGCTTCCTTCTATATCTAGTCCTGGAATTGGTGGCTCTGGGAGTTCTGATTAGCTGAAGGGAGCTCTGTCTTATTCTTGACAGTTGCTAATGATCAGAAAAAGAAGGTCAGACCCTGAAGTGTCACCATCAGCTGACTCCCTTGCCGCCTCCCACACTGGTTCGTGAATCATAGTCAGTAGACTGTAGCAGCCAGAAGGGTCACTGGGTCCCCCAGCCCAGTGGTGAGTTGGGCACTGCCAACATTTTCATCCCCATTATGAGCTAATAACTGGGGCTCCCACTCAAGTCTAGGGCCTTACACCCCTCCAGCCTGCATCCTTATCATGGTTTGCTGAAATAGCAGAGTTGCAGCTGGCTGGCTTGAGGGCAAAAAATAGGACTAGAATGTGCAGAGAGAGGGCAGATGCCTAGATGAAGGCAAGACAGAAAAAGGGCTCCCAGTCTGCAAGTCCTATTTGGTAGGTGGAGCAGGGGCCATACCTGTCAGGCTCTCTTAGAAGTGGACTTAGAACTCATCTAGGCCAACACTGTAATTTTTTTGTTATTTTAATTTTTATAAATCTACTTTGCCAAAGTGTAATTTACATGCAATAAAAGCATTGGTTTTAAGTATTCAGGTCCCCGAGTGTTGACACATGGATACCCCCATGTAACTATTCTCACAGTCAAGATATAGAACATCTCCATTACTCTTGGGACCCCTGGGTAGCTCAGTTGGTTGTGCATCTAACTTGATTTAGGCTCAGGTCATGATCTCAGGGTTGTGAGATTAAGCCACATGTCAGGCTCCATGCTGGAGCCTGCTTAAGTTCCTCTTCTGCCCTTCCCTCCCTCTCTCTAATAAAATAAATAAACAAATAAATAAAATAGAACATTTCCATTACCCTCAAATTCCATTGTGCCCCTTTTACAATGCAGCCCCCTATTAGTCAGGGTTCTCCAGAGAAACAGAACCAATAGGATATATACAGATAGACATAAGAAGAGGTTCATTGTAGAAACTGGATCATGCAGTTATGGAGGCAAGAACTCTCATAAACTTCCATCTGCAAGCTGGACACGTAGGACAGTCAGTGGTGTTATTTACCCCAAGTCCAAAGGCCTGAGAGCATGGGGAGCTGATGGTGTGTGAGTCTCAATCTGAGTCTGGAAGTCCCAGAACCAAGAGTGGCAAAGAAGGAGGGCAGGAGAAGATGGATGTCCCAGCTCAAGAAAGAGAACAAATTCATCCTTTCTCTGTCTTTTTGTGCTATCTTCTCTACTCAGTCTACTGATTCAAATGTTAATCTCTTCTAGAAAGATCCTCACAGACACACACCCAGAAAGAGTGTTTTACCAGCTATCTGGGCATCCCTTGACCCATCTGAATTGACATGTAACATTAGACACAGACCCCATACTCCAGGCCTTAAGCACTTAGCTGGTTTCTCTGCCACTATGGATTAGTTTTGTCTTTTCTAGAGTCATAAAAATAGAATTTTTTTGCATCTTCTTTGGCTCAGCATAGCTTTTGAAACTCATTTATACCGTTGCTTCCTATCTAGTTCACTCTCTTTTGTTACTGAGTAGTATTCTGTAGTATAGAATACCTACTCCTTCATTTTAATAATATTTCTCAACATTATTGGACATATGAGAAACGTGGTCCTAATGATTTGTACAAATTTCCTCCCCAAGTCGCCACAACAATCTTATAAGTTAAGTACTTGTAGTATGCTCTTTTCATGGGCAGGAAATCTGATGCTCAAGAGAGATAACGCAATTGTCCCCAAATACATGGTGTCTACAAGTTAGAACAAATATTTGAACAAGGGCAGTCTGATTCTAGAATCTGTGTCCTAAGAATCATGCTCTACTCCCATTTTACAGACGGAGAAACAGAGGCAGGATGGAAGCAGTTTGATTAGCATAACACTGCAAGTCAGAAGCAGAATATTTAATATTTGAGGAATCCAAGGACCTAGATTTCTAGCATATCATGTAGCCTTCTTTGAAGGAGGCTCAAAAACCCAGCTGGCCCCTTTCTTACTGGCTTGAAACCTGTGCATTCTTCAGTGCCAAACTCAAACATGAAGGGATTACCAGATGAGGACCAAGCAACGTGCTAGGCCCTGGTCACACCATTAAGCAAGCAGGAACATATCTCTGAAAATAAGTCAATGGATCAAAAAAAAAAAAAAAAAAAAAACAAAACCAGCTACAGAAGCATAGAAAGAGAATTGCAAACAGTGTGGGCTTTTGTGTACACTAAATTTGATAGGTGAGGGGGATTCAATGATGTCATAGAACCAAAAGCCAGAGTTCCAGACCCAACTAATATGTTTATAGAGCAGTCATAATAGGTCAGCCTATACAGTATATAGGTCCTATATACTGTCCTATTCATCATCCAAAACAACCTCATGAATTAGGTACTCTTAGTATTTTCCATTCTGCTAAAGAGGAAACTAAGGATTAGTGGGGCTAAGTAATATGACTGAGAAAAGTCCTCTGAATTTTTGCTATGGATGGCCTCATTGTTCCCAAATTCTTTTTGAAATGGGGTGAGAAAGCAAACCTATTCCCACCCACCTAAATAATATGGCAGAGATGGTATTAATTATCAAATTATCAAATATCCCATCCTTCCCTGAAATCAGGCTTGGGCGTTTTGACCAGTTCTGGCCAATGGACCATGCGCAAAGGGATTAGGGTATCACTTCCCGGTGGAGGCAGTTAAGAGCTGATGTACCTCCTCCATCTTACCCTTCTTTCCTGTTGTGGTGACTGTGGAGGCCACCTGTTCCAGATGGTGTAGCTACCAGATGGGGTGAACTGCTTGACCCACATCAGATATCACACAAGTAAGAAATTAGTCTTTATTGTGGTAAGCCACTGAGATGTCAAGTGTTTGCCTGTTGTAGCATTTGAACATTAATTATCCTGACTAATACAGTAATGATAACCACAACTACTGACATTTATTTAATGTTTACTCTGTTCTAGGCACTGTGCGCTAAGCACTCTACATCTGGCAATTCCTTAAATTTCTTACCTTTCTAGCTTACCTACAGACGTAAGAGATATGCGGGCTACAGTGAGCTCTGGATTTGTTAAGGACATATAAGAAATAAGACCTTCCCTTGGAGGCAGAATTCTCAGGCCTAAGCTAAATTCCTTTACCAGAGATAATACAAACATTTGAAAGAGCCTGGAAAAAAATGCCTGCTCTCATGAGTGTGAACACTATGTCACTAAGAAGAATCCACACTTCCTTCATCCAGGAGCAAGAAACACAGGGCTCAAATGGGAAACAGAAATTGAAAGGTCTTTAATGTACTGGATGGGGAAGAAAAGCGCCCCATAGGAGACTTCCTCTCCCCTCTCCATTGGTAAATTCAGTGTGTCAAGATGAAGCGCTTGCTGCATGAAGATGAATATGATGAAAGTTCTTTCTGAAATCTGATTCCCTATAAAAATGAATCCCATTAGGTTATTCTGAATAGCTTGCTCTCAATTGCCCTCAGGATTAATCATGACATCCAGAACCCCCAATTTAAGATTATAGGTAGAGTTAGGCTTTGGAAGAGGAGACATGTAAGCTAGTATTATTAGTAAATGAATAAGAGTTTGTCAGCCAGCGAAGCAAAGACAGAGCGTTCCATGAAGAGCAGGCAAGGCATGGGGTTATGGGAGGGTTTGGCATATTTAGAGACTGTCGGAGAGCTCAGTGTGGCTGGAACATGAGGTACGACAGAGTAAGGATGGAGTCTTGGGGGGCAACTGCACTGTGGGGGAGGCTGAACCTGGGCCATTGTAGCCTGTAACCTTGAAGGTGTGTGGGTCTAATTCTGGGGTCAGTGAGGAGCCTGGTCACTTGTAGACAGAAGCCCAACCTTCCAAACTTTCTCAGGTAGTCATGGTGATAGTTTCATTCTCATCTGCTCATTCTTTTTCCTTATTCCTTCATTACTTCTGAATTTTGTTAGGAAAGAAGTGTGTTACTTTTTGTATCCCTTCAGAGACCCCAACAATAGGTACTACTTCCAACTCTCTATCACAGATGAAGAAACCAAGGCTCAGAGCATTGAAGTCCCTTGAATCTGGTTATAGCCAGGACTCCTAGGCACCTGGTACACACAGGTATGGCTGAACTGGTTGTTAAATTATTCGGATGTTTCTGTAGTGGTTGTTAGTTAGCTACCACTCTGACCACCTCCTCTCCACTCCCATCTCATGGTCCAAACACTAAAGGGAAACACCAGGCACAGTAGAGCTTACTGACTTTTTTATAAAGCTATAGTTGACTAATCAATTTCTGGGCCATGGCAGTTGTTAAATATTTTGAGCATCACCCCTGGTTACATGGCTGGTAGATGTCAAAGACAGAGATTGAACCCATGTCCAGCTGGTTCTAATGCCTGCATGTTTTCACACTATGAGCCACTTCATACACAGAGCATGTGGGGACAATCTTATGCCCTGTTGCATATGCCAGGCCACCCATAGGGCCTAGGGTTCAGCTCTGGAAGACATACATTGGGAGAGAAATGAAAGACCTGGAATTTGTCCAGGAGAGAGTGAGAGGGCTGAAGTGGGAAATGAAACCACACCATATAAAGAAAGGCTGGCAGAACTGGGGAGATCAGCTGAGAGAAGAAAAAATTTCCAAGGATCTGGAGGACTGTCTTCATATATATGAAGGGCAGCTGTTTCAAAGAAGATGGAATTTGCACCAATGGCTGGAATTACCAGCCAATCCAGTCCTCATGTGTTCACTGGGTAAACAGTTTCCAGGTACCTCTTCTTTGCTGGTGTTAAATTAGGTTGGAGGGAAGGTACAATGTGGAAAATAATTAAGAGGTTGCAACTAGTGGGGGAGTCAGATATGTAAACAGAGGTGGTGGAGAAATTAGGAGAATGGAGTCCTGAAACCCTGACGCCCTTTGCGAAGCTGGCAAGGGTCTTGGAGGAGATGGGTTTTGATCAGAGTCAGAGAATGTATAGGAAGCTGTCAGTCGGAGGGAATAGCACATGCAGAGTAATGGGACTGGAAAACAGTGCAACATTTACAAATGATACCCGGATTTTGACTGCAATCTAAGGCTTGTGGGAGAGGGGTGCAACTGGAGAAAATGTGAAGGGGTCTTAGGAATTTGGACACAGTCGCAAGGGCAACGAGGGAAAAGCAGGATGTGACAAATTCTTGTCATTGAAAGCACTCTTGTCATTGAAAGCACAGGCTTTGAAGGGAGGTTAGCAAACAGAACCCAGTAACCAAAGTGGTCAGATGAGATGACCTTGATAATTCACAGCAACCTTGGGCTTTTCTGAGAAGATAACAGTCCTGAGGAGAGGCAGCAAAGGATGGAAGGAGAAGGTTTGGGACCCACTCGGGTGGGTGCTGTAAATAAAGGTTCCCATTTAGGCTTCAGCTAATTTATTTCCAGGTGGTTAAGAACAAAGGAGATTCTTGCTCTCTATTCTGGGCATCAAGAATAGGTCCCAAATATCTTTCACCAAAACACTGGGGAGGAGGGGTGTGGAGAAGAGATGACAATGATGGGCTGGAACACACATGAGAACAGTTCTTAGCAACTTATATTGGTCAACTCATTCAGCCTCCACACTGAAATTGTACCTACTTTATACATGAGGAAACTGAGGCAGGGGGAGGTTATGCAACTTGCAGAAAGTATCAGAGCTTGGATTCAAACCCAAAGACTCTAACTCTAGAGCTCAGTTCTTAACCATCATACCAGTAGAGCTGTGACCTTCCCTTGTGGGACAGACTTCTATTTTTTATTATTAAAGAGAATTCTCAGCATTAGTACAGACCTTTATTTGCCAACAGATAAATTAGGAGGAGACATTATTCACTTTATGGGTGAATTTCTCCCAGGATCCCTTTATGGAACATCTTCCCCAAGGTCTGCTATTGACCAGATTATAGCAGTGTCCCTATCCAAAGGGCTCCAGACTCTTACTTGATAAATAAGATAAAGCAAATATGAAGTTAGTTTTTTAACCTATATAATTATCTTGCTAGTTTAAAACTTCCCATCTTACCAGACAGAAATTAAAGCTCCAGGTGACTGGCCATACATCCCACAATGGTTCCCAGGCCTCTGCTTGGACTCTCATCGGGTCTTAAAGAAGCTTCCAAAAAAGCCATGCACAGAAGGGCAGAAGACCTGACTCAAGTCAAACTGCCTGGCTAGTTCAGCAGTGAAGGCAAAGGAAGGTCAGGAGGACTGAGAAGGGATATGATAATCATCACCATGGAAGCTGTTGTTTGAATGCTACTCCTGAGCCAGGCAGAGACGTGTTCTATGAGGGTACAGAGACTCAGAGAAGAAAGGAAAGCCACCCACGGTCGCCCAGTAAGGAAGCAGGTGAGCTGCGACTAGAATGTAACTCTGAGTCCAAAGGCCATTGCACCTCCTTGGGCTGATTTTCTCATCTGCAAAATGAGCAGTCTACATTATTGACAACTCTCCTGGAATACACAGTGTTCTTAAAGATATTCTATCTACTCATGACATTAATTGGAACACTAATCACAAAGACAGCTAAGAGTGAAAAGTTACAAGGTCCCTGGAAGTGCATTTAATCCTCACAAGGACCCTGTGAAGTATGATAACTTCCATTTATAGAAAAGGAATCAGAGACATTAAATAACTTAACCCAAAGTAACATAGCTATTTGCCTATTAAATAATAATGAATAACTGCAAGTCAATAAAATGCTCTAGATTAATCAAAGACCTCTACAATTATCCATCAGTGGATCAATATGAGATAATCAGTATTTTTAATGCTAGCTATTTCCATAACCCCCTGCATGAGTATAATGGAATGACTCCCATGTGGCTTTGGGAAACAGGAAATTACTGATGGATTCCTATGGTACTGGTCGAGGGTATGGTGAGGCTGGGGCCCATGCTGGAAGTCACAGTGGTCTGATGCTTAATACTCCAGCTCTGATTCTAAATAATCTCATCAGCAGGACAGGACTTAATGAATAAATCTTTCGCTGGCCTCTGTGGATAATCCCGAGCTATTCTGGTGCCCCAAGTCAGGCAGTAATCTGGATCCCCTTCTAACCCGGAGCAGTGTACACAGGGAAGAAAGGTTGAAGGCATAAGAGAGGAAGGGAGAATCAGGGGAAGAAAAGGACAGAGGAGAGAGGCTGATGGCTGAGCCAGCCATTGATGCCGGCTGGGCCAACGTGTTTGGGAAGATGTAAATCTCATGGGTTCCATGAATTTTGCCAAAGTGCTTATATGTTTTAAAATGGGAACTGCAGTGATAAACCACTTTCTCACCTCAGGCAAAGAGAGGGCTGTCAGCATCTCTGGGTCTTGGGTGACAAGAGTATTCAGCTACCCCTCATCATGGCTTCCAAGGAGCGCAGGGGAACTTGAAGGCTCACCTGGGCTGTCAACATTTTTCACCCCTGCCCTATTCCTTCTCTCTTGGAGACTGAGCAACTTGAAGCACCCTGGGTTGGGGGGACAGTGAGTTGGTCTTCCGGGGATCCAAATCTCCCTTTTGGGGCCTTTTCTACTGGGTGGCATCCAGAGGCAGCAGGTATCATGAAAAACCCAGCTCTGAGGTCAGACATACCCAGTCTGGAGTCCTTACTCACTAACTGGGACCTTGAATTGTGTGATCTTGAGCACCACCATTTGTGTGATCTTGAGCAAGTGAACTTCTCAGAGAGAATAGGATATACTTTGCCAGTTTGGTAAAGGGGATTATTAATGAGGTCACCCATTTGTGTCTTCCCAGGCCACTCCTTGCACTCACTCTCTCACCTCTGTGCAAAGCTGCTGTCAGAGAGTGGCCTGTACATTACCTATCCTCAGAAGTTAGGGGACAACAGAGCCCAGATACTACCTCCTCTCATTTTAATAGGGAACAAGCAACTCTATGAAAAGTTAAAGAGAGCTACGTTATGACCCAGCAATTGCACTACTGAGTATTTACCCCAAAGATACAGATGTAATGAAAAGAAGGGGCACATGCATCCCAGTGTTCATAGCAGCAATAAACAGCAATAAATAGCCAAACTGTGGAAGTAACAGAGATGTCCTTTAACAGACGAATGGATAAAGAATACATGGTTCATATATACAGTGGAATATTACTCAGCCACCAGAATGGATGAATACCTACTATTTGCATTGATGAAACTGGAGGGGATTATGCTAAGTGAAATAAGTAAGGCAGAGAAAGATAATTATCATATGGTTTCACTCATATGTGGAACATAAGGAATAACATGGAGGACCACAGGGGAAGGGAGGGAAAACTGAATGGGAAGAAATCAGAGAGGGAGACAAACCATGACTGACTCTGGACTCTGGGAAACAATCTGAGGGTTTCAGAGGGGAGAGAGTTCAGTGGATGGGTTAGCCTGGTGATGGGTATTAAGGAGGGCACGTGTTGTAATGAGCAATGGGTGTTATACGCAAATAAAGAATCATGGAACACGGCATTAAAAAACTAATGAGGTACTGCACGGTGACAAACATAACATGATTAAAAAAAAAAAGAAGAAGAAGAAGTTTAAGTATATATCCTTCCCTCTTCAGGATCTCATCATTCCCTTCTAAATGTGGAAATGGGTATCAGACCTAGCTGCCTCCTGAAATTGTTCTGAGTTTGAGAGTATAAGCACTCCCAGCAGCCCCCAACCAGGCTAAACAGAAATCGAAAAGCCACCATGGGAAACCATTGACCTATGACATCTGCCCCATTCCCTCCACCTCTATTTACTGAATGCCTAGCACTTGATACACAGGACTGTGCTAGGTGCTGGGAGAGCTAAAATGCCATTCAGTAACAGCTACAGGTCAGATCCCTGATTCATGGAGGGCTTGCTGTGTGCCCAGTGTGATAAGCTCTTCATCTATTCACTCTTCAGAAGCCAATCCGGCTGTCATGATGCCTGTTTTGTAGGTTACGTCATTGCCCAGGCACATGACTAGTCAGTAGAGACAGGTCCCTCCCTCTCAGTGCTGTCAACAAGAAGTGACAGCTTTCCGTGTTGGGAGGACACAGTCTGAGGATGAACAACAACAGTGGGAAGCAGGAATGATGGTGATGGGCTGGCTACTGCCCGGGCAGCAGTGAGGAGGTCTGGGGGAGGACTAATGGTCATATAGGTCAATAGAGAGCTGGAGAGAGCAGAGAGCGGGAGTGCAGTGGGACTTGGGCTTGTCCAGGAGAACTTCCTGGAAGGTGGAGGAAGGGACCAGTGTGCACCGAGTACCCAGCACCTGCTACACTCTGCACTAGCTATTTTATTTTATTTTTAAAAAGATTTTATTTATTTATTTGAGAGAGAGAAACAGAGAAAGATTGAGAGAACGAGTGGGAAGAGAAGCAGAGGGAGAAGCAGACACCATGTGGAGCAGGGAGCCTGACATGGGACTGGATCCAGGACCCTGGGATCATGACCTGAGATGAAGGCAGACGCTTAACTGACTGAGTTACCCAGGCGCCCTGCACTAGGTATTTTAGAGAAGTGACTGCTATAGTCACTCTAGGAGGGAAGAGGTTCAAGGGAGGATCCAGGATTGGAACCGGCTGGCAGGGATGAGAGGCACCTGTATTCTACTCTTCTTCCTCTAAACTCTGAGCTCCCAGTGGCCGGATGGACTGCAGGGACTTTGCTTTTTACTAATATTGACTTGCATTCCCCTTGCTTAGGCCGGCTGTGAAGACGCTGCCTTTTCCTACAAAACGCTGCACATTTGTAGAGATGGACTCCACCCTTCCTCAAACCAGAAGTTGCGGGAGGGGACCGGAAGGGGGACTGTTGAGGACTGATGCCTCCTGTTTGTCTCTTCTCTGGAGCTCTTCTTTCCTTTCTTGCCAAGAGAATGTGCAGCTTTGGGCAGGGGCTTTGTCAGATTTTTTGGCAGCTTCCCCTCCCACTGGCCCAGGAACTGGAGGCTGGGAACCCAGAGAGGTCTGCAAAAGGCCGCCACTTTGCAGCCCTGGGCTAGTCAGAGTAAAGCTATGTGGTGTGTCCAAGTACCTGCATAGCCTTCCTGTGGAGGGGAAGGTACAGGGAGGAAAGAAAAGAGAGACAGAGAGAGACAGACATACACACATACATCAGAGAAGGAGAGACAGAGATAGAGCAGAGAGAGATGGGAAAAAAAAAGACAGAAACAGAGACACACAGAAAGAAAAGAGAGAAGGGATGGATAGAGGATAGAGGAAAAGAAAGAGTAGAGGATAGAGGCAGAGAGGGATAGAGACAGGTCAGAGAGATGGAAAAAGACACAGAAGGGAAGGAGGAGAGAATAGGAGAAAAAGGAGAGAGAGAGAGAGAAGTATTAGAAAGAGAGAGAGACTGAGAGACACACAGAGAGAGAGAGAGAGGGACAGTGAGCTATGGAGAAGGGGACAAGAACAACAGGCAGGACCAAAAGGCAGAAAGAACAGAACTCGTCCAGAGACCACACTCAGCCACATGCCAACCAGTGATTTCTGCCTCCTAGAAGGTAATGATATAAAAGAATAAGAAAGGAGAAAAGAGGAGAGTGCAAGGAAATAGTTACAAACTTCTTAGTAATAAAATAGATCTAGCAGTTTGAAGTCAAATCATGTGATTGACTAAGGGTTCCCTAACTCTCAAGTCAATTTCCTAGTTCCACAATCACATCTTAGGGATTTTTGTCCAGCCTCATTTTCCTTATCTGTAAAAAATTCAACGATAGTGGCTATAGCTGGAGGACTCAGAGGCATATGATAGGCTATATAAGCTATAAAGTACAGAGCAAGGATAATGGGCAGAAGAAAAAAGAGCTCTAAGAATCCCCCTCTGGATTTCTTTTCAAGACCAGTTAGTATCCTTTTCCAGGGAGTTGGTCTGATTGTAAATGGATGCTCAAGAAGAGATACTGATGGTCACATAAAAGCTGCCCAATGTGTCCTACAAACCTGAGAAAGCTGGGTGGGTGACCTGAGAAAGCCACATCAGCTCTCTGCACCTCTTTATAATGACAGCTGAACGAAATATTTGAAAGCCTCCTCTAGCGTACAGTGTTGACGAATCTGTGACCACCAAGGTGAGGAGGTGCTAGTGTGGTGAAGGTTTCACTCATGACTGGGTGGGGGTCTAGCTCCTGTCACATGCCTCCCTCCTCCAGGAAGCCTTCTCTGGTTTTCCCACATCATGTACAGTGCCTGCCTCTGGGCTCCTGGTCACAGAGTTACCCTATTCTATTGTCTTAGTCTGTGGTGTGACTATTTCCCCACTAGACTATGAGCTTCTGAAGGCACAGGCCATCCTGCTCAGTCCCTAGATCCTCAGTGCCCAGGGCCTGGCACAGAGCAGACACTCAATGGATGTTTGTGGATATGAATGAGACTCAAATGCCAGCCCACATTCCTTCCCATTAGGCCAGACATTTTCAAGGAGGAAGAGCTGGGGCCAGGCTTAGCTGCCGGAGGCTTTGGAAGCAACCTTTGGACAATTTGTGCTGTGCTCTGAATCCTTTCTGGGAGCCAACTGAAATTCCAGGGCAGCTGAGAGCCAAAAAGGGTGGGAGGTAGACTTGCTGGCTGGGGAAAGCCTGGGTGGGGTGGGGGACAAAGAAGAAAAACCATCTTAACACAATAACTAACATTTCTCCAGCATTTTACACTTTACATAATATTTCCACATCCACTATTTTGTTTAAACCTCATGGGAATCCTATGGCTAAGTAGTGCAGGTTCTAATATCACCAATTCTCTTTTCCAGCTGAGTAGAAAAGGCTGAGAGGTGAGGCAGCCACACAGCCAGATCTAAAGTTGGATCTTTGGACTCTGGGTCCAGTGTAAGATCAACATAAAGGTGGGAGATGATATCTGAGAGAGCCCTAGATTATTTTCCTGTTCACTTGGCTTAATGAAGTGTTCAGTTTTTCTTAACTCCTGTGTACTAAGAAGTGCTTGTAAGTGGAACTATTACTGATTAAACATTGCTAAAGTGCTTTGTTGGAAGCATGTTATCAACATTATCTCATTTAATCTGATCTGTAACCCTATGAGATAGGTTCTACTATTAACCTCATTCTACAGATGAGGAAAGTGTTGCTAAGAAGGAATGAGGAAACAAATGAAGATCATACAGCCAGTGAATAGCCTAAATTTGAACCCAAGAACTCAGATTCTAGAGCTTGAGCTCTTAATCACCTACTATACTGCTAAGATTTAATCCTTAGCACCTAAGCAGGAATCATGCAGTAAGTAGCCCCAAGGGCCCGGGAGCCACTGTTAGAGGAGAGACATGTTGCTGGCTCTGTTTCCCCAGACATGGAGATTGACCTGTTCTGGACTTGCCCTGGTTATTGATTCCTATGACTCCTCCTGGGGCCCTGGGAAGGGTAAGGGGTACAGTGACATCAGTTTGCAAAGCTGGAACAGCACAAAGATAACAGGTGCAAGGAAGAAGCAACAGCCTGTGCCCATCACCAGGAGTCAATTAGCCTGGCCACTGCCTTGCATCATGGGCATTGTGGTGCAGTGGAAAGAGCTTAATGTTGGAGTCAAAGCCAGGTTCCAATCCAGCTCTTAAACTTAGCAGCTGGATGAACTTGGGCAAAGTGGGTAAACTTACTGACCTCTAGTTTCCCATTTGTAAAAAGGGATAATATGGGTCTCATAATACGGAGATTAAATAGATCAAACCTTACTTGACAAATAAGGTGACAAAGAGGAGAAAGAGCATGGGGCTTGGGGTTAGACAGCTCTGATTTCAAATGCTGGTTCTGCCAGTGATAAGATGTGTAACCTTGGGCAGATGACATCATCTCTGAGCTTCAGTCTTCTCATTGAATAAAAAAGGCTGACAGTAACACCTTCAGAAGGTCTGTTGTGAAAAGAGGAACTAATGGGTGCCTCCTTTGGAGTGAATGAATGTTCATTCACTCATTGATTCATACATTCAACATTTAGGAATGCTGTCTATACTACAGCCCCTGGGCTTATTCCTGGGGACACCAAAACGAGTCCCGGGGCTCACTAACTTTCTGGGGGAGACCGACTGCCATCTAGATATGATCATGATACTACCTGGAAGGTGTTTAGACTGTCTAAAGGTATTTAGACTGTTTGAACTGTGTGCAAAGTACTGTTTACAGGTGAGGAACAGAACAGCTGTGGGCAAGAAGACCCACGCTGTATCCTCCACCAGCACAGAGGTGGCCCCTAGATGGCATGGGGCCACCTCAGATGGAACATTAGCAGCCTCTGCTCTTTGGCTCTGATGCTCCCCAGGAACATTTCTAGTTCCTGTCTCCCTTGGCCCTCCTGAGCCATCCCATGGCATTGTTCTGGCTTAGAGGATGATCAGAATTCTATTATGGTGACACTCTTGGGTTCCCTTTCCTGGACTTCCTTGCACTGTGATTTATTGAAACTTTTGGGAAATTGTGCCCTCTTCCCCTAATTCCCTCTCCAAAAAGCTGTTCCTGTTTATCTCTCTTGGATTATGTCACTTTAGCTTTATCTAAAGATCCCTGCTTTGCAATACTAGGCCTAACCCCCAAATTAGCCTCTCTGGCAAGCTTTAATTTGGTAGGGTTTGAAACTTGTTTGGAGACAGGAGCAAAGTGACTGGTCCCAGGTCAAACTTGGGATGTCAAGCTTTTCTGGAGAGCAACTAGTCAGGGCCAAATAAGCATCTGTTTGAATGAGAGTCCGAGGACTTCACTAAGCACAGTGAAAATCAATACACACAAGTGAGTTCAAGGCAATGAATCAGGACCAGAGGAGCTGGGAATAGAGTCAGTAGGCTGAATGGTATTTTTCACAAACTCATTCTTTAAACAGCTACTATGTGCTGGCTTTATTCTAGGTGCTGGGGATATAGTGATGAAGAAGGTAGATGAGGTAGGAGAGAACAATAAACACATAAATATGTCATTATATAGTGTATCAGTGAGGATAAAAACTACAGAGAAAACTAAAGCAGAGAAAGGTGATAGAAAATGCCATGGGTTGGGATGATAGCAAGTTAAAATAGTGTGGCCAGGGAAGGTCTTGAGAAAGTGACATTTGAATCAAAATCTGAACTAGGTGAGGGACAGAGACACATGCATATCTGGGAGAAGATCATTCCAGGTAGGGGAGAACAGGGCCATGGCCCTGAAATTAGCACATTTCTTGTGTTCAAACTAGAACTGGTGTCTGGACTCCTATGGCTCTAAAACCTTTTCACATAGTGTGGATGAGGTCAGAGAAATAACAGAGTGATGCAGAAATAACAGGAGGTGTAGGCGGTAAAGCCTGGCTCTATGTGAGATGGGAGCCTCTGGGGGTTTGGAGAAGTGTATGGGTGAACCCACGTTTGTCAGGGCCATTTAGCTCTGCTGAGAATATACTAAAATTCAGCAAGGGCAGAAGCAGGAAAACCCATTAGAAGGGGACCACAATAGCCAGGTGAGAGATGGTAGGATTCTGGATTCTGGATAGATTTTGACAGGAAGAATTACAGATTTTCTGATGGATTCTGTTATGAGGGAGAAGGGGTAGTGAGAGAAGGAGCACTCAAAGACTCTAAGGTTTCAGGTCAAAGACAGAGTTGCCTAAGTTAAGTGGGGGAATGCTGAGGGGGAGCAGATTTGGGGAAGAAGATCAGGAGTTCAGTTTTGGTCATGTGAACTTGAACGCCTTGTGGATGTCCTGAGGAGACATCGAATGCATAGCAGTGTTGGATACATGAGTTTGGAGTTCCAGCTTTTAGAACCATTATACTAGATGAGGTTGACAAAGGAGTAAATGTGTGGGTACAGGTAGAGAAGAAAGGAGGATAGCACTAAGCCCTGACCCCAGACCCCAAATAGTGTGAGTAGAGGAGACCAAGAAGGAATGAGTAGAGGAATGAGTAGAGGAGACCAAGGAGGAAGAGCCAGGGAGGCAAGGGGTAAACATGATGAGTGTCCAAAAAACACAGCTGATGAAGGACTGTTATCGTGAACATGAAGAACTCTGAAAACTCAACACTTAGCATACAAACAACCTAATCAAAAAATAGACCAAGACCTTAACACTTTACGAAAAAAGATAGGCAGCAAGAAAACATATGGAAAGATGTTCCACATTATATGTCATCAAGGAAATGCACTTAGAACAACAATGAAATACAACTACAAACTTATTAGAATGGTGGAAATCTGAACACTGACACCGCCAAATGCTGATGAGGATGTGGAGCAACAGGAACACTCATTCATGGCTGGTGTGAATGCAGAAAGGTATGGCTACTTTGGAAGACAGTTTGGTGGTTTCTTACAAAAGTAAACATAGTCTCACCATGTGATCCAGTATTCATGTTCCACGGTATTTACCCAAAGGAGTTGAAAACTTAGGCCTACCCCCAGACCTGCACAGATAGCAGCTTTATTTATACTGGCTGTATACTAAGTGCTCAGCCTGACCCTCAGCCACCCTGAGGCTGCTGTGTCTAAGTCACTGACTCAGTTTAGAACATTCCTTCCCCTTTCCTCACCAAGAAGTGGTCCTCTTCACTTCCAGAATGTTGCTCATTTATGAGCCCTCCTCCATGGTGCTACTTCTGATTGGTCTCCTGTATCTTTAGATCCAGCCTCCCCCTAGTTTCCTCAAGACAAGGGTGTAGGCCTGAACTTCCTAAGCACAGTTCCTTAGGATTCTTTGTGTGGCTACCTTTTTCTTTCTTTACTGCCTCTAACTCTACCTCAGAAAATTATAATAACCACTACTAATGCTGCTGTTGCTACTGCCATTACTACTACTATGACTGCTACCACCACTACTGCTGCTGCTACTATCACCACCACCATCACTACTACTATTACTTCTACTACCACCACCATCACTGCTACTACTATTACTACTACCATTACTGCTGCTGCTACTAATTATTTCTAATATTACTACTACTGCTATTATTACTACCTGTCTTTTGGCTGAGTGCTTGCCATATGCCCCTCTGCTATCCCTTTCCAGGCCTCCTTTCAATCCTCACAGCAACCTTCAGAAGGGCCCTATTATTCCTTTTTTTTTTTTTTTTAAAGATTTTATTTATTTTTTTGACAGAGACACAGCAAGAGAGGGAACACAAGCAGGGGAAGTAGAAGAGAGAGAGCAGGCTTCCCGTGGAGTAGGGAGTCCATTGCGGGGCTTGATCCCAGGACTCTGCAATCATGACCTGAGTCAAAGGCAGATGTTTAACAACTGAGCCACCCAGGTGCCCCAAAAGGGCCCTGTTATTCCTATCTTACTGACAACCAAGCAATCTGTACCTTTGCCCAATAAATTATATTCCCTCTAGAGTCCTGCTTCCTTTGTCAGTCTCTTCTGCATCCAGGACAGTCTCTGAGACAGAGATGACATGGGCATGGCTGAAATGCCAGGGGTAGTGGAGGCCATGTTTTGCCGTAGGGAGTGCATGACCTGGCTTTCTTGACAAAGGAGTAGAGGGTGGAGCAGACAAATGAAGGGAGGTGAGTCAAAGGCCCAGGAGTCATCAAAGGAGAATGTGAGGACTCTGGAGAAAGTCATGGCCTCCCCTAGAACCAGGGCCATTTAAGCCATGAGAAGGGTCAGGTGTTGGATTGAACAACATGGATTTCCTTATGGTGGTGAGCCTAGTCCCAGAACCTCCAGCTGAGGCCAAAAGGAGCCTCTGGGACCCTGAGTAAGACATGCTACAGAGGGCAGCACTGAGCCCTCGCCTCTCCACAGCAAACCAAACATTAGAGCCGGGCAGGGTCAATAGATCAGAGTGCACAAAAAGGTTAAAGATAATGGGTCCTGTGGGTCTATGACATTCAAGTCAGGCAGGCACGTGCTTCTTCTGAGTCCCGGGAATAACCCCAGGGGTTGGTATTTGATCACATCCAGAAATTCCCAATTCCTGACTCAGGCTGTCTCTAGAGGAGCGTCTGGAAGACCCTGACACCCTGTGACAGTGACTCATGGAAAGCTTCCTGGGGGAAGGGTCGTGGAGAGAATTGGCTCCACCTCAGGAAGGGCCTTAGGCGCAGTCAGACTCCCCAGCCCAGGCTTATACCTGGTGACCTTGGGGCCACCAAACACTTCATTGCCCCTATTTCTTACTGAAAAAGTCTGAATCATTAGCATCCAAGGTCCTCACCACCCTACCATTCTCACCTATAACCTTATGTTCTGTGATCCCAACTTCAAGGACATGTGTATTCTTGAGTATCTACTTTTTGCTGAACACTTCATAGCTGTTGTGTTCTTTATCCATTCAGCAAACACAGACCGAGGGATCACCTGGGCCAGGCATTGATCTAGGTCTTGGGCAAATGAGAGAGACAGGGCATCTGTCCTCTTAGAGCTTTACACTCTGATGAGGGATCATCCCCATTTTACAGATGAGAAACTGAGATTCAGAGAGGGGATGGGCTTCAGAGCAGTGACTTGAACACAGATACGTCTAGCTCCAACACAGTTCTTTCCATCCCTATACTTCCTGCAATCACTTGAAGCCCCCAGACTGTGGTGGTTGGCCATGCCTCCAGGCCTTTTCAGGATCTGCTCCCTCTGCTTGGAATGGCCTCCTCACTTCTTCTCCAACCAGCTGATCCCCTATTATTTCTCTAGGATCTTCTCAGCCTCACCTCCTCTAGGAAGCCTTTTCCATCCTCATGCCCTTCTTTTACTGTTGGTCTTCACTGGAAGGTGGGTTCCTGTGCTCGCTTCGGCAGCACATATACTAAAATTGGAAGGTGGGTTCCTGTGGGCAGCAGTGTGTCCTCTCAGCTCCAAGTCTCCAATGTCCAATGTGATATAGGGTCAGAGGCCCAGGACCTCTTGGTTCAACCTCCCCTTTCTCCTAAGATCCTTCCCCAGGGCATGGCATATTTGGCATACCACTCCCCTGGAAGAAAGTACTGATCCCTGTTGAGATAAAGTGGCTTCTGGAAGAGCTGGCTTGAATCATTTATATTTCCATGGGAAAAATCTTCCAGAGCTGACTTGGGAAAGGAGGAGCTCCCATCTGAAGGTCTTGCTGCCAAGGATGCCCTAAGGGGAGCACTGTGGGAAAGGGGCTGTTCATGGCAGGTGCCTATATTTCCTCCCACTTTCCTACACCTTAGTTGTTCTCCCAGTCCTGGACTAGTGAACACTCCCAAAGCCATTGGGCCATCCTCTGCTGCCACAGACCTCCTGCCATGTGAAGACTCTAGCCCTCTCTTAGTGCCTCCACATGGATCCCACTTCCCTTACTTGAATCTACATTATGAATTCCAGCAAGTTCTCAAAGATTCTCTGAGCATACCACAGTTTTATACCTTGATGCCTTTGCACCCTGAGCACTGGCTGAAAAGGAGGTGAGAATCTCCATTTCTCATCAGTCAAGACTTTGTCCAGAATCTTCAGGCTGAGAAATTACTTTCCTCTGCTTTTCCCAGTGGGTGGGGTCTTGGGCCAAGGCCAGAGGGACTCCAGAAATTCTCCCTCTCTTAGTCATTTTTCTCCCCACTGACCCCTACAGCTGGACAGAGAGGGAAGTGGAAACTCCCTAGTGTGGGGGGACTTCTAACCTTTGCTTCCCATGAGAGGACAAGGTGGAGACTCAGTACAACTCCACTTCCTTCCTTCCCCAGCCCTGGCCTGGGACAGAAGGGACAGGAGAGCAGGGAAGGGGGCAGAGGTTGGGAAGTGATCTGGGAGTTTGAGGAAGGTATGGAGGTTGGAGGTAGGGAACTGACATGTCACATTTACAGAGAACTACTGAGCTCCAACACCCTTTGCATACTTTATTTGTTATACCCCAAAATGCCATCACAACCCCCAAAAGTTAAGACCATTCTTTCTTCTTTTTTTTTTTTTTAAGATTTTATTTCTTTATTTGACAGAGAGAGACACAGAGAGAGAGGGAACACAAGCAGGAGGAGTGGGAGAGGGAGAAGCAGGCTACCCACTAAGCAGGGAGCCCAATTCGGGGCTTGATGCAGGGCTCAATCCCAGGACCTTAGGATCATGTCCTGAGCTGAAGGCAGATGCTTAACGACTAAGCCATCCAGGTGCCCCAGGTAAGGCCATTCTAATTCCCATTTTACTGAGGCTAAAACTAAAAGTAAGAGAAATAAAATGCCACATGTCATTTCAGCATTTCCCAAAGGTGGCATATCCAGGTTAAACCAGAAGGATGCTCTTATCACTTTCCCATCACCCTGCCTCCAGACCCACTGCACTGACCTACTGTTCCAGAAGCATAAAGAGTCTTGAGAGCCCTCAACGACTGATCCTTGGAATATTACACCACAAGGATCACCTCATTCTGGTTCAAGATGCTCCCTCTATCATGTAGGAACAAAGGGAGGTTTTGCCAGGTTTCAGGAACTAGTAGAACCAAGATTCAAATACATGTCTTTTGACACCGATCTCTGCCCTTTCCATTCAGTTATTTAATTTAATGACAAACAGCTTTTGTGGCCAAGTAATCATGCCCAAATCTACTCCCAGTCCTGGAAGCACAGCTTCCACTGTCTTCAGTGGAGTGATGGAGGAGTGAGGAAGAGCTCATCGCCCCATGTTACCCTTCTTTTACTACAGCGCCCCAACCCCACCTTCTTACACCCATGCTCCTTTCTTTCACAAATTTTGTGTGATGTCCTTAAACTATGTTGAAATGAAATTCCTGGTTAACCTATAAGCGCAATTTAAAAAAATTAATAGGGTGCTCTAAATGTAGTATAAAAGAGAGATCAAATAGAAATAGTTTCTAATAAAAACTAGATAAACATAATTTGTAATAAAATAGCATGTTTCCGCTTATAAGCACATGCCCATGACTACAGTAGAAGACATAATGAAACAGTCCGATGTCTGCATTTATGCATAAAATAGTCATGAACTTAACATCTACAAATGTGGACTGATTTGGATTTTTTATTAGCAACTCAAAGGCCTGGAGTAGGGCTGGCACTGGTGATAAGATTTGTTGAAACAACTCTTGTTAAGGTTCCAAAAACACAAAGGGGAATCTGCCCTGAATTTACATGGTGGTTGCATTTGGTGGGGAGTGGTTATATATTAAAACAGGTCCCTGCTCAAATGCTCTGTGTGCAAAATAATGTGGAGTTAGGTCCTAGGATATTATAAATGGGTTTTCATCTGTGTGGTGTCTGGTGGGATGGTCAACTGCCCTGTGGGCTGCAGGATTGTCCCATGCACATCCCTGCCCCTTCCACTAAGTGCCCATTGCTTGTGACAACAACCAAAAGTCTTTCCACCAGTTTCCAAACTGCACCCTGAGGGACAGTACTGCCCCCATAGAGAACTACTGATCACATTTTAAAGTTTTACTCAAAGATTATATCCCAACCTCTTAATATCTTTCTAAGTTATTCAAGCCCTGGATTTAGTGGCATCTGGATGGAAAAGGCAACAAGCAAGATAAGGTAGAAAGATCCAGAATCTAGAAAGATCCAGGTTACACTGCTTTCTGCTGTATTTCCAGGTCTACCTGGCACATACTAGGTGCTTAACAAATATCTGTGCAATGAAATTATCAGCTGTGTGGCTTTGAGAAAATTACTTAACTTTCTGGAGCCTCAATTCCCTCACAGTGAAATGATGGTCATACTACAGGGCTTTGATTAGAGATGATTAAGTGACATCTTAATGTCACTTAAGGGAAAGCCTGGAGATGTGTAGAATGAGCTCAACAACAATGAGTTGACAATGAAAATCAAGATCCTGCTATGATCTAGCTGGGATGAAATTCTGGATCATGGAAAAGCTAACAGAAGTGTGTTTTCAAAACAGCCTCTGACTAGACTACTTGACCTTTCAGGTGGTTGAAAGGTGGTTCCTTTCAACCTTGAGACTCAGCAATTCTGAGGCCCTTGTCTAGACAGAGGTGGAGATGAGGAGCCACATTCCCACCCACGCATGCCCACCATGGGCCAGTGCCTCGCACATCCCTGAGCCCTCCAAACATTTCAGGAAAGTGAACTCCCTCCATGCCACTCCTCCACCCTGTCATTCAGGTGAAGGACAGAAGCAAACATTGATTGAGCACATCCTACATACCAGAAGCTTTATTTTTCCCTAATCCAAGCTGTTAAATCTCCTCAAGTTGGGAGGAGGTGGGAAGCAATATCCTATACATGAGGGAACAGGACTCAGAGACCGCCAGTGATTTGCTTCAGGTCTCAGAGTGAGCTTGAGGCAGTGTCTCCTAGGGCTGGCCTTCCTTCTGCCACAGTGGGGCAGCTTGTCAGAGTCACCTGCAGAGTACCACAGCACGCGCCCCACTACCCAGCTCCTAGGAGTCACCGAACACAGACGGAGTGGGGTTCCTTTGCTCCCACCACTGGTTCAGAAAAGCAGGGTTAAGTGTATACAGACTGGGAGAGAAGATGGAGAACAGGTTGGAAGGCCTTGAACACCAGTAATACTGAGGATGGACTGGGACTGAGGCAATGGAAGGATTTCAAACAGGACAAGAGATGCTCAGTAAGGTGCTTTAAGAAGATTCTACCCATAGTGGACTAGAAGACTTCAAAACTGGTCAGGCGGCCGCAGGGGTTCTTCTTGAAAGTTTCCCTCAATCTCTCATTTCCCTGCCCCTTCTTTCTAGCAGGGGAGCAACCAGAGCACAGGGAGGCCCAGGCAGCTCTCGCATCCAGAGTACGGTGGTTCTGGCAGCTTCTGGTGGTGGGGTCCACTGACTCTCTGTCTTCTATTTCTTCTTCTATTTTGCACAAAGGTGCTATGGGCCTGAGGGGTAGCTACTGCTGCTTTTCTGGCCCCAGTCTCTAAGTCAGCAAGATGATAGGGTTGGACTAAGAGCTCTCTTTTTATCTTTATGGGAGTGGGAGGAGCCTAGAAAAGTAATAGGACATGAGCGAGAGATAAGGGGTGGACAGTGGAAGCCGTGTGCCCAAGTCACCAGAAGAGGTGGTGACCCCCAAAGGAAGAATAGCACATTCACAGGTTATCAGGTCCCACAGGAAGGTCACTCCCGGTTCTTCTCCTACCTTGTTGGGGAGGAGGGACATCAGCAATGTTGGGCCACCCAGAGGCCCTGGGACATAGCCAGCTTGCCCTTGAGGGTTGGCATCCCAGTTTTGAACAGGCTGAGAGGGGCTGGGCAAGATCTTCTCTGGTGGGGATGCCCCTGAATCCCTAGGATGAAGTATAGTCCCAGAGAGGCCAGGTCCTACAGATTCCTTTGATGATGACAGATGCTTTGGTTTTTTGTTGTTTTGTTTTGTTTTGTTTTGTTTTTGAGAAGCAACAGAATTCCTTTTGAGCAAGATTTCCTTCCTTCATTTATTTATTTACTTTTTGTCCAGTGATTCAGCAAAACAACCTCAAAACCAATCTCCAACAGGAGGCAGGAAGAACCAAACCCTCAAACATCAGTGATCCTGTGAGGTTTTTGCCTTGTGGAACTTTCCTTAAAATAACTACATCAGGAGATTGTCCAGTTGGGGGTGGAGGAAGAGGAAGACCTGAAAGCAGAGTCTTGGGGCTCCTCAAGGATTCGGGTAACTGGAGGGAGGACTCTCCACAGTGAGGACTTGGATGGGAGACTTAGCATTTGTTCCCCACACCTCGCAGATTCCAGAGGGTGCCATCTTCCTGAAGAAGGCACGGGTCGGGGTCTGAACTCTACTGCGCAAGACAAGTGACTTGCATGACAGGTACTATGGTTATAGCAGTGGAATATGAATTGGAACCTTCTTGCCGCATGTCCATATGTTCTTCACCCATGCTATAATATATCCCAATTCTTGATGCAATGCTTTGGTTCCTTTAATTCAGTGGGAAAAACAAACAAAAAAAAGTCTTTAATGCATCTAAATTGGAATCAGGCCAACAAGATAAAAGGTTGTGGCGGAAATAGTGCCAGACTGGAAATTCAGGAGACGTGGGTCCTATTTCAGCTTTGGTTTATTAAGCCATGGGACCTTGCGTAGGTTGCTTCCCGAAGGACACAGAGATGTCCAGGGTCAGAGGAACCTGGTATTTGTAAGCAGGAAGTCAGGACAGATCTGAGAATAGAGCTGCTGATGGGCAGAGCGAGGTGGGGTGGAAGTCCTTGCCCAAGAGTCACGTGGACTTGGGGGTACATCCTAGTTTTCCACTATGGGCTGCATGATCTAGAGCAAGTGTCTGTGTCTCTGAGCCTCAGCTTTCCTATCTTTAAAATGGGAAAAATAGTAAGCCATCTCGAAGGGCTGTTGTGATAAACGAAAGTGAGAGGATGCATGAGGAAGTGCTTAGTAAATGTGAAAGCATGGCACAAATAAGAGATGTCATTATTCTAAATATTAGAGGAATGAATATTAGTCCTCAGAGGGCCTGAGGTTAAATAATAGCAGCTATTTTAACAACTATCATTATTGAGTGTTTACTATTTGTCACACTGAGTAAAATGTATAAACTAAGTGTATAAACTCATTTAATCTTTTTTTAAGTATAACATATATATAGGAAGTTAACAGAGAGCCTAATCTTAAGAGTACTGCTTGATGAATCTTTACATTTGAATATACCACAGAACTCACTGAATCTTCATCAAGAGCCCTACACTGCTTATTCCCCTTTTACAGATGTGGAAACCGAGGCATGGCTGGGTTGCAAACCCAGTCTATCTGCATACTGTTAGTCATGTGCTACTGCCTCAGGGATCCAGTTCCTCAAGAGGATGGCTGGAGTCACCAGTGGCTGGGAGACTGAGAGGTCCCCAAGAGGCTACTGGAAGGTTCTGTCCCAGGTGGAACCTGTTACTTGCCCAGGTGAGGAAAACCCAGGGTCTGAAACAGAGGGGAAGGAAGCAAATGCACCTGAAAGTGGGAGAAAGAACAAGGCATAGAAAAGCAGGTTCAAGCAGTAGGAGCAGAATCTGAAGGAAGGAGACAGTCACTGCTGAGGGTCTGATTATTGATGCCTCTAAAATTTGGTGTATAAGATCCAGTTCTTGATCAGCTTTCCTGGGGCATTGGCAGAGACAAAGATCAAGTTCGGAAATGGAATCTGCCCTTAAGCATTCTCAGCTCCCCAGGTGGGACCCACAGCAGATGATGCTCTTTTCCCAGGGAGTTAGCACTACCTCCCAGAGCTTCCATTACACCCTCAGTTAAGAGCCAGGCCAAGGCAGTGCTGAGAAAGCAAGTCTGGGAGAGAGGTACCTCATTGCCCCAACCATTGGTGGAGACAGAGGAATGGGCAACCTGCTCTCAAATGATAGGATATGAACAGAACCACAGCTGAAGGCAACTTGGTGCCTGAAAGAACTTTGAGTTGGAGTGCAGGAGGACCTGGTTCAAGTCCTGGTCCCAGTCCTGGCTTCACATGATCTTGTACTCACTCCTGACCTTGAGGAAGTCTTGTCTTATCTCTGGGCCCTGGTTTACCCCACTGTGGAATTAGAGGCATGACGAAGATGACATCTGTTTCTTTCACTTAAAAACTCAATGAAATGTTTACGTCACGATTGGAGAATCCAGTGAGACTGAAGGTGGCCACCCCGGAAGGCCCAGGTTCACCTGTTGCGTAAACACTGAATGGAGATGGGTCGTGGTGGAGCAATGGCAGGCGTCCATCTGTCTGTCTTAGTCTGTGTTCCTGCTCCATGGTCCTCTCTCTTAAAGGCTTTACGAAGGTCCTGTGCTCAGGACCAGGGCGATAAACATCATCTCCTTATTTGGGAGGCAGGAAGTTGCTCCCCACCCCCACCCTCTTTTGTTCTTCCAGGACTCCCACTCCATGCCCCCTCTCTTCAGTTTCCTGCTTCCTGAGGGTCTTCGAGCTGGTGGGAGACCTGGATTACAATTGCTACTCACTGATTTGAGATCCAGCAAGAGAGTGCTGCTTGTGTGAGCCAGCGGGCGGGAATGAATATGCCGGGTAAAGGGGAAAGGCGGGGGCCAGGGTCACGTAGAACAAGCCAGTCCCAAGAACCTAAAATTAGCTCTGGGAACTGGAATGTTAGGGCTCCAGGGAACCACAGCTGTGAAAAGAAAGCACGAGACAAGGAAGGAAAATGCACCCCGCCCACACCCACCACAAATGACTTGCTCACTCTCTCTTCCCCGGGGTCTCCACAGCTTTTAACCCACCCCCATAATATCTCTGGCTGAGCTCACCAGGCTGGTCAGTGGGAATCCCCCCTCTGCGAGCAGGCTCTCATTCTCTCTGGAGACTGTGGGACAGTGTGGTCTAGGATTCCTGATAGGACAAGGTTTAATTGGAAACAGGAAAGAGAAAGACAAGTTCGGGTCTGGGGTGGTGACCACAATGAGAAAATGACAGGCCCACTAAAGTGAGAGGGTGACAGTGCAGAAGGGACACAAGGCAAGGGGGGCATGTCACACGCTGGAAGGCCCCCTGGGAGAGCTGGGCACATGGGAGACAGACAGCAGGCATGCTGACCAGGGGAAGCAGAGTGGAAAAGGGCTTGAGGAAGGGGAGCTGGGGGGAAGCTGGGGGCTGTGCACCCCTTTGCACACATACAAAGATTGGCTGTTTTTTTTAAAAAAAGACCGCACAATACTGAGTGTGTGAGCCTGTGTTTTCAAGTGAGTAGAGCTCATGCATCAAACACAGGCCATGGAGAAGAATGTCAGGGAGAGGCAAGAAGCCAAACCTGAGACGGAACCTGTAGAGAGCCATCCTTTACAAGCTGGGCTTGAAATTCAGGTCCTGGAAACCGATGGAGGGGACATGGGGGGGCTTGGTATGGGGGTGGATTGCAAGCACTAGGTTTCTTCCTCTAGCTCCTTGTCCGAATGGGAGAGCTTGGTATTCAAGGATTTTTGCTAAATATCAGCTAAGGTTTCATCTTTGTGGAATAGCAATTGGGTATCTAGAGCCATACAGTTCTGCCCACCATGGGGAGATGGGCTAGGGCTGTGGGTGGGCGATGGAACCTTTGTGAAAATCACTTTGGGAAGGGATAGGATGGAAGTGATATCTTTTGAGCACCTTTTGCTCTTTTCATGCCAAAGGCTCTATGACTGCTCTCCTTCTCACAGTCACCTAGAATGGAAACTCCAGGAAGGAGAAATATGGATTTTTTTTTTTTTCTTTTTACCAAGGAATCCCAGCCTTGGGAACAATGCCTGGCACATAGTGGACCCTCTGCAACAACCTGCTGAATGGATGTGATATTCCAAAAACTCTGCGAAGTCCTTATTATCCTCTTCTTTTATGGATAAGGAAACTGATGCTCTAAGAAGTGGAATCACTCTCAAGCTCCCACAGTGAATGAGACAAAAGATTTTAATCTTTGCTGCTCATAAGGCCATGCAGAGTATGTCATATAGCCAGCCTCATCCTTATGCAATGCTGTTTTATAAAGTCATCTGGTTTTGTCCTGGGTTCCCATCTCAGCCTCCCTGGGGCTCTCCACACTTTTGTCCTGCCACTGAGAACCAAATGTCTTGATGTTTTTCCCCAAGTGCCCAGTCCATGATTTTCAGATATGCTTTAATTAATCCTTCCTCAAACAATGATCAGTCCTTTGTACCCTTCATTCAGAGGTCACTCTAGCTATGTGCCTATGAATAATAATAGATACCAGGTGAATGATGCATCAAATGGGTTATGCTCCTGGATTACAGAATTAAATAAACTTATACTAAGATATATGCTTTATGAATGCAATTCTTTTTAAAGATTTTTTATTTTTAAGTAACCTCTGCACCGAACATGGGGCTTGAACTCACAACCTCAAGATCAAGAGTTGCATGCTCCTCTGACTGAGCCATCCAGGTTCCCCTAGCATGTAATTCTGAGAGATCTTTGGGTATCTGTAGAAAATGGTTTCCTGAACCTCTCTCCCCTCCCCCACCCCTTCTTCCTTCTCTCCTTCTTCTGACCATTCCAGTATTTCTCCCTCCTTCCTAAAGCCAAGCTACTGAAAGGCATGTGCCTTCCTAATATGAAGGGATCCTATTCTCAAATTATCAGCAATGACTTAGCCCCTTCCATGTCTCAGGACTCATGTGTTTGTACACCTTCTCCCTCTGCCTGCTTAAACTCCTTTTCCTCTACCTACAAACATGCCTGAGCTTTGCTTTCATAAATAAAGTCAAGTATTCTTTTGATCCCTTAAGTAATCTTCTCTTATCATTTTATCTCCACACTTCTTCAACAAGTATTCTCCCTATTGCTTTTACAATGCCATGCAACCCAGTTTCTTCTCCCACTACTTTCCGAGGATCATTCCCTTGAATTGCTGGTGACTTTTAAAACACACACACACACACACACACACACACACACACACACACACACGTATGTTTTGTCTTCCCTCATTTTGAGATCTTTGTTCTGATTGAATTTTTTCATTTCACTGGAGTACATCCCTAAGTCATTCCCTCTGAAAGAGTATGTGGATGGTATACTTTGAGTATACCATAATTTGCATATTAAAGCCCCTCTAATACGAATGACATTGTGGCTGGGTAAGGGAATCCTATATAATATACATTTCTCTCAGTCTGAGAAAATTGTTCTACTGTCCCTTGAGATTCCAGTTTTGCAGATAAATGTTGCCAGTCTCCTTTTTCTTTTGTAAGTAGCTTTCTCTGAAACTTTTCAGGTTTTTCTTTTTACTCTGGAGCTCAGAATTATCATCCGATTTTATCTTCGTATTTATTTTATTGTTAATATTTCTAGGACTCAGAGAACCCCTTTGATCAGATGACTCAGGTCTTTCTTTAGTTCAGGAACATTTTCTTCTATTTTATCTTTATTAAAGTATCTCTTCTCTTCCAGTAACTCCTTTTGCTCTTCCCAAAGCTCCTTTTATTTGTACATAGCTCTCTTGGGTCTTTTCTTTCATTCCCCTTATATTTTACTCATGAGTTCCTTTTCTTTGCATTTCTACTAAGTGCTCTGATATAGTCTACTACCAGCTTTCTTCTGAGCGAACCTGGGAGCCTTTCTCCTCCCCCCACAGCCCCCTGCCACCCCAGCCTCTCTGAATGATTTTCCCTCCTTTTCATTGAACCGTCTCATTTCTAGGCTTCAGGAAAAAATGCTTCATTTAATTTTAAGTTCCTTTCTCTGTCTTTTTTGGATGGATCCTTTCTTCTTTCCATCCTCTAAAATGGAAGTGTTTCCCAAGTTTATGCTCTTCTCTTTATACTTCCTTTCTTGGACATCACACTTACTTTCTCTGTTGCAATGACTCCCTCTTTTCTGAGGACTCTGCATTTATTCCAGACCTCCTGAGTTCCAGATCATACATATAATCTACTGCCTCCTGGCCATCCAATCCAAAGGCACTCAACCATGTGTTCAAAACTGATCTTTCCTTCCTACTACACATGTCATTCTGTTTCATCTTATTTTGCCCTCAGCTGCAAAGGTAATCAAAATATACCACATCTGAATATGTCTGGAAAGGGACATTACCATTAGCTTGAGGACTCAGGACTGCTCTATCATCCTAGTATACTCCCTGCACACTCACTCTCCCGTTCTGTTAGGCAACTATTTAACATTATATCCTTTCTTCTCACATTTTCAGTATACCCTCCCCCTCTAGATTCTCAGTGATGAAGACCTTGCTTCACTTGAGAAGCAACAAGAAGAAAGCTGCCAAAGCTCTCGCTACATCTACTCTTCCATCATCTGTCACGATACACTGTGTCTTCCCTCATGTTCCTCTGGATGAATTCTGCTCCTACCCATGGGGACCCTTCACTTGTGCTCCAGATATCACTCTTTTAATAATTTTAGGACATTGCTCTACAAGTTTCTCCTCTCTCTCCCATATCAACTTTTCTTTTATGGTTAGAACATTCCCATTGTCATTCAAACATGCTATTGTAATATCTCCCTAAAAGTAAAGCTCTTTTCTTGACCCTATATTCTCCTCCAATTACCACACAATTTTTCTATTCACCCTCACAGCAAAAAGTCTATACTTCTGCTTCCTCTTTTCCATTCTCTCCTGAACTCACTCCCATCACTCCACAGGTCAAGGTCTTCAGTGATCTCCACAATGCTGAATATAATGACCAAATTTCAATTCTCATTTTACTTTGCCAAGCAGTTGAATTTGACATAGCTGATCACTCCACCTCTCTGAAACACTTTCCTCACTAGGCTTCTGAGACCCTGCCTTGATTCTTACCCAGTGTTTGATCTCAGTCATCTTTGCTGATTCCTTCTCATTTTCTTAACCTCTAACTTTTTAAAAAGATTTATTTTTTTTTAATTTTTATTTATTTTGAGATAGAGAGCAAGAGAGAGAGAGCACAAGTGGAGGGGTGGGGGCAGAGGAGAAGTGGACTCCCCAGTGGGCAGGGAGCCCAATGCAGAGCTCCATCCCAGGACTCTGGAATCATGACCTGAGCCAAAGGCAGATGTTTAACTGAGTCACACAGGTGTACCTTAATTTATTTATTTGAGTGTGTGTGTGTGTGTATGTGTGTGTGTGCATGCACGTGTGTGCATGTATTGGAGGAGGGGCAGAAAGAGTATCTTTAAGCAGACTCCCCACTGAGAGGAGTCTGATGTGAGGCTAGATCTCATGACCCATGAGATCATAACCTGAGCTGAAACCGAGACAACATTCAACCAATTGAGCCCCCAGGAGCCCCCTGACCTCTAAATTTTGAAGCACTGTTGTCTATACTTTTTTCTATTGACACTGTCTCCCATAGTGATCTCAGTCAGTCTTATGACTTCAAATACCATCTACATACTGATGATTCCCAAATTTATATCCCCAGATAATCCTTTTTCTCTACTCTAGATTCAGTTTCTCCTTTAACATCTCCACTTGATGCCTAATAGGCACTGCTAGTGAAATATGTCAGCAGCCAGCCCCTCTGCCCATTGCCATGCAGACTTCCTCATCTCAGTGAATGGCAACTCCTTTTATTCTATCAGCCCCAAAGCCTTGGTGTCACCTTTAGCTTTTATTTTTCTCTTATATCCCACATCTAATCCATATGCAAATTCTGTAAGCCACATGTTTAAAATAAAATCAGAATTGACTACATTCTACCATGTCTGTTACAACCCCCCTGGACCAAGTGTCACTACCATTTTTCTCCTGCATTTTTTGCAATCATCTCTATCTTCTCTCTCTGTTTCTGCCCTTGCCCCCACCATTTTTCTCATCGCAAGCAGTGATGCTTCCTTCCTTCTTCCCTCACCCCGCCTTTCTCCCTTCCCTTTCCCAGAGGTTAAATACACATTTATAGGGCTGAATACCAATTAGATACTAGAATTGGATGGAATTGGAAAGAATATCAATTGGACTCTCTCTACATTTTTTGCTCAAATTCCTGTACAAATACATAGCATTCAAATAAATATTTACAAATAAGCTTGAAAGAATGAAAATCTGTATTTCATAGTCTTTTCAGAGGATTCTCATTTCTGGCTTCCCACTTCCCCCTCAAACTGGCATTCTCCAACAAAAGGGATTTGGACTATGTCCTTTTCATCCAGTTAGGGAAAATGGAAAGGGAAAACATAAACCTAGCTCACCTCACATAAAAAAGCAAGGCCAAACCAACCCACTCCTGCCCTATCATCCTGTGCCACCAGGTAGGTGGAGAAGGTCGATGTTCTTATGCGATGACAGCCTTGTCCAGGGAATCACGTTCAGGAGTGCCCTAAAATATAAAGATGCCCTTCTACCTAAGACTCACATCCAGAGCTAGCCCCCAACCCTCTAACACTTGTGAACACCAGATGCTTCAGGCCTGCCTTCTGAGGTTGAACCTGCCATGACTGACTCATACTCTATCTGGACCCATCCTTACAGTATCAGAAAAGACCCACACTGGTGAAAAACAACCACAGATGCCCTCACAGTAATGTGGCCCTCCATCTTTCCCAATAGGTTACTTGCTAGCATTCCTATTCAATAAACTGGCATTTGCCTTCCTAATATGAAGATTGAGATGAACACCATGACCAATCTTGTTTGTTTGGCAAGAGGGAGTGTGGGGGAAGGGATGGGGGCCTAGGGCCCAGCACCTGGCCATGGAGTCAGACAGGCCAGAAGAAGAGAACTATAGGAAAACACACCTGCTCAACAAGGAGAAGGCTGCCTTGTGACCATCAAAGTTGTGAACTAAGGCAATTGAAAGAAAAATATTTTGTTTGTAGGCTATTTATTTTAAAGTAATTTAGAAGCACCCTGGAGCTTTCAAATGTTAACGTGAATGCCATTCTTCTGTTTAAAGCCCTGCAATGACTTCCCATCTCACTCTGATCAAAAGAGAAATTCTTTAGGATGAGCTATAAGGTCCTACACCATCTGCCCCTCCCCACCCCTATCCTATCTCTGATCCTACCTCCTGCCCCTCCCTCTTACTCCCTCTGCTCACTTGTTGCTACTTGAACACACCAAGGACATCTCCATCTCAGGGCCTTTCCACCTGATATTCCCTTAGTCTAAAAACTCTTCTAGATACTCACATGACTCTCTCTTTCTGCTTTTATTCATGTGTCAGCCTCATCAGAGAGACCTTCCCTTACCCACCTATATAATATAGCAACCAGCTTATTCTTAACACTCCATATTCCCAATTAATACGTGTGTGGCCCAAATCAAGGTTCTTAAGTGTTCTGTATCTCTGTCTTCTCTTCTACAAGGTGGCTATAAGAAGTGCACCCATAAGAATGCAGTGAGGATTAAATGAGTTAATCCATGTAAGGTATATAGAATAGTGCCTGGCACATAGTGAGTGCTCAATTAAATGATGGCTATTATTATTATTAATGTTATTGTTATTTTGTGCAACTAGTTCTGGCCTCCTGAGGTTGTTCCCCACATAGATATTAAAATTCTGAAAACTGAGTACCAGGAAGAAAAAGTTCACCCACATAAAGATGGAGAAGACACCAGAAGCAGCCTTTTAACTCCGGAGTCAGGCAAACCCCTGGGACATCCTTCATAATTCCTGTTATACAGTGGACTCTTCCCTGGACAGCAGAAACAACAATACTAAGTGTGAAATGGGCTCCAGAACCAAGTCTGCCACCCACAGATATTACACCAGTTACCTGACCTTTCTGAACTTCAGTTTCCCTTCTGTGAACTGAAGATAACATCTGTCTAACCCTCCTCACAGGGGAGGGTCACATGTCATACTGATCCTCAGAACTCTGATGCCCCTACTTGGTGTACTTGATTAGCCATTTCAAATATTCCACGAAAAGATGAATGATATCCTTTGTTCATTTTCAAGCTTATGGAGTGTGCAAAAGGATGCAGAGTCCACATGGAGCAGAACCCATGGGCTTGTGTGGGATTTATTCATTTCCCAGGGCAGATAGTCATTGATCACTATGTTTGTGCTTGTCTTACCAACCAAGGAGGACACCTGGAAATGAACATATCTCTGTTTCCACGATCAGACTTTGAAAGGGGAGACAGAGTACAATTTTTAGCAAGCTGCTGCTTGGGGCAGTTTGTCTTGGGAAGAGTGGCTGTTTGCTAGGAAGGATGGAATAGGATGTCTGGACAGCAGTTTCAGCCCAGAGAGGATGGGGCAAAATTCTCCTAGGGCATCTGGAAAGGCCATTGAGCTTGCAAAATAAGGTAAAGAAAGGGTCCTACACTAAAAAACAGAATTTGTCCACTGAGAACCTCTCTCATTCTTTTGGTCCCTGGAGACAATGCAGGGCATAAAAGTAGGATCAGAGGGTCAAAAAATGTTGCAGATGTTGGTGTTGTTTTATTATTATTTTTTTGCAAGGGGCAGGGGGAGGGGTGAAGAAGACATAGGCTGTCCTAGGAAGTGTATAACAAAATGGAGAACCCTGGAGTGGGCCAGATGCAGATGAAGAATGAGACACGGGGCCTCCAGAAGGCACATCAGAGGGTGGGAGCTAACCAGTCTGGGAGTGGCTTCCCTATCCTTCTAGAACAGGGTCAGCCTACTTTGTAAAGGGCCATGTGATAGGCTGAAAAATGGTCTTCTAAAGATACCTACTTCCTAATCCCTGAAATTTGTGTTTTCTTATTGGGAAAAAGGGTTTTTGTAGATGTGATTAAGTTAAGGATCACAAGACAGAGAGATTATCCTAGATTATCTGGGTGGGCCCTAAATGCCATTACACATATCTTTATTAGAGGAAGGCAGAGGGAGAATTAACACTCACATGCAAGAATGCATGTGTACGGTTGCTCCCCCCCACCACCCCGAAGGCCATATGAAGATGGAAACAGGTTGGGGAGACGCAGCCCCACGCCAAGAAATGCTGGCAACAACCAAGAACTGGAAGAGACAAAAAAGGAATTCTCCCCTAGAGTCTCCAGAGGGGGCTCAGCCTTGCAGACACCTTGGTTCCAGCCCACTAATACTGATTTTGGACTTCTGGCTCTTGGAAATGTGAGAAGACTAATTTCTGTGAGAGGACTAATTTCTGTGTTTAAAGACACCAGTCTGTGGTATTTTGTTATGGCAGCTCTAGGAAATGAACATACTCATTACCTTAATAAATCCTCAAAGACCATGGGGTAATGAAATCTGATCATTTACTATGTGCCGGATGGTTTTCATTCATATTTACAACAGCTCAAGGAGGCAGATATTGTCATATTTCCATTTTACAGATGAGAAAACTGCAGCCCAGAGAAGACATCTAACTCTCCTAAGGTAACACAGCTTGTGCCTGGTTGAGCTGGCCTTTGAACACAGGGGTCCGGTTCCAAGTTCCATGTCCTGGGCCACTTTGTGGTGAGCTCCGTGCCCACAGTGGTGCTCCTTCTACTGAGCCACATGGCCATGAGTCTTTGGTTCCCACCTTTCCTCTGTATTACCCTAAGTGGCCTCCTCTGGGATCCTGTGAGGATCAGATGGGACAGAGGACATGGAAAGTGTTTGGCTGTAAAGGGCAGTCCAGATGGAGGCATAAGAACTCAAAGGGGAGCCCTGGCAGTAGAAGTCATCCCATGACCCACCAGCACATGCACAGGGAAGTTTCTAGACCCAGAAATGGCCATGGGTGACCTCACAGATGTCACCACCCAGAGCCACTCAAGATGCCGACCATGCAGGTGATTACTGGACGTCAGGATATCAGCTCTTGAGTCTGGCTTTGCCCCGGCTCATCAGCACCTCCTCCCACCTGCCTTCTCTGTACTTTTCAAATTCAGACCAAACCTTCCCAGAATCATAGAGTTTCTTTTGCTGTAACGACTCCTTTAGTCCACAGAGAAGTAGATATGAAGTGATGGACCTGAGGCCACACAGCTAGTATGTTCTATCCAAAGTGCCTGTGGATTTCGGTATTCTAGCTCCTCCTTCATTCCAGGCAGCTGGGAATCCCAGAGGGAAAAGCAGGCATTGGGGCACATTAGCTTTCGTTTCCTGGCCGGGAGTCAGCCCAACCCTCCTTTTACTGATTATCATTACACAGAGATACTGTTGCTCCCAATGCTCTGGGAAGACCCCAACCTCCATGAATTTGTTGGTGCCCAAGATGCCCACCATTCAGTCACCCAGGCATCCAACATCCACTAGATTTGTTGAGTTCCTTTGTGCCAGGGACTGTGCTAATGCTTGAGATAAAAAGAATAAAAGAGTCTCTCTCCCAAAGAAACTCACAAATTAATGGGAAAAAAGACAAGAAAATAAACAATTGCAGCATTCTGAAACTCATGCACTAGCAATTCACATTCATTTCTGCCATTTTCTTGTAACAGTTTACTATTAATATTTATTTAGTATTTTCTTTGCATTGACTTTTTTTTTCCTTGTAAGTGCCAGCTTTGGGTTTATCTCAGCAATAATACCCATGAATTTGTGGATTTAATTTGCTAGTTAAATTTTTTATACTACATAATGTACTGAAAAATTAACATAGATAAAAAAGTTCATGGGGACACTGCCCGAAACCTGTGGGAACTACTAAATTACTGCAAAGGGTGATATCTGCTCCAGTACAGCACATATCTAGTCTGTAGGCTGCCAGATCAAGAGGAAAATGCTTTTCTCCTATCAAGTTCTGGCTGGTCAAGACACATTAGGGTTAATGGTTTGATAAACAGCATCTCAGGGCAGGAAGTTTTATGGCAGGAAGCAGATAATTCTTTGCTTTCAGCCTAGGATCTTAGAAGCATTAACTTCTCAATGTTCATGCCATCTGAGGGAAAGACAGGCCATTCTTGTCTCCAATTTTCTAGAGACTAAAGGCAAAGGGGATCTGTGATGTAAGTCCACATATTTCAAACTTCTGCTTCCAACAGACCCAATGACAAATGACATTCCTGCAGGAGACATTCTCATGGGTTTACACTGGGTGGAATGTAATCCCCAGGGCTTCCATTTAACTGTAGCCCCACCCAAGAAAGCACGTCAAAAAAATGTAAGAGGATGACACCACTATAAAGATAATCTTGAGCACGTATGTATCTTAAAAAGGAAGTAAAAAACAAAGTCTAGGACTGCAACTATGAATAACAAAATTTTACTTGTAACACTCCCTTGCAGACAAATGGAATATACCAGTGTATTGGGGTGCTAATTTCCTTCATTAATTTACTCCACAAATGTTTGCTGGGCACCTATTATGTGCCAAGCCTGTGTTAAACAGTGGGGTTACAGTGATGGCCCAAGATAGACATCTCTATCTCCATGTGGCTAGTGAAGGAAGTTGATGTTAATCAAATAATCAACCAGATAAATGGACAATGTGATGTATACTACACAAAGAACTGCTATACAGTGCTGGCTTGTAACCATGGATTCTGATCTGGTCCTGGAGGTCCCAGGAGGGAGGCTGCCCTAAGAGAATGACAATGGCAGAGAACTAAGGATGTGAGGCAAGGAATCACTAGTTACTCCTCATTAAGTTTCTTCCACGAGCTGGATGCTGCCCTAGTTAATCTTCGCATTGACTCTCCAAAGTGGGCATTATTATTCCCACTTAGCGAGAGAGGGAACCTGGACACAGAGGAAGGGCAATGACTTACCCAAGGACACACAGCTGGGGGTGGCAGAGCTGGGAATCAAACCGAGGTCTGTGAGACACTCACACTATGCTTCCCTCCCACCCCAATCCCAGGCCCCTAAGACATACTGCCTCTCCAGGAAATATATTAAATAGGAAAAACTGTACCAGCTGTATTGCCAGCGATAATTTTGCAGACTACAGCTGTGATGTCATCTATATCAACCCCTTCAATCTCCTCAGTCCCGGCCATGATACAAGTTGGCAGGTAATGGTAGCTCCATTTTACAAGCAGAGTACCAGGGCAGAGGAGGGAAGCAAGGCAGAGGAAGCCGAAACCAAGAGCTCCCTCTTAAGGTTAAGGCTGTGCAAACCTCTGCCTTCTGTTGGCAGCTTGGTCAAGTCCAACCCCAGAGTGGGGTGCCCTGACCAAACTTCTAAAGCCTTCTGCCTTGAATTCTGTTTTCCTTTGCCTACCTGCCTGGGTTCAGATTAAGCAGCTGCCAGCTCACTGGTGTGGGACACTGCAACTGGTTTGTGCTTTGCTGAGCTGGGCTGAAATTGCATGGGCTGCAGCTGGCCCCGGGGGGGATGAGGAAGCAAGAGAGCTGGGAGTGTCAGGAGTGTGTCCTGGGGAGTAAAATCCACAGATGACCAGGCTATGGCTGTACAAGAGGGATCCGTGCCTGACAAGGCCACTAAAAGGCCTCCGAGCAGTGCACCACCAGCTGCTCTGGTTTCTGTTTCCCATCTCTGCATGCCTTGCATTTTGCACCTAAATGTTAGGTAAGAATCACTGGCTAAGTCTCATCAGAAATCACCGGAAATTTCTGTCCCCGTCTCCACCCTTGGAAACCTCACCACAAAGAGTTTTGTAATCCACCAAATACCCTGCAAATGGGAGGAATTACAACTTGACCTCAAATATTTACTGTTTTCATTACTGGCTAAGAGGCTGGGCACTACAATTACACTTCCTGTTCAGAATCCTGGATCTCCAATTTACCAGCATCATGACCTTGGACAAGCTATTGAGCTTCCCGTGCCTCAGTTTCTTCATCCTTCAAATGGAAGTAATAATATTAACCACACCATAGGGGCGTTATTATGAGGAATAAATGCTATAATATGTGTTAAGCACTTTATAGTATCTGGTCTAATAAACACTTGATGAGAACTAGCTGCTATTCTAATTATTAGTTATTGCTTCTATTTCTTTTCTTCCCCCCTCCCTACCTCCTTTCATAAACTGTCTTTTAATTGTATAAGGCACTGGAACTACCAAGACATGTAAGACCGAGTTCCTCACAGTCTTGCCTGTGGTCCCATAGCCAGAAAGTGGACTAGCTTGGAAGACTCAGCTAGGGTCTTGTTCTTTCCTCAAGCCTCCCTCCTCCTCCCTCTCACTCTTCTGGTACCTAGCATGATGCCTTTCCCATGCACCTGCTCAGTCAGTCCTTGAGGGTCCAACCAGGTCATGGTTCAGAGCACAAGTCTTACAGTAAGACTACAAGTGTTGGCATCCTGGCTCTGCCACTGATGGGTTGTGTGGCTTTGGGCAAGTTACCCTACCTCTCTGGGTTTCAGTATCCCTACTTATCAAGGGAGATTATGATACTGTGTTTGCCCCACATGGCTGGTGATGGGTTGATGTGGGGCTAAGGCACAACTGCTATTTGAAGGTTTCCTGGGTCCTTTTCTGATGCATTTTCCTTTCTCCAGGGGGCTGTCTTGGGATTCTTAGGCAGAGATTTAAAGTTCCTAAAAGATCTGCAGCAGAATACATTTCCCTCCCTCCTTTTCCTTTTCATTCTCTTGAAGAATAGCTTTCTTTTTTTAAACAGAACAAAAAAGCATCAGTGAAAAACTCTAGTTCACAGCAAAGCTTTCCCACCATGAGTTCTCCCCTTCCTATTTTCACAAAGGTTGGGCTTTTTCCCCCCCTTTAAAACTATTTCTGAAGGCAAATTCCCTGATAAGAAAGAAAACAAATGGATTTTCAGGTCTTGTAGTTCCAACACAAAAAATCTGGCTTCCATTAGTCTATGGATCTGGGCTCCAAAAGATGTTTAGGAGTTAGTTGTTCCTATTCTCCAGGATCTCACTAGATCCTCCAAAAGGACCAGTGGGACCAGAATTGGTCTCTTCCAGTTAAGCTGAGGAGCTTCGTGTAAGTTCACAGCAGAGGCTGAGCCCCTGATACTTTTGTCCTCTGCTCCCTTCCTACGCTGGCTGAACTCACATTGGCCCTAAGACCTAATTCCTCCTTTACTTCCTCCTGTGAGCATGGTCTATATAACCTGACTGCTTGGTCTAGGAGTTTATGGCGGGGTCTGGGGCCTTGAAACAGGCCAGTATGGGAAATAACAGACCTATAGCCTCTGTTGAAGGGACAACAGGGAGTGCTGGGGATTGTGGTGTGCGGAAGCACATTTGCCCAGCAGAGGTGCTCCTCAACACCTGTTTAGTATGGTAAAGTGGACTGGTAAAGTGGACTGGTAAAGTGGTAAAGTGGACTCAGAGCTTCTGGTTTTTCAGGAGAAGCTGGAAATCTGAATTTTTCTGAAAATTTGCCAATTACATAAAAAAAAGAAAAGAAAAGAAAAGTGAGCATAAACCAAAGAAAATCCATTGGTGGACCAAATCTGGCCTTCAAGTTGCAGTTTAAAAATCTTCTTTAATCCTCTTCTTTAAAGACAGTTTAAAGGATATCTTGCCCAGCATTCTTTACTATTCAGGAATCCCCTCCACACTATCTTTGAGATATGGTTGGGCAGCCTTCAGATGAAACACCTCTCACTCCCCCGTGACTTGGAGATCAAACTTCATCAGAACCCACAGCTTTACTTGCTTTTTATCATCACAAGCTCCAAACCTACCACTTAATAACTTCTAACCTTTGGTCCTGAAGTCTTTTGGGTAGAACTCAACCTCATCTTCCAATGACTGACTGTTCTTCCTAGGCATGAACCGTGGAAGCAGATTGCTTTGGCTCAATTCTCAGCAATACTATTTAATAACTGTGTCACCTTGGCATGTTGCTTGAACTATCAGTGCCTCAGTTTTCTTACCTGTAAAATGAGGATAACAGTATCTACTTTATAGAGTCACATGAAGGTTAAGTGAACTGATCTACACAAAGTCCTCAGTGTTTGTCAATATTATTTTCTTCTTCCCCAGGTTAAACATTTCAAGTGCTTTCAACTGTTCCCTGTACCCAGGTTTCCCAGGGCTTCCAACACTCTGTCTGATCACTCTGTTTGGAGGGTGAACCAGTGTGGCTCCCATGATCCCCTCCTCCTGGTATTCCCATTCTTACATAACCCCTCCCCACTCTTGAGTATGGGCAGGGTCTATGAAAAGCTTCCCACCAATGGAATATGGCAAAGGAGAAAGGATGTATGTGATTATGTCTGCATGACCACAGTGTATAAGACAGCAATGCCTGTCTTAGGAGGAGATGCATTCCTGTTGGCTTTGAAGAATCAAGTTGCCATATAATAAGCTGCCTATGGGGTCACATGGCAAGGATCCAAGGGTGAATTCCAGCCCATAGCCAGAGAGAAACCGGGAACTGAATGTTGCCAATAGTCATGTGAGCAAAGGAGTATATTCTACCTCCCTGGGCTAACATCTTGACTATGGCCTTGCAGAGGACCCAGCAAAACAAGGCTTGGACTCCTGACTTGCAGAACCCATGAGATAACAAATGTGTGTTGTTTGACGCAAGCCGCTAAAGGTGGAATAATATCATTGTGCAGCAAAAGGTAACTAAGACAGTCAACCATAGTTACTTTCCCACATTTACCCTACTTTGGAAATTCAAATATGTCAGTGGCCTACTGGAAACAGGAGTTCCTGAAATTGAACAGCAGATCACAGAAGGCATTATTTGCATGCTGTATGAGTGTGGCTGTGAAATAATGTCAGATCTCTTCCAATTGGTGTTAGAGAACAAAGGCACCTGTTCCTATGAGAGCAAGGTGGGAGCCCCTACTGCTGTGCACAAAGTACCGGGCTGGATGTCGGGAGGCAGAGGACTCATGTCCCCCTTCTGTGCTGCCTCTGAACCAGACCTGCTCTTCAGCTCCAGGAATGATTACTTGGGGTGGGTGATACCTGCAGCTCATCTCTTTTCCTCCTAATTCTCTTTTCTTTTTGTGCTAATTTTCTCCATGAAAAGGGAATCAGAGGAAGAAAAAAAAAAAACCAACAGGTGACCTCACCTGTTAAAACTGGAGGGGATGCGAGGGAGCAGCCAGTACCACTCCATGTAATGGATGGTTCTCATACGTGGCAGAGCCAGGGCTGGAACCATGCCTTCCAACACCAGCTCTCTTCTGTCAAATTAAAACCTGTCATCTTCATACTTGGGAGTAGTAAGAGGTTGCCATTGTGGAGTTTTGGAGACATGCGCTGTCAGAGGGTTCCCTCCTTACGTTCTCTTTGCTTTTGGGAAAATGAACTTGCTTCTCTGAACCTCAGTCTCTTCATCTATTAAATGAGGCCAATGACACCTGCTTCACAAGTTCAGGAAGGCTGATGGGATAACATATGGAAAGTGCATGGCTCCATACACATGGCAGAGAAGGGCGTGCTCCCATCACTGTGTTCTTATGGGAGGATTTAAAACTCTCACGCATCCTAGCTTGCACTCACTCATAAGGAGAACATCTACTGAGCAGTGAAATTGTGTCTGATATTTTCCCAGAAAGCATTTTCTTAGATTAAAAGTATCTAGTCGAAGTTTTTTTTTAACTCATCCGAGAAGTCTTCTCTTGTTACCCCGACTAAAGGAGTTCCCTGCATGCTCCCTAGCTCCCAGTCACTCGGCTTTACCTTCTTCATGGCACTTACGACTGAAATGTTTCATCTGTTTGTTCCCATGTCCAGTGTCTGTCTCCATCATGCAAATATGGGCTCGAAGGCCAGGGACTGCACCTGTCTTGTCTGCTGCTGTATCTCAGTACCCAGAGCATGGTCAGACCCAGCATAGGTGCTCAGTAAATAAGGGCTGAATCAATGACAGCACCTGTCTTGCTATTTTTATGAGAATTGGCCTGAAAGGGAAGGAGAAATCCAAGGAATCCAAACAACTTCAAAGAAGAAAAGAACCAAAGCATTCTAGCAAAACACTGCCCCATTTACATACTCTGCACTTTTACTTTCCATGTTCTGAGCACAGTGCTGAGCCGTCAAATGGGGTGTCTCATGAATTCTCCCATTGGTCTTATGAGTTAGGTGCTCTTAGTGTCCTGCATTTATAATCAGAAAGCTGAAGTGCTGAGAAGTGAAATCTTCTGCATAAATGCATACAGTTAGTGACAGGTAGAGTTGAGGTTTGGAATGCAAGCCCCAGGGGCTGATTTCCAGAGGCTGACTTTCTCTGGACTTCAAAGCTGATAGCACCCTTGCATTTAGAGAATGAACACTGAAATATTTAGAGGTAAAGAGGCATCATCTCCACAGCTTATTCTTAAATTGTATATGGGTGTGTGTGTGTGTGTGTATCCAAGTGTGTGTGAGAGAGAGGGGAGGAAGAAGTGAAGGAGGGAAAGAGGAAATGCAGTATATGTTAACACTTGGGGAATCTGGGTGAAAGGTCTCTGGTAATTCTTTGAACTATTCTTGCAACCTCTCTGTGAGTTGGAATTATATCAAAATAGAACACCTCTGAAAGAGCCAATGGTGGGAAGAAGATACAACTTGTGTCACAATAAGGAAGGTGCAGATCCTGTTTAGTGAGAATGAAGTCGAGTGGGAGGGAGACTGGGGCAGACCCCGAGGCTTAAAAGGCCAGGCTGGGTGGTCAGGCTTTCTCAGGGACCCTGAGGTCCCTGAGATGACCCTCAGGGACGTAATGTTGGAACAGTGATAGAAGCAGTGGTGACATTCTCAGTTAGCCATGTTTTGCCCATCCTCCAACACCCCTGAAGTCTTTAAACGTCAGTTTCTTAATCCAGCTGCTTATTCCTGAAGTTACTCCCAGGCAGGCACAGGCCCATGGTCAGGGACAGTGAGCATCCTTCCCCCAAGGTATGACTTCCACTCCAGCAATCCATGGGGACAACAGCCTTGCCATCCCAGGGTGTGAAAAAGATGCTGGAGTGCTGGGCTTTCACACAGTCATGTAATTGTCCCCTGTGGAAGCAAAAGCAGAAACTCTCTGCATATTCCAGATAGTACCCAGAGAGGATAATGAATGCATCCAAGATCACACAGGTCGCAAGACTTAGATTAGAACACCAGTATCATGGCTCCCCTTCAAGAACTTACATTCTTATTTCTTGGTGCCACCATCATTATATGACTAAAGGGCTAATAGTTAGCCTTGAGTCCTGGTTCCTTCCCTTGAAATACAGACACCATCTTTCCACTATTTTCTAAAGTAGATGTCCAGGGGGAAGATTGTGCATAGTTATCCCAAGACAAGGATTCTGCCATTAGGCAGAACTTGGTGACATCAGTCCCTAGGGCATGACCTTGGACAAATGACTTAATCTCCTTGAGCTTGAGTTTTTGCATCTGGAAGATGGGGACAATGACATCTATCTTACTGAGTTGTTGCAAAGATCCATTATCCTAATAGATATTGACGAAACACTGATCTAGGTGTTACAGATAGATCAGTGGACAAGACTGATGAGGGCCCCACCCTCAAGTAACTTCCATTCTAGTTGGAAAAGACAATGAATAAACATATAAACAAACAAGGTTTTTCCAGATAATGATAAATACTGAAAAAAAAAATCTGAAAAATGGGACGATGGGAGCCATGAGTGACTGGGGATGGTTGTGCTACTTCAGCCATGGCAGATATCTCCAAGAAGGTGACAAACGTCTGAGCTGGAAGCTGAATAAGAAAGAGCTGATGTTGGCAAGACATGGGGAAGGCCTAGGGAGGAGGCAGGAGAGCCCTGGAGCAAGGACGATGCTCAGCTTGGTGAAAAGATGCTCCCAGCAAGGCAGGAACACAGTAAACTTGTGAGAGGGTGGGGGATATAAGGGCAATGAGAGCAGGGACTACAGCACACTGGGTTTGAAAGGGTGAAGCATTTGGAATTCATCTTAAATGCACTAGGATCTATAAAGAGTTTTAAGCAGAAGAATGACATCTGATTTTTCATGTGTATGAAGGCAGATAATATATGCGATGTTATGAGTATGGAACCTGGCACAACGTAGATATTTAATAAAGGATAGCTTTATCATTGTTTATCATTCCTAGGCAGAACCACTAATCATTATAGACTTCTAGAAGGTGGGTGGTCTGTGCATATCTTCATTTAAGGTGGTGCATCTGGATGCACCTGCCCAGAGGAGGGGGAGAGTAGCAGGAGCTTCTCCTAGCTGCACTGACTTCCTCCCTCCCCCCTGCCACACTCTCCACCCCAAGGCAGATGTCAGCCACCCCTGCCAGGCCAAGGGGCAGCCAGGGTAGGATCACTGGGCCCCCCTTCATCTGGCTCTAGCTCCAGGCCTCCAAGCCGCCTTCACGTTGCTGTAAAAATGCAAAGCATTCCAGCCATTTTAATTACTGGGCGTTGCATAAGCCAGTAACCAGTTCATACAAAGGAACAACAGACAAAAAAATGATTTTTCAACATGCCTTCAGCCTCTCCCATCGTTTCCCCCCGAAATTGCCTCCAATCACTGGCTCCCAGGCCTTGAAAAGCACTCCAGGTATGTGCAATCTCTTTCCCAGTTTGTTGATGTGACATCAAGATCTTTTTTTCTCTAAATACTTGAGGCAGAGGCAGTTCCAGCTACCTTCAAGCAGTTTGGAAAGTTACTGGTCATATCCCTACTTGACATGTTAAGACTATTAGAGGGGAACCATATCATATACACTGAGAGCTTCGTTATAAAGCAAAGTTCAGCATGTGGTGGGTCTGTCTAGGGACCAATCAGGGGGCTTTTAGTTTTTAAAATTCCAAAATGACCTCATTATAAGGTACTCCCAACACATGAACCCTAAACAGAATATTCCGGTAATGCTAGGATGTGAAGAATTTCTTAAAAATTTGTAATATGATTAGAGAAGTTTCCAAGTTTCCTAATTCTGACTTTCAGTGATTTTCTCAGTACTTCTAAAACTCTTCCTTTACTAATAATTTAATCTACCAGTTTTATGGAGGACCTACTGAGTGTCAGGCATTGGGCTAAGTGCTCAGAAGAGAAAACTCAATTCACCTCTGTCATTAGCTCACTTTCTAAAGAGGGAAAATGCCACTGAAACGTACAGTCCCGAAGTACTGTAGTGAATATCAAGTCAGAGTTCATCCTTTATGGGTGGCACCGAGCTTGGGTGGAAGGAAAGGCCACTTATAGGAGATGATGCCTAATAATAACATTGTCTTAATATTAATACTGACAGTGGTTATTCATTGATGGCTGACACTGTGTCAGGCATTCTGCTAAAGCCTTTCCACGTATCATCTTGATTATTCTTCACAATTCTGTGAGATAGACACTTAATGCTGTCCTTACTTTATTAGTTGGGAAAATTGAGGCACAAGAAGATTACTTGTCCAAGAATATACAGCTAAGAAATGACAGCGGTGTACAGGTGAATATTTACCAACCAGCTCTCCAGGACAATAAGCCTGACTTGTGGCATCTGCCGATTGCTGTGGCATAAATGCTTCCATCATGGCCAATTTTAAGTCACCAGCGGATGTCACTGGTAGCAGCTCACCATGATACAATAGTTCCACTGCAGACACAGTAGGTGGACATAGCCTCAAGACCATAGATGAGAGTATAAAATGAAATAATTAGGAAGTGGTGAGTTTTAAATATTCATTACCACATTTCTAATATAACTTGTTTGATTATAAGTCGATATAATTAAATTTTTAATAATGGCTGTGTTTAACAACTGACTTGAAAAATTCCAGGAAATCTAACAACTGGGCTCTCAGGAGCCAGGGTGAGCTGGTTTCATCATGCCTTTCAGTGTTTCAAAGCCCACTCTTCAGCCCTGGACAAGTAAGAGATAGCCAGGGGAGAGGAAGAAAGGCACTCCATGGCAAGGGAACAGCAGAATAAAGACCTAAGACATGGATATGAGAACAGAGCAACAATGCCATTTAGTGTTTATAAAATGTTTTCGACTGTTCATCAGAGTACAAAGAGGTGATGAGATGTTCAGCATTGGACTCTGAACTTCAAATTCTGGTTCCACCACTTATTAATTGTGTGGTCTTGGCTAAGTTGCTGAACCTCTCTGTGCCTCAGCTTTCCTTTTTGTAAAATGGGCATGATAACAGCCCCTACCTCATAGAGTTGTGGAAGTTAAGTAGATTTGTATCTATCAAGTACATAGAACAGGGCCTGCAAATAGGAAGTGCTCAGGTGTTAATTACTTAGTCCTTGAAAAATACCTCTGTGAATTAGATGTTTGTCTTCCCATTATAGAGTATAAATCTAAGCTAGAGAGAAACTTGGTAGATGGACAAGATGGGACTTGAACAAGTGTTCTGATCCACCAGCTTCAGTGCTCATCCTAAAGGCTGGAAATCACACTGAACCCACTGAGTATTATTCTCCAGGAGGGTCTACAGAGGTGCTCTCTGCCCTACTACGTGTCTCTTCCAATAGAGGCTACATCTGATTCATGTTCTCACACCCTTTGATCTTGGGTACAAGGTGTTCTGGGAAAGAAGACACACTGGTGACAGGCACTGGGTGTCTGCCATTTGGTATACTTGTTACTTTCTGCATGCTCACCTTCCCTGGGAAAAAGGAAGCTAGTGGGGTGGTTAAGAGCATAAGCTCTTGAGCCAGGCTGCTCTGGCTTCGAATCCCAGCACTGCAGCATCCTGACCATGTCACCTTGAGCAAGTTACATAAGCTCTCCGTACCTTTGTTTCCATATCTGAATACAGGGAGGGTGAGGATAATTCCATCTACCTCACAGTTTTTGCTATGAATTAATATAAGCAAACTGCTTAGAAGAACTTGTTGCACCCAGTAGGTACTCTGTAAGAACTCACCATTATTACCATTTTTTTTTGTTATTGTTGTTGTTTTCTTTTCCTCTTCCTTTTACCTCCATCCCTTCTTTGGGTATTACTTACATGGTCAAAGGGGATATGGGAACATGCTCAACCTTAATCAACCCAGATCATTAGACAGTAGGTTGCTTGAAGGCAGAGGCCTCATTCACCCCTACACCTATAGGGTCAAACTCTGGTGCATATAGGTTCTCAGGGAAAATTTGTCATGTGCCAGATACTGTGCCAAGTGCCTTACTCACCACACCTCCTTGATACTCATGAAAATCCTAGGAGGTATGAATCTCCCTTCCATTTTACCACTAGACATCTGAGGCTCCAAGAGGTTAAGGAACTTGTTCAAGGTCATGGTGAAAAAGTGAAGGATGAAAACCCAGTTTTACTGATGTCACAGGCCTTGGTCCTTGACCCCTTTGTCAGTCTCCTCCTAAAGTATTTCCCTGAGAAGTTTCAAGAGATCATAAAGTCTAACCTCCTTGGTTTTACTTTTGAAGAAAGGGGGTTCATGGATTTATTTATAGTCACCCAGATATTGTATGTTGCAGAACTGGAAGAAAAACCTGGCACAATGCCTCAATCTCATGCTTGAAATTTCAAGAGGATATGAAGCCATAGGCAATGGCTGTTAAAAACGTACTGAGCAATATTCTATCAGCTTGCTTCTAGATTCGGGGCCCTTTCTTTGTAATACAAATGTAATGTTCCTATGGAATCTATCCAAATTCTGAGTAAGAAAGGGCACAACTACACCCGCAGAAATTGCCTGCTCTGTGATTGCTCCTGCCTTCTCTCCACTGCTAACCAGGCAAAACAAGAGAAGCATCTCACCTGCCAGGTGATAAAAGCCCCTCTCCAGCCCTCAGTAGGAGGTACTGACTCCTTCTGCTTGGTTCTAACAACGATCATGAGCTCTGAGCCCTCAGAGAGAACCCAGAAGACAAAGAGGAAATTATTAGCACTTCCAAAGTCCTGATGACCCTGAGGGTATAGCGATTTTCAGGCTCCGGAAATAGCATTGGTTTGGAAAGAGACCCCTGGGTCTGAATCACAGCTTTGCTTCTATCATGCTTGTAAGAAACTGAACATGCACTTAACTTCTTTGTGCCTCAGTTTTCTGTTTTTTCTTTTACCTTTTGACCCCCTCCCCTATTTCTTCCTACCCCAATCTGTGTCCCATTCCCTCTATCAATTAGTTGATTTTTTGTTTTGTTTGCTTTTAAATTTCACCGATAAGAGAGATCATATGGTATGTGACTTTCTCTGACTTGTTTCACTCAGCACAACACCCTTGGGATCCATCCATGTTATTGCGTATGGGAAGATTTCTTTCTTTTTTATGGCTGAATAATATCCCAGTGTGTGTGTGTGGGGGGGTGTATGCTACAATTAATTTATCCATTCATCCATCAGTGGACACTTAGGTTGTTTCCATGTCTTAGCTGTTGTAAAAATGCGGCAGTGAACACAGGAGTGCATATATTTTTTTGAGTTATTGTTTTTGCCTCAGTTTCCATAACCATAAAACAGACATAAAATAATACCTATTATCAAGGGTTGTGAGGATTGAAGAAAATACTGTATTGGAAATGACTCGTTCATAGTTGGTACTCAACTAATGTGAGTCCCCTTCCCTTGTTCTTGTCTTAGAAATCTTTTTCAGCTTACCATATTACAGATGAATTACATAGTTCAGCTTACCATATTACATATTACAGGGCAGGGAAATAATTATTTATACTCAATTAGAGAAGACTGGATGATGGGAAGATGATGAAGTACTAAAGGGTCTGATTTCTTGTCTTGCCTTTGTCAATAATCCAGTGTGACTATATAAATGCCCAGCTCTCTGGGCCTTTTTCCATATCTGAAAATGAGAGGGTTGGATTTGGTGACCTACAGTTCTCTCCTAGCTCTTACCATAATATGCGTTCCCAAGCATATTCCCACTCCCTTGTTGGGTGATCCAGTGCTGTGATTTCACAGCACACTTGATCCTCCTGTTGTAGTCTGTAAGACCCACTCTTGTTTTCATGTCTTTTCTCCCATGAGACTGGGAACTCCTTGAGGGCAGGACTGTGCCTTGTTCACTGTTAGATCTCCAGCACCTAGTGTGGAGCAGTGGACACTTAATTAGCATCTGGGGGAATATCTGTAGGAAGCAAGGATGAAAGGAGAGAATCCTGTTCCTTTCCTCCAAAGACCTGATAATCACACCATGACAAACAAGTTGTGAGGCAAATAAAGATTGTCGGTGGAGCAATGTTAATGAAGAGTCCACCCACAACTTGGAAAGAAAGCTATTTATCTTCTGAGCTCTGAAGTCATAAATTCACACACCACACATGTGCTTGGCTATCTGTAGTAGCAGACTGAGACACAGTAAGGGGAACATTCAAAATCTAGAACCCGAACTAGTTGGCTGGAAAGAATCATTGAATGGTGACTATAATCTACAACACAGAAACCAAATGGATTGTAAGATTCCCAGAGCAGAAAAAGTCTGGGTGGAAGAAGGAAGAGTGGCAAGTTTGGAGAAGAGAAATGGGAAGACCAAAGATTCCAAAGTTGGCAATGTGTGTCTGGCATTGTTAACTTCTAGCAAGAGGGGCTCTTGCCAGTGGGTGTGAACATTATCACTCCCATGGCAAAGCCTTCACCTCAATTCAGTGAGGAGAATTCTATAGTATCTCAGCTGAAAAGCCCTCCTTACAATGACCTCATTTCCTTTGTTCTGACTCCATACACAATAAAGCAACCTTCTGATGAGAAACTAGCCTCACACAAAGTCCTCTGATTCTAAGGAAGAAAATATGGGGGTCACATATGAGTGTCCTAACCTATGTGACAATTAAATACTTCACTAGAAGCAAAGACAATGGAATTGTGGTTGGCTTGCTGGTCTCTTATGAATCATAGTATCCCTGGGACTGATCAAGTCCGGGAACTGAACCCAGAGGAGTTTCTTGACTTAAAAAGCTAGATTCTAGAACCTCTGTAATGGTGAATTTGTGAAGGTAATACTCTGATCACCTCCCTCTTTATTTTCCCTGCTATTTATTGGTTAATTTATTCTTTCAATATTTGGCAAGTGCCCACGATACGCAGATTCTGTGTTAGGCTCCCCAGATGCTGTCTAGAGGAGAGAAAGACCTATCAACCACTGGTGGCAACAGAATGTGAGAAGCACTGGGTGGAAATCTGGAGTGTATGTGTGTGTGGGAAAGGAATGAGGGATGAGAAGCCAAGGAGTGGAGGTCAATTCTATTGAGGAAGATAGAGGCTCAGAAAAACATCCATGAGGTGGTAACTCTAGCTGAATCCTAAAAGATAAGAATCCTTACAGATGAGATGGAGGAGGGTGGAGGGTGGCTTCCAGGCAAAGAGCATAGTGTGAATAAGCCCTAGAGACAGGAAACTGACAGCTAGAACTTCAGGTTGGGTTAGGAGGAGGGAATGAGGGCATAGGTATGAAGAGATAAGCTAGCACACGGCCTTCTGCTGTGTAACTACAGGGGTAGCGATCACATTGGATTCTACACCAATGGTCTCTCACAGTGGGACCCTGGGAAGAGCCAGATCACAGCACGGGGCCTCATATGGCTTTCTTTGGAGTTTAAGACTCCGTTCAGAAAGCCATGGAGGACAAATGAATCATTTTAAGCAAAGGACAGCATGACTTCACATTTATATTTGAAAAACTTCATATGAACAACAGGGCAAAAGTTGCATTTGACAGAGAAAGACTCTGGACAGGGTGACGAATTATTTGACTATTGAAACTGTCAACAAAGAATCTACATGGGCCTGATCCAAGGCAGAAATGGTGAGAATGGGGAGAAAGGGAGGGTAAGAAGAGATGTGTGGAGTGAGAATCTGTAGGACTTGGTGAAAGGTGGTGCCCTTGGTGCAGATGGGTAACATCATATCAGGGGAAAGACAGTGGAATCTGAAGAGGTGATAAAGGATCTCCAGGTGGAATTATCCAAGGGGAAGCTGGCTATAGACTGTAGCTCAGAGAAGACTGCTGCTTGCAGTGCCCATTCCTGTGCACACAGCAGAGCAGTAGCTAGAACCAGGGCAGAGAATTAGCCAGGGAGAGTGTGGAGGCTAAAAGGGAAGGGAAGGCAGCCAGGGACAGAAAATTGGGAACCACCAAATCTCAGTGACAAGAGGAGTCCAAAGAGTCTGCCAAGAAGACTGAGAAGATACAGTTGGAGAGGTGGAAATTGAAAACCCAGAGAGACTAGAGTCTCAGCAGCCAAGTTCGAAGAAGGATGTGGTCAAAAGCGTCAAATGCTCTTTGGAACATCCCCATCACACAGGACAGGTCAGCTTCAGTTTCAGCAGGTTCTGTTGAAGAGAGTTCAAGTGCCTTGCCAGAAACAGAATCTCCAGCCCCATCGGACAGGAGACTGGCCATACTGTCCATCCCATTCCCTCCCAAGCCATGAGAGCACCCAGCAGAGACACTCACATGCACCTTTTCTGTAAAGCTGCATGTGCAATCTTCAAAGAAACCACAAGGCAGCTACTCAATTTTAAAGGAAAAACATGTGAACTCCACCAGCATAAGGAAGACATTAAGACAAGGTCGAGGAAGAGAAGGTCTCCCTCCACTTATATTACCATTCACAGAAATAACTGACTGAGCACAGAGTCAAAAATAAATAAATAATTTTAAAAATTTTTAAAAGCAAGAGCTGAATGAAATATTAACTCTGTTTCCCATCTCTCACCACCAGAAAACATGGGGTACAACATGTCTCTACAGCACACATGTGTTTTCTGGCTTAAGAATCCCTGGGAGTAGATGGGGTTGGAAGGAAATGTGAAAAGCCCAGGTGTCAGGTAAATGCAGCCAGAGACTCTTACTGAACGGTCTTCACTCCATGGCAGGACTAGTGGGGAGCTAGGGCAAGAGACGTTTTGCAATTTTACTGCCATGAAATTGGCTCCAGATGGAAATGAGAAAAGGTGTTTACTCCCCGCTGGTGCCAGACACACAGAGAACCGGAAGTGCTTACCATCTCAGGTTCATAATTCCCAGGGCTGGGCAGCAGCCCCACTGAGGGTCTGGCCAGGGCTCATGGTGATGGGTGGACCAGGGCTGACTGCTGCTTGGAAAAGGCTATTTTGAATGTAATGACTTTCAGATGAGGACTGTGGGTTTGGGGGAAGGCATCATGACTAGGGTCTAGAGGGGAAAAGGAAGGGAAGAAAAGAGGTGTTTCCCGATGAGGCAACAGAACTGACAAATGTCTTGTCAGCACCTTCTTTTCATTTAATTTCCAGAGGCCAGCTCTGCCCCGAAAGAGTGGGATCGCAGCATTGTCTGCTGTGTTCCCAGATTTCCCAGTTCCCCCCAAACCCATGATTCACGAGTATGTAGCTTCCTGAGAGCATGTCTCCCCTTGGGTTGACATGGGGCCAGCTTGGGGGTGGAGGAGCTGGGCAGCTGCGGACCCAGACGGGATACTGCCTGACAGCTTTGTGGCCATTGTAGACGGGAGGGGTTAGTTTCACCCACTCAAAGTGGGTGACTAGTGTGGAATTGCCTCTCCCTTCCTCTCCGTGAGACTGGCAGAGACTACATGCTGAGGGAATGGGTGTTCTCTGGCTTATAGCGCCCCCTAGCACTGGTCAGAGGGATAGGGCTCTGAGAGCTCTCCAAGGCCTATCTGAATAGTGGGAAGGGGTTGGTTGGACCAATTAATTCGACTCTTTCAACCAATACTTGCTGACTTCTTTGTTACCAACACTGTCTTCAAGGGATTTCCTCTATCTAGGAAGGGAAACCGATGGATAAACAATCACATTCTTGTCAGCTAAGTAGTATGAAAGAAAGGAGCACAGGGTGCTGTGGGAATACACTGCGGGTGATTGATGAAGACTGGGGAGGGGAATTAGAGAAGGCTTTCTGGGGGAGGCGATATTTAAACTGCAACAGTAGTTCAATGCATTTTAAAAGTAAGATATAGAGGGGAGCCTGGGTGGCTCAGTGGGTTAAGCCGCTGCCTTCGGCTCAGGCCATGATCTCAGGGTCCTGGGATTGAGTCCCACATCGGGCTCTCTGCTCAGCAGGGAGCCTGCTTCCCTCTCTCTCTCTCTGCCTGCCTCTCCGTCTACTTGTGATCTCTCTCTGTCAAATAAATAAATAAAATCTTAAAAAAAAAAAAGATACAGAGACAATAAAAGACATATTTCCTGACCTTTTAGTGCTTATGACCCAAGAAGTAAATAGACAGATAAACAAGTAATTAAAACAGGGCTCTCTCAGAAACAAGAGCTTCAGTCTCTCCTAACACTTCACCAGCGCTGTCTTTGTTTTCAAGGAGGGAACAGAGAAAACCGAATAGGAACTCACTAAGTGTTGATTGAGAGACTGATGGATGTGCTTCGGTTTTGGACACATTTGATTTGTCTCAAACCTGTTTAAATGGCAAGATCTATCTTCCCTTCCTTGTCCTTGAGAGTTTCCCATGGAACCCTAAGACTTTTTGAGCTGAGGGGAATCTTGGAGACCATTAAATTATAGCTTTCATCCAATAAACACAAATTGAAGTCTGGACAGATGAGGTGACTAGTCCACACACACAACTGTTCTTCTGCAACATTTGGAACCAATTTCAGTTCTTTTGCTTTCCCCCACCCCATCCCAGCCTCTCTTTGTCCCCCCAGAAATAAAGTTTCATGGATTTCTTTGCAGTAATGTGTTTGGAATGTTTTCCAAGTATTAAGTAATAATTTAGAAAGGGAAACAATAAATACACAGGAGATAAACCTCTGAGGAGAATAGAGTGGTATTTGTCCTGATTGGCTCAGAGGTGGTTATTGTCATGACAGAGAACCTTTTAGTGAGAGCAGGTGGCATGCAGGACTGTCCATGTGTTACACACTGAACAAAGAGACTCTGAAACAAACTCATCTGCAGATCTGTCATGCAAATTCCAGAGCACGAGTGGCTGGAGTTTCCACAACTAGGGTGCAAACATTGGGTCATGCACTGTGGCTGGGGAAACTGAGGTCCACAAGTGCATGGGAGAGAGCCAGCTAAGGAATCACGCAGCTGCAAAGCACTCCTGGCTTAGCCACGAGCTGACCGTGAGAGGCAATTTTCTCACCTGTCTGAACCTTATCTTTCCCACCTATAAAATTAGGATGGGTAGTCTCTGAGGTCCTTTTAAAGGACGTCTAAATGTCTACGAGAGACTTCTCAAAGATTCCAGCATCCTGTAACTTGATATGAAGGAGGTGGACATGAACTCACCTACCCTAGAAAAGTTCCAGGAAAGGGGAAATGAGGGCAGCCTGGTAGGTTGGGGATAACCCAGAGAGATTTGGAACTTCAGTTCTTCTGAGGTTTATAAATCTATCCTTGTTCTTAGCTGTCAAGAGAAGGTGGGAGAGCCGGTACCGTCATTCTTAACATTAGCCACAGGTCTACTCCAGCAGCTTATAAAATAGTCTTGAAAAAGTTATTCTTGGGGCACCTGGGTGGCTCAGTGGGTTAAACCTCTGCCTTCGGCTCAGGTCATGATCTCAAGGTCCTGGGATGGAGCCCCGCATCGAGCTCTCTGCTCAGCAGGGAGCCTGCTTCCCCATCTCTCTCTGCCTACCTATTTGTGATCTCTCTCTCTGTCTCTCTCTCTGTCAAATAAAATCTTAAAAAAAAAAAAAGAAAAAGTAATTCTTATATATTATTAAGTCTAGGGACACCATATGGCATCCAGACTGATGCCTGTGAGATCTGCTTGCTGCACGGGCTGACCCTGGCAGTCAGGCTCTTCTTCACAAGGATTCGTGGAGCTTGTTCTTTCTCTTCCTCAGGGTGAGGACTGAACTGAATTCTCATAGGTGGGAAGAGAGGAGTTGCTTGAGTTAGATATTAGGAAGAACTTCCCAACTGAAAAGAAAGCTAAACTCCAAAGATGCTGCATGGATCAGCTTTGGATGGGGAGCAAGAAGAAATAAACCCAAAGGCAATTTCATTACCTTTCAGCTGGAAAAACAATCAGATTACTCTTGGTGCTTACATAATTAAGTAGTTGCCATAATCAAGTGCTTCAGATGCTTTCTATAAGGAACCTGCTGCTTGAAGTTCAGCAAAGTTACCTGCCTGATACTCATGTTCTAGGCTGACTTCCCTTGGAGACAATATTGGCATTTTGGACAAAACTGTAAAGTGAAAAGAAAAAAAGAGAAGAGAGGGCCTTTATCATGTAAGATGCTTATCCCAAGTGGACTTGGTCTGGAAAGGCTTATAAAACCTTCCACATGACTGGCACCATGCAAGGATAAGCAAAACTCTCAAATCCCACCAAGTATGCCCTCATTCAACCCGGATCCTTGGAGTGGCCTTTGGAGTGTCCATTGTTCCAGACTCTATGGGCTGCTGGCCATACCCACACCCAAGTCTCCTGGGACCCTATTTTGTATTTAGAGGGCTAAAAAAGGAGGGTGGCCACGTATCTCAGGTCGCAAAGTATTTCTAATGTGACTGGGGAAATGATACAATTATACTCTATGAAATAGTGAGCTAAGTGCTGAAGTAAACATTTAAAAAGGGAAAGATCTATCTGGGGCAGGCTACAGTTAGAGTTAAGGTGGAAAGGGGCTTAAAAGTTGGGAAGGGGATAGGGCAGAAAAATGTGGAAACTTGATTCCTTCCTTATAGCTACAATTATTAAGGGGGGCGTGGTGGCAAAGGAATTTAACAAATGTTTTTGGAAATACCATTTTCAATCAATTTTTCTGCTTCTGCCATCCCACTGTCACTTCTTGGAGGTGTAAATAGAGTTTCTGAGAAAGAAGTTGAACTTGCATTTCTGAGGATTATTTTGTTCCAAACTTTCTGCATATCTATAGCCAAAACATTCAAGTCTCTTTCTAAACAGAATGAGTTAGGAGAGAAAGAGAGAGAGACACACAAAGATAGAAAGACAGAAGACTCCAGCTGCAAAAGGGCATCTGCCCCGTGACAGCTAATTACTGCTGAAGTCCAGGGAAATAAAGTCTCTCTTCCGGTGCAAATGAGTGAACAGAGTTCCTGGCTGCTTGTCAAGCCATGTCACCTTTCTGTGCCAGTTTCCTCATCTGGAAAGTGTGAATAGTATTTTGTGTTTTTCCTATTGAAAAAATCTTTTGTGAGATATAATGAGGTGTGGCATGGAAACTATAAGGTAGAATCAAGATATTACTTAATAATAAGGAGAGCCATAGTATTAGTTATTAGCAATTATCCATTATAGCTAGTAGTCTAAGATCCTGGATAGTTCTCTAGAATCTGGTGTAAGTTACCCCAGTTTCGGATCAATTCACCCCCAAATTCTTTGCTGAAGAATGGAGACTAATCTGGCCTTGGTGGGATTATCATTTCCTCCTGCCCTTTCTACTCACTGCTTTTCAAATAAGCTCAGGGTCTTTACACTTGCTGTTCTCCTTGATTGGTGTTCTCTCTTCCCAGATTTCCTCCTGCTCCTTCTACTTGCTCAACTTTCAGGTAGAATGTCACCTCCTTAGAGAGACCTTCTCTCACTACCCCATAGAAAACAGTGACCGCTCCCTCCCCTCAGTGATTTCTAAACCATTCTCTATGTCTTCATGATACCATCACCGCAGGAAATTACTCGGTGTACTGGTGAATTCACTGATGCACTGCCTGAAACTTTCATGGAAGCAAGGATTTTGTTTTGCTCATCCAACATCCAGAACAGCGTTTGTTCAATGACTTCACAATTTACTCTGGGTGAGCCCCCGGGGAAACAGCAGTCCGTTATAGCCAGCTCCAAAGGGCAGATTGCGCCCTCACCTCCAGGAAGGTCGGGTGTGTGTGTGTGTAGGTTGTCAATTGATCCCTTCCCCTCTGAGCCTGCTCTTTCCAGAGAAGGTGGAGAGTTAGCCTTTTTCCCTAGCCTTTCCACTAGGCACAGGCAGGGTCTCCAGGACCAAGGCCGCCTGTGACCCGAGGACGGCCTGGTGCTGTGGTGGGTGGCAGTTGATTTGGTTTGGGTCAGAAGTACTCAGAAGGGTGGATGTGTGGTCAGGGTACTGGCGAGGTGGGGCACGGGAGCGCCGCTCCGGGGGTCACTCGGCAAGCGTAGGTTCAAGACACGTTCCGTTTCACCCACTCGGGTGCCCACAGCCGCATTATTCCCTATAAGGATCTGAACGGTCCGGCCCGGCCCCGCCCCGTCGGCTCGCGCCCCCGGCCCCGCCTCTTTCGGAGGGCCGATGAGGTAATGCGGCTCTGCCATTGGTCGCAGGGGGCGGACGCCGAGTGCCCGAGAGGGGGTGCCCGGGGGACCCGCACTATATCACTCAGCCGCCCGGCAGCGGCGCAGAGCGGGCAGCGGGTGGGCGCTCAGACGGCTTCTCCTCCCTCTGCTCCTCCTGCTCCGCCCCAGCTCCCGCTCCTTCGCCCGGAGAGACCTCCGGCCGGCAGAGTCGTGCGCCAGCGCTGAGACAGCCTCGCCTTGCCCCATCCCGTCCCGCTGGGCACTCCCGGGGCAGCGCGCCCGAGGCCAAAGTTGCCCCGCACGGCGGAGCAGGAGAGCTAGGGCTGCAGCGGCCCCTCCAGCGGCGCGCACAACTTTGGAGAGTCGAGCAGCAGCCTCAGCAGCGGCAGCGGCAATGACTCCCTGGCTCGGGCTAGTCGTGCTCCTGGGCAGCTGGAGCCTGGGGGACTGGGGCGCCGAGGCGTGCACATGCTCGCCCAGCCACCCCCAGGACGCCTTCTGCAACTCTGACATCGGTAAGCGCTCCGGGTGTCCCCGCCAGAGCCTCCGCGGTGCTCGCTCCTGCGCTGCAGCCGGGAATGGGGCGCAGCTCCGGGTGGCATGGCAAACCCCGCTCCTTTTCTCTGCCTGAGCTTGGGGTGGGGTGGCGAAATTCAGTTTCTTCGGTCGGAGGATATGGCATAGCTGAAGGGGCAGATGCCCTGCAGAGAAAACCTGCAGTGGTTGAGTGAACCCCTTGCAGCCTTTGCTCTCCTTTTAGGGCGTGAGGTCCCTCTTGGTCCTTTTGACATCTGGGAAATTTCCCTTTTTCACTATCACGAGAGGAAGGGCTGGGGGAGAAGGGTGGAAGAGGATTCCTAAAACTTGGAATGCCAACTAACTAAAGTACTGGATGTTCAGTAGTTTTTAAAAAGTTGCCAGCCATGTGCACAAAGTTGCAGGGGAATCTTGAAGTTTTCTGAGTTTGCATTTTCTCCTGCACCCATGAAGTTCATTCTTTTCACTGAGACACAACCCAGCCTCCCACTTCCCAGGCAAGGGCTAAGGGAGCTTCTTGGACTGCCAAGTTTGAGTGGATTTAAGGGGGGAAATGAGAAGAAAGCTGTGGGGTTGACCCTTTCCCGGAGGAACCGTATTTGAGAGTGTTGATAGCAAGCAGGAGGTGGCGTGTGTGAGGGATCACTTATCACATAGCTGTGAGAATTCACAGGAAGGCTATTTTTTTTTTTTTCCTTGAATGTGTGTGGGGAGGGGGAGAATGAGCAGTGGAAAACAGATTTGTCACCAAAAGAACAAAAATGCCAAGGATCACATCATGGTGACAATTCCAAACTGGACTTGGTGTCTTGATTAGAGACTCAGCAAGAGGTAGAACCAGTTTTTCTCCAGGGCCTTGCAAGTGTCCTGGGAGAACTTGTTTGGGAGTGTTCGGGACACTTGTGTTTGGATGGCCAGAGGTGGAGTAGCAGCTGGAAAACATCTCTCCTCTCCTTTCCAGCTCATAAAGCATGCAAGTCCAGTGGCCCCTGTTTTGTGTGTGTGTGTGTGTGTGTGTGTACTTGGGTTGGGGTGGGGTGGGGCACAGTCTAGCTGCCCTCTGCCTGTGTCGATTCAGAGGTGAAGAATGGAGCGTGTGTGTTTTAAGTCATAAAGAAGAAGGAAAATTTTCCACTGGGTCCTGGGTGAGGGCCTCCACAAGTGTGCAGCAGGAGAGGAGGGGGAGGAGACAGGAGCCTGGCAGAGGAGGCAGCCGAAGTTGGGAGGGGCACTGCTGGGGGGCCCTGCTGAGCCTAGGAGAAGTCAGGGAGGTTGGTGACCAGAAGGTCAGTCCAGTTGGCAGGAGTGGGTGTTTATGTGACCTGGGGTCACCCTTGTTAGAGGCTTCCTGGGGCCCGTGCTGTGCACCCTTCCCTTTCCCCGGGGGAATCCGGCCGGCCCCTTCGTTTGTGGATTGCCCAAAGGATTCTTTTGGGCTGCCTGACCTGGAAGGTTTTCTTCCTTCTCCTCTGACTGCTCCCACCCCAATTCCACTTGGCCTGCCCTCCTCCCCCCACTGGTAACATTCCCACCTGAGTAGTGCTGGGAGCTGCTGCTGCTGCAGGTGAGCTCTGGTTTTGCTCCGTGAGGAGGCCAGGAGGCTGACAGGTGGAGTCAGGGCACCCTGTTCGGCTGGGCAATGGCTTGGGTGTGTTTGCTTGGATTTTTTGGTGTGTGGGGAGAGGGAGACCTCATGACTCCCCCTTGCCCTTGGCTTTTGGGTTTTCACCTTGGAAGTTCACCAGAGAGCAGTGGAAACAGCAACAAGGAGACCCGGCTTTTAATGGTTGCTCTGACTGACTCTTAGGTTTCCTGCTGTGGGTCTGAGCTGATGCAGAAAGTTTCTTGTAATTTCTCTGGACTGATTTAACAAATCCCCACCCTCGATAAACTGCCCAGAGAAAAGCTAAGTTACTAGGAAGTTCCCGAAGACCAGAACATTGTGGTAGTGAAAATAAAAAGGAAACAAAAAAATTTTTTTTTTCGATATGCTGGCACCAATCCAAAACTGTTCTGCCTGGGTTTGGTGCACTGCACTAGTGGTAGGGATGAGATAATGCTTTTCAAAATGGGAGGTGTGGATGTGGACTGCTTACTTGTTGACCTCCGCTGCCTTACAGTACCCTGCTGGTGTCCAGTAGGTGGCTCCCAGTTTTCCTTGCTGAAGAGCCTTTCTGTTTCCAGTCTGGCTTGAAGCTCTGCCTGTCCTCTCCCTGAAGGAAATGTGTAGGAGCTCCCCATTCTCCTTGGCCCTTACGACCCCACCAATCAACGCTGTAGCCCATTAAAGATGCTCATGCCAGACGACCAGCTTCTTCTTCCAGAACCTTCCTGGCTGTTTTCTCTTTGTGGCTGAGTGCCATGTTGCTGGGTAAAGGGAAACGTATGCCTGACTTGGCCCTGTCTAACGAACCCCCATGGTCTTCCCTCTCCTTTCTCCTCATCCACAGGTGTCTCTTTTTGCCTTTCTCCCCTCAAACCCTGGGGATTGGCACTGCATTCTGGATGGGGAGGAGTTAAAAGGTGTTTCTATGGCAACTCCAGGCCCTGCACCCTAGTGAAGTGTTTAGGAGAAGAATAAACTACATGCCGGCTTATAAAACATACTGTGGGGGAAAGAAAAGGAGTTGGCAGCAGCCAGGATGTCTGTGGCCCCCTCCCCACCAGTCAGTGCCCCTGAAACTCCTGACAAAACCTTGACTCTGGAGGAGGGAAGGGAGGGGGCTGGGAATGAAGGAGGCAGCCTTGACTGGGTAGATCCTGCTCCAGCAGCTCTGTCCAGCTCAGGAAGGGGTAGGCAGTGCCAAGAGCCTTCTGAAAATTGGGGTGTGTGTGTGTGTGTGTGTGTGTGTGTGTGTGTGTGTGGTTTCTGCTGGAGGCAGGCAGCAGAGAGAGAGAATTTTGCTTCAGAATGCCAAGCCCTTCTCTCCAGCCTCCTTTGCATAGAGGAATGGGGCTGTGCCATGGAGTGTTGGGGGCCTGCCTCCTGAGCCTGTTGGGAATTCAAGAGTGAGGCTGAGCTTGGGGGCCCGCTGCCAGCCCTGGAGGACAGTCTCTGGATATCTCTGAATTGTTTTGACAGGGACCAGTGCCAGCAGATTCTTTTGGTATCAGATCTGAGGTTGTGGTTTTAGCAAAGAAGCCATTTTCAAAGAAGCCAGACCCATTCCCTCTCTCTCTCTCTCACACTCTCTCTCTCTCTCTCACAGGCATGCGCTCGTGCACGGGAACACACACACACACACACACACACACACACACACACACAATTACACTCCACACTAGGCTTTGTGACCAAAGGAAAATAAAAAGGATCAGACTTCAGAGAGAAGCCAGCCACTTGGGGAGGGGACCCAGGCTGCCCAAATCTTGGGAACCCTGGAAAAGAGGAGAGCTGCTCTATGTAGGAGGGAAGGGACATCTCTCAAACTCCTACTGAGTACAAGCATTTCACAGATCCCATGTCCTTCATCCACCCAGCAACCTTAAGAGTAGGTATCAAATCCATTTTTCAGGTGGAAAACATCAGGTCTAGGAAATGTTGTGCTTTCCCAAGGTCACCCAGCTACTAAATGGTAAAATGAATTCATTCCTAGTTATGCCATTCTTCAAAACCTTTTCAACTTTCATTTACCCTTGATATTCTAAGGCAAACAACCCTTCCTCTGACTGAAGGGGAATGGAAGGTTAACTTTTGAAGGATGCTTTACTTATTGATTTGGGAAGTTTTCATTAACAGTATGAAGAGAGCCAAAATGACCTGAGGTTTTAAGTAAATATCATCTTACGAGAAGGAGAAATAATAATAATAATAATAATCACTATTATTATTATTAGTTTAGGGTATAAAGGGAGGAAAATAGAGGAAAATTTCTAAAGTTTTTTGGCTGTTAGAACTGAAAGAGACCCTCAACACCACCAAGTCACAGTAAAATAATGACTCAGTTTATCACACTGAGACCCAGGGAGAAGTAAAGCTAATGGAGACAAAACACCTTGGGCTTCAAGACTCTTCCCCTTCTAGATGGGGATGAGTTGGGGCTGCCCAGGGTAAGATGCCCAGTCTATGTAGATGGCTAGTGTAGTGGCAGGAAGACCAGAGACTGGGTCCCTGCTGGCGGGAGAAGGTCCCTCTGCCAACAGTTCTGTGTCCCTTTCACAATCCCTGGATAGATAAGGCTAGAAAAGTGGCCACAGAAGTGGCTTGGGTGGAGGGACTTTTGTTTGTTTTGCAGGAACAGCAGGAACCATTCAGCTCCACTGCTGAATGGCACATTCCAACAGGTTCATTAATTAAAAACAAAAACAACACCACAATTCTCCACTGCATTTGACTTTTACCATTCCAGCCGGTGTGGACAAGGAGGCCCCTTCTTCTAGCTTTTGTCATCATCAACTCCTGGGTGGCCTTGAGAGGCAGTGTGGGGTGGTGGCAAGGCTGTGGGGAAGGCAGAGCTGGGCTTAAATCCTTCCTCTGGTGCCTGTTGGTGGTGTGCTCTTAGGCACATTACTGGATATCTTTAAGCTTTGGTTTCCTCATTTATAAAAGAGGGATAATAATTTGCAACACCTTGGCCCTTTATGTTTTCTCCACATTTTAAAAGCCACAAGTGTTCTATGAATACATTCTATGCCCATGTATGTAACTGTGTATATGCACATGTGTATCTATTTATCTATCATCTATCTAAAATTAGATAGAGCTGATGTCCTTTTGGACCACTTCCTCTAATTCTAGCTTCTTCTCCAGGTCCTTTCTTCTCTATGCATTTACATACATAGGTACACAAGGGAAATTTATAGTAGTTTTTCTCTTAGACACATAAATGATAGAATACAATAAATAATGGAATACCACATATAGCATTTGCTTTTTGTAACTGAACAATGTATATTAGGGATTGTTCTCAGTTAGTACACATACATATCCACATCATTCTATATATAGTATTCCATGGGATTATAATTGGAAAGAGCTAACAGGTATAGAGTGGTTATTAAGTGCCAGGCACCATTCTAAATAGTTAACATGAAGTAACTCATTTAATTCTTTCAATAGTCCTATGAGGCAAGCATGCTACTGTCATTCCCATTTTACAGATGAGGAAACTGAGGCTTAGAAAAATTAGATAACTTGTTCGAGATTATAGCAGAGACTGTTTAAAACCCAGCCGGCTGGTTCTAAAATATAATCAACTTCTATACTAGATGTTAATTGCCTTATATTCTATTCTATATTACTCTATGCTGTTTTATTATAATATGTATCCCTGTAAGTACAGAATGTATTTATTTAGCCATTTCTCTATTTATAGGTGTATAGGTTTTAATAGCTTTTCCTGTTTGCAAAGAGCACTGCAATAAAGAGTTGTCTAATCCTCTTGTTCACATGTGCAAATATTTCTTCACAGCAAATATACAACTTGAATTACTGGACATAAGTAACTATATTTTATATCTTAACAGCACCTGCCAGTTTTCTCTCCAGAGTGGCTCTGTTCAATGGCTCTTTTCGGATGTGCAACATGAAGGGGTGGAGGGACTATGACAGCCCTGTGCTGGAGGGACTTCTATGCCTCTCTCAAATGGGAGAACAGTTTATAATTTTTATTTATTTTCTGAGTTTTTTTTTCTTATTGTTTGTCCTTTTGTCCCTCTGAAAGGGAGCAAAATTAGGGCCACTTAGATTAAGTTGATGGGAGTATTTTTATAATACTTAAGTGCTCGGAAAGCCATGTCTCTTGACATGATGCAGTTTGGGAGTCATGCAGTTGAAGATGGTTTCATTTTTTGCTTTCATAGTAAGCAAGGGGCTTTCATTACCTTAAGTTGTTGACTTTGGGGTTTGCTATGAGCTCAGTTTTAGGCACATGTGGCTGTACGTTGAAGACGTGTGAACGGTTTTATTTGCCGACTCAAAGATATCCCCTTGTTGACTGCCCTTACCCAGACTTATGGTGACAGTGAGGGGACTCATTCCTTTGTTTCCCTACTGCCCTTGCTATTGTATTTGGATGGTGCTTGGATGGGAATGGTGGGAGGCCATGGGGAATGGAGATGGACTGAAGAGAGGAAAGCATGGTGGGTTCTAGCCAAGAAAGATGCTGAGGTCATTATGGGAGCTAGAAGGACTGGTTTAAGAGAGAATTTCATTTTTAAAAAATAAATAAATAAATAAACACATAATGAAATGGAAAAAAAAAACCACACTGCTTTAAAATGAAAAGTGCAGTGATTATCTCCAAGATCTTAAAAGAGGTGGGAATAAAAGCAATATACTGTTGAGTTATTTAGTATCAGAAATCACAAACAAAAGCAGGTGGACTATGGAGGAGAGTTAAAAAAAAATATATATATATATATTTTTTCTTTTTCTTTTTCTTAAGGTCATACATGTTCCTTAAGTAGATACCAGTCAGAAAGCCACACCCTGCCAGAGGTAAAATGCTGACCGAAATCACGTCATCCTTTGAGCAAAAGAAACCAGGAAAGGGAACCCCTGTAAGCTGGACAATGTGGAGAGTACATAGAAGGAAAGAACCAAAGAAGGAGACCCCTTAATTTTGTGTATGAACCCTGACAAAGTTCTAGAGTAACCTCTGGTCTACACATGCATGGGTCAGACTCAAACCAATGTAGCAAAGGCTTGGAGAATGGCACTGAGATTACAACCAACTCACACAGAAAGTAGAGTGTAAGACTAGCAGGTTGAATGACTCCTGAAACAAAAACTGTAGTATTTTGCAGTGATTTTGCAACATAACCCAGAGTATATGTAATATTATATTTATACAAAATGAAAATAAAAATTATTCAACATCAAAAAAAAAGAGAGAGAGAGAGAGAGAATTTCACTGTCCTGATTAAAACCCTTCATTGAACTCTTGGGACAAAGTGTCATAAAATGACTCTAATGAGGACCAGTTTGACCCCTGCCTCCTTCTTCATCATTCTTTCATCACTGGCCTTTCCAGCTCCTGCTGTTCAGCTTCTCTGTCTGGGTCTTGGCCCATGCTATCCTCTAGTTTTTGAACACCCTCATCAACTTCCCATTCTTCAGGTTTCATTTTCCTTCCCACCTCCCTGGCATTAGTGTAGAAGAATAGTCACAACTTGCCCAAATTTTGAGCATGTTGAAAAACACTATGTTTAATAAAAACCAAATTCTCCAAAGCTGCATGGGAAATTCCCAGAGTGAGTCATTTTTGGGCTGAAGAGAGACCTAAGGGCTGTATTCCACCCAGAGGGATGCATCTAGCCCCTCTGAGAGGGAAAGCATCTGCTCTGCTGTCCGTATTACTTGATCAGTCCAGTCCCATCTTTGTGTCCTAATACTCCATTCATACTCCCAGAGAAAAAAGCTTGGAGATTTCTAAATGCCATTACATCAGGGGTCACCAAAAATGCCTCAGGTGTATTTACTGTGTTCCAGGCACTGTACCAAAATCCTTGCTTGCTTATCTGTCACGCTGTGAGGTAGACATGACCCATCCCAGCTGCCTGGTGAGTGACCTGAGGTCAGAGGGCAAAACTGCTTGTCCAAGACCACACCTCTAAGAAGTAGAATCTACACTTGCTTGGTCTATCCAAAAGTTATATTTCAAATAAGGATAGACCAAGGGCTAGGACTCTCTAGCCCTAAAATGTGCTACCCCTTAGCAACTTCCTCCATATTGGTTTTTTTTTACTCCCTACTGCCAGGGTCCCCCCTTAGTATGCTTCTCTTTGATTTTCTTCCACAGCCAGCCTCTCCAGCTCTGGCCTCCCCTGCTGGCCCCAATTTTATTGCTGTGTAGTTCTAAGGAAACCAAGCCTTGAAACTTATTTCAAATCCCTGTCGTGGTGCTCCTTCCACTGAACCAGCCTTTTCAATGCTGAGGACTGTTTTTTATTAATTTTCTCTCTATTCTGGGAAAAACCACCCACCACATTTCGTGTGTCAATGATTTTTCCATGAAAACCAGTTAAACTATACTTATAGTGGCTCGTAATAGCCATTTTTTCCTGACATAATCAGCTAATACACAAACTATTTGCAGCAAGAAGCAATGACACTTGGTGTCTTCTTAAGCCTGAGAAGCTTTCTCATGGGTTATTGGATGGTTTATTATATGATTTGAGTTGGCTTACTGAAGTGCTAAAGATAGTTCATGGACCCTTGGTAGACCACTGTTCTTCACTCTGAACAACTCTGAGAGTCGTTCTTTAGTTTTACAGAGATTTACCCTCCCTCCTCCATGTGGGCAGGCCCGCACACTTATGACTCTTGTCATCCTTATGTTTAGCCACAGCGCTAAGAATGGGCTGGTAGAGCTAGCAGGTTACCAACATGTCCTGCATAATCTTCCAGAGGAGGTGACATGGGTTTGGGTGTTTGTTTCCCGTGTTAATCTCTGACGGGCTGAAGTAAACAAGTACACATTGATTCTAGCTAAAGGAACTCACTAAATAGCATTTGACAGCAGGTCACAAGGTGTCCATCCCAGCCATAGTGGAACTAAGAGAGGTTTTTGCTTGGTTGCTTAAAAAATTAGTGTCTAGAGAAGGGAAGGGGACCTAGAGAAAATGTCCTGATTCATTTGTAGGCATCTGTGAGCCTGGGATGGTTTGGCTGCCACAAAAGGAATGATCCATACTGCCCAACACCCAGTTCTGATTTATGTTCATGTAAACTGTATCACCTAACAGTGGCATTCATGGCACAGAGAGGAGAGATGCTAAGTATGCCCAGACCTATGGCCACCTGGCTTGTTTGTGGGAGTGGGGAAGAGGAGAGCTGTGAGATTTGGCCTCAGAGAGCCCAAGGTAAAGTTCAGCCAGTATCAGGAGGGTGGAATGCAAGGCAGGGATTGGGGAGTCTTGTGCAGATCGGAGAGATCAGAGCCAGTCTAGAAGCAGAGACCTTAAATATCGCATGGCAATTATCCCCTCACCTCCTCTCATCTTTCGTCCTTCTCAGAATGAGGGCACCGGGCATCTGAGAGCTCAGTAGCCGGTAGAGAAGGGCTGTTTCATTCAGAAATTCAGGGCTCCTGCAATCGCCTAGATCTATGCATGGGAAGGCCAACCTTGTTGCAACCTGGGTCAGAGCTCATAAGGACATAGTTTCAACACTTAAAGGATCACCAGTGCTTGGCTGAAGTGCTTGTGGTTTATGTGTTAGGAGGGATTTCTTTTTGACCTGGACTTGATCATCATGAATAGATAGGCTCATAGCCCTTGAGATCTGGAAACACAGTAGCTCTTATGAGCTCTGCTGTTCTTGAGCTTGGGTAAGTTCTCTGGCCTCAGTTTGCTCATCTGCAAAAGAAGGGGGAATGATAGTGCCACACTGAGTTGGTGAGTAAGTGAAATAACTCCAGAAAAATGTTTAGCATAGAGTATACCACATACTAAAAGCTCGAGCAACAGTAGCTCTTAGTTGTGGTATTGTTGTGTTATACAGCAGAATGCATATTCTCACTTATTTTTGATTAGGAAAATGGGGATCTGCGAGATGTGATATCTTCCGGGGCCACACACAGAAGCTGAGTTTCAAAATCATGGTTGTTTGACCCCTATCCCTCAGTCTAATGTTTTCCCACTTAACCACACTGCCTCCCACAAAACAGTGAAACCAATAACCAAGCTCCCTACTTGAGAGTCTTAAGTCCACTTGATCTTATTTGATGATCACAACATTCCACCAAGGAAAACGGGATGGGGAGGGTCACTGTTCCCATTACACAGATGTGGATAGTGAGAACTAGTATGATTCCAGAGCTTGGTCACACAGCCCTCATGTGAAATCGGGAGGCCAAATCCCATATTCCTAGACTCTGACAGGCACAGGTAGAAGAGGCTGGGGAAGCCAATGGGAGGGCCTGGGAAATGGATCAGTGACACTGAACTTGGATGTCGAGTTCATATTCCTATCTACCCCCATCTATCCTGGGGTTAGGAGAGGTGTAATGTATAGGACTGAGCACCAGCCTGGAGTCAGGACACTTGAGTTCTAGATTTGAGTCACCACATGATTTGGGAAATACCTTGGTGATATCAACTTCTCTGGATCTCAAGCTTTTATGTATAAAATAGCAGGATTGGCTCTATGTGCTATGTATATACCTTTTTCACATATACTTCGGGTAATAGTATTTTCCTGAACACTTACTATGTGTCAAATTCTCTTCAAAGGGGCTCTCTAGTCTAGCTGAATAACTGAGCACCTACATCTATCAACAACACCTTTTAGGAGGTAATTTCTTTAGAAATATGGTCTATTAAGAAAAGAGCCAGGATTGTGGTTGTAAAGCGGATGAGGGCTTCAACTGAACAAAACCGCTAATGAGCTGACATACTTTATTGGATGACATATTTGACCACCAAACTTCCTGCTGGAGAAGAGCTGATCTGCCAAACAGATAGCAACCCTGCAGACCTAGTTGATGGCTAGAATTTAAAATCAAGATCACTTTGGTGTCTGTCATTGATGACTGGAGAGCTTGGTAAAAATTCTTCTGATCCCCATTAACACCATCACTGAAGCTGATGGATAAGAGGTGGGATTTAGACTCCTTATTCATCAAAACAAGGTCTTCCTGATCCAGTCTATCTGAGGAGTCCCTTATTCCAGAAAATGTGGCTAATGGCTTGGCTGAAACCTCTGTAGCCGAGAAGACCTTTCTTGTGTAAGGCAGGCTCAGATGAAGGCCTGTGATTAAAATGTATGTGATTGGACGGAACCTGGTTCACATGAATGAGGACAGAGTTTAGAAGACAAAGAGCAAACCTGTGCCCTATTGGGCAATCACAATCCACTCCTCTCCCCAACAGTAGGACAGAAATTCCCCAGTTCCCTTGACTGTAGCTTCTTGATAAAAATGTTTACCAGAAGGACAGCCAGAGGCAAGAGAATCCCAACATCCATACTGTTCTCAGGGTATATTTCTGAGCAAATGAGTACAATCCAAAGAAGCTGCACCTGAACCAGGCAAGTATAGGTGTAGGTACGTTTGTTCTTGGATTGATTCTCTCTTGGCCTGGGTTTTCTTACCTCTTACCTAGGTCAGATCACAAACCCTAATGCCTAAAGAGGCCAGTCACAGAAGCCAGATGCTTGCCTATGAAATAAATGGAAACATCACTCATTTCTACCAAGAAAATATGTATGTGGTTATCTAGTCTCTTGTTTTCCCACTGTGGAAGGGATAAATGGATACTAAAAATATTTCTTTATTCTAAGGCGAACAACAAAATAATGGGCAGGTGTGATGTTACGTAGCAGCTCATCTTTGGTCTTGGAGTGGGGGAGGCAACAGAGCAGAACAGCAGACATGTGATCTGAAGCACCCCTGTGCCTTCTCCAGCGGATCAGGAGGAATCAGCTCTGGCCTCTCAGAAGGGGAGCCCGGGAGGATTACCAGATTTCCAGTCTCTTAGTAGAAGCTCGATATCCAAAATTTTACGTGAAATCTTCTAATTTTTAAATGTTGTCACAATTAAAGAGAAACACACACATGTGGGGGGCGGCAAACAAAACATGTCCTTGGGCCAGATTCAGCCTTAGGACTTACCAGTTTTGTGACTCTGAGTCTAGATGGTCTGACTCTCTTCAAGCTGTAGGATTTCTAGGTGAGTAAGATCAACTGCATTTTCAGGCAAAATGATGTACCTTGTTCTCTGTTTTACCAGAAAATACTGCTTATATGTTTGTTATCACACTTTTCCACAGTTCCTGAGGTGGGTCAGAGCACAGGTTCTTGAGTTAGACTGCCTGCCTGGTTCAAACCTTGGCTCCACCAATAGCTAGCTATATATCCCAGGCAAGTCAATCTTTCTCAGCCTCATTTTTCTTCTCTCTAAAATGGACTACACCAGAACCGTCCTCTTAATCTCATAGGGCTGTGGGAGAATTCATTGAGATAATGAAAGTTGCAGGCTTGGCCCACTGCCTGCATGTAGTGAGGGTTTGATTAATGTCAGCCTTCATATTTTTACTACTCAGTGCCTCCCCGTAGATGGTGAGCCATCTGGAGAATGGAGTCACATCTGACCAGCTCACTGCCTGATGCATAGTAGGCACGAGATAAAAGTATCTTGAATGAAGGAGGACCTCTGAGAAAGATATTTTTCCAGCCTTCCCAGGCAATAGTGCACTAGCTCTGTGTATCAGAGAGAGAGAGAGAGAGAGAGAGAGATGGAGAGAGAGATATGAGAAATCAGTTTTCACTGATTTGTTTCACTGATATGTTAAGCAATGAGCAGCTCCACAAGAAAAAGCTGTCCTAATCTGCTAAGATAGCATGCTACACAGTGGCAACTGTGCTGGAAAATGAGACCAAAGCCCTTGGCCATCCTTTTCCGGCAGAGAAGACAAGAGCTGGCTGGGGCAAGCAGAGAGCAGATGTCAAAGCTCAGGTGCTCACGAGTGTGCTAACATCATGGGATGCTTCAGCAGCCTGACAGATTTTTATTTACTCAGGGTCCCTTTAAGCCAGAGTGGATTCCTGGAGGCTCTTAAAATTTAATGCCCCACCTGGATAGTCAACATCTGTGTTTAATTTTGTTTAAAAAAGTTAACCCCAAATAGTTCAAATTCCTTCTCTATTCCTTGGAGAGGAGTTTCTTATCGGGAGACTCATAAGCAGGGAGACAAAAAGGCCAAGGATAGACCAGCATGGACCAGGAGAAATAATATGGAGAGCCACAAATACAGGCCATGTATGTAATTTTAAATTTGCTCACAGCTGCCTTAAAGAAACCAACAAAAAATAGGTGAAATGAATTTTGATATTATCTTAATCCAAGATTATCCAAAATATCATTTCAACATGTAGTCAGTCAAGTCTAAAATTATTAGTAAGGTTATAAAATCTTTAAGTTTTTGAAATTCAGTATGTATTTTACGCTCATAGCATATCTAAGTTTGGACTAGTTACATTTCAAATGCTTAACAGACACCACGGTTAATGGCCACCACATGAATAGGACAATGTGGGTCAAGAGAATGTGTGCAAATACAAGGCATCTTTTTTTCTCCTTTCAGTTGTTTAATGAGCTGTGCACAGAAATGTGGGGAAATGGAGGTGCACTGGGCCAATCAAGGCTCTGAGCCTCCTGACTCAGCTTTGTGGCAAGTGACTTTTATGCCATGTGGGTCCCAGTGCAGGGAGCCCCTTTGCTCTGATACTATAGGAGCCATGTGACCTAGTGCTCTCACTTGACAGATGGGGAAACTGAGATCCAGAGAGTTGGAGTAGCTTGGCCTAAGAGACAGAGATGGAAAGAGAATAAAAATAATATTTGGTAACATCTAACATTTATGGAGTCGTTTTCATGTTACATGAACTTTCCATGCATTATCTCCTTAAACGCTCATAACCACCCGATGAGAAAGCACTCTGATTTCTATTTTGCTGATGAAGAAACCTAGCTTCAGAGGAATGAAACATTAAGGCAGCTAATATTTATTGACAGTAACTCTAAGAACTTCAAATGCATATATATCAACTCTATGATTTTCTATAAGCCTACACATTAGGAATTATTACCATTGTTGTCACCATCATTCCACTTTACAGATGGAATAAAGGCTAAGAGAGGCTACGTCACTTGCCTAAAATGCAGGTAGTACGTGATGGAGCCAGGCTTTGAGCCCAGGCTGCTAGACTTGAGTCCAAGCTCTTCATTACAAATTATGCCCAAAGTCAGCCAGCAGTGCAATGGCAAAGCTGGTGTTAATGCTGGTACCTCTGTTCCGTGGTCCAGGGTCTTCCTTCACTGTCCACTTTGCTGCCTGTATCATACTCCTCCTGACTTCCTAGCACTTTCTGCCTTACCCTGCTGCCAGTAAGAACCAGACCAGGGAGGCTCTGGACTCCAGCACTGATGGAAGGTCCAGGCAAGCAGGCACATCTCCTCTGGCTTGGCTGGTTCCCAGGCTGCTCGAGCCCCTGAAGGCCAAATTCCTGGCCCAGTGCAAGAGGGTGGGAAGAACACTTGTCCAATTCTGCCTTCCCAGTTGGGCGAGGTCAGTGTACCAGGTTGGAAAATGGTATGAGTCTAATTGCAGGGGGGAGAGGCTGAGAGGATTAGCACTCTTTAAATAGAGACCAGAAAACTAAGAATAGCCTTGCTGCCTGGAAATTGATGGGTATTCCTGACCACAGGCCATCCCACTTAGTAGGTGCTCAATAAATGTGGGTACACTACAGGAATAAACAAATACTGAAAATGGGTCATTAGGGGGCCCTCAGCCAGTGAGACTGTGCTCTTTATAAAAAGAACTTCAGATTCAGGTTATTTGGGTCTCCCTGCAGGCTGGAGACCTGTGTTACTTTTATTTGTCTACTTTTGCTGTGTTGAGGCCAATGACTTTTATTTTGGGGCCAGCTGAACAACAGGCAATTAGAATGTCAGAGAAAGACAAATTGTATTCGCCTGCTATTCCACCTGGCTAGAAAGATGGGAATTACTTCCTTTTGTTCTATTATCCTGACTTTGGTGTTCTCTACAACACTTTGCAGATTCTAGTTCCTTGGAGCCTTAAGATAGGAACCTCCAAATCTGTCTTGAGACTTTTATCCATTCTCTAATACCAAGTTCCTGGGTCCTTCCTGAAGGCTACCTCATGGTCTGGCTTGGAAGAATCGAGGTTGCCTTCCTGACAGAAATTTTAGCACGGCCACCTCTTGTAATTTATCAGGTGAGTTGTGAGGATAGGGGCAAGGAAGATTTCCAGGTACTGTGGGAAAGCCTAGAGCAGTGTTTCCCAGAGTGTGATCTTCCAAACAGAAATGTTCCTTCAGCCAACATGTTTAGGAAAGCTGTTTATTGTAGTTCCCTACAATGTGGAGATGCACAATGACCATTAGCATAGTAAAAGCTCTGAGAAGTTCTGCTGTGTGGTAACCTGTTCATTTCTGTTTATTCTAGTGTTTCCCTGATCAAGGAACCAGTTTTTAAGTGGTAAGACTGCCCACCTGAGGATTCTGAAAACTACTTTTGCCTTCTTGCAGAAGTATGTTTGTTGAAGAGGGAAGGAAAAAATAAGAGATACTATCTGCATTGCATAGGAAAGTCGCTCATCTGGGGCTGCCAAAGAGAATGGCTGCATCAGTGAGGGGGCAGTTTATGGGGCTGGAACAAAAAGGAGGAAGGGAAGAGTGACCTTCAAGGCCAAACACTGGCCAGATTTAACGATCCAGCCTTTGTCCATGACTTGTGTTACAATCTTACTTGGTCCATTCTGGGCACACATCAGATTTTTAAAATCCTGGTATCCTTTGATACTATTAGAGACCCGATGGAAGGGAACTGTGGCTGGCATGAATGGGACATATTTAAGACTTGAAAGACCAGAGGTCAGTATTGTGGAGAAGGTAGCATAGGGGATATGCCTACCTCTGGTCCCCCACTGGTCTTAGCTTGAGCTCTCAGTCTATGCTTCCTTTAGATGAGCATCTTAATCAGCTCATAAATGGGAGTGTCTCTGAGAATCTGACTAGAGCTATACATACAAACTTCTAGAATTTCTGACATCTTCCTGAAGGCCATCTGTAATCATCCCATCCACCCAATTCAGAACAGTTGTTTTAGAGAATCACTGAGTTGATGATAATGTGTCAAAACAAAGCAAGAAACAAAGGAGACAAAACAAAACAAGAATAACCTAACTTAATCCAAAACTGTCTGAAAGTTAGTGGCACTGCAGATTCGGCAGTTGCTTGGAATGTTTTGGTGCATGAACTCATTGCTGAATATTTTGCCTCAGTTTATATAGAATCTGCCCAACTGGGATGCCATCTCCTAGTTCATGGCTCTGGGCTAAGCAAGTATGGACACTCCTACCCTCTACAGAGTATCAGCTATGTTCACGTTTTACCAGAAGTCTTGGCTAGCTGGGATCCCAGGGAGGACAGCATGGGGCTATAGAATAGGGGTTGATGCCCCCAAGAGATAGAGCCCCAGGCCTAGCTCTGCTCCTTCTGGCTGTGTGATTCTGGGGGAGTCTCCTCCATTTCAAGGTCCCTTGATGCAGTTAATGAGAAGTCTTGGGTCTGAAGCCTTGAATAATCAGACTCCAGCTTCCAAGGTCTTTAAACAAGAGGGGGAAGAAAAGAGAGAAGAGTGTTATTTGGGCTGCTGGTGGTGAAAGGCTGGGTGGTGGTCACTTGGGTGGCGGTCACTTGGGTGGCTCAGCCCTTTAGCCTCTGCCTTCAGCTTAGGTCATGGTCCCAGGGTCCTGGGATTGAGCCCCGCATTGGGCTCCTTGCTCAGCTGGAAGTCTGCTTCTCCTTCTTTCTGCCTGCCACTCCCTCCGCTTGTGCTCTCTCCCTCTGTTAAATAAATAAATATAATCTTAAAAAAAAACCCACAAAACTAAAAAGAAAGAAGAAAGGCTGGGTGTTTGCCTACCCCACTCCCAGGGCTGAACCTCGTGCCGGAACCCCAGCTCCTGTACCCTTAACTCCAGGTGGAAAAGCCCATAGAGCCAGATTGAGAAGAAGCCTCTGCATGCAACTGCTCCCACCTGGGCCTGGGGAAGGGGAAGTGGTTGGCCTGAGAGAAGCAGGTAGAACTCTGGGGCCAGGAGGAGTGTGGGCTGGGGAAGAATCCCTGTCATGGGACTCTGACGCCACAAGCCAGGCAGGCGGAGGATCCAAGCCAGCGGGGGTCACTTGGCCCTGCTACTCCTCCTCGCCCCCTCCTTCATAATTTCCTATTTCCTGCCTCCTTCTCCTCTGACACAGTTATAAATAACCTCCGAGGCTGGCCTCTGGGCTCAAGCATAGGTGAGCCAGAGCAAAGTGGAGGGGACTAAGGTGGAGCTGGGTCTGCCACTTAACTAGAGGCAGAAGGTTTCAGGTTGCTCAGGGGAATTTTTTTTCTTGTTGTTTCCACTAGGGAATGAGGTAGTGAAAGAGGAAATAATCTGTGTTGGCTTGAAGAGGCTTGACCTCCCCCTTGGGCAGGTGCTGGGTTACGCCTGCAAGGAGCTGCCTCTCTGCTGGCTGGAGATCCTGGGGCCACAGGGCAGCAAGGGCTTAAAGAGAAGGCATCTCAGGATACTCAGAGGGCTGGGTGCCATGTTGGCAGGACCTGTGGCCTCCTTCCCAAGCCCGGCCAGGCCCCATGTGAGAGGCCAAACATGCAGAAATCTGTGGCCCAATTTCTATCTTCTTCCTCAGCTACCAGCCATGTGTTCATTGAGACACCAAGACATCAAGGTCTTGATCACCATCATCTCCCAATCTGGCTGCCTCCTGCCCAGCTGGGCACATGGCTTCCCTCCCTCTGTAAGGGTCCCATGAGTACATTTGCTCTGGGTCCATCCATTCCTTGAACAAAGATTTATTGAACATGTTATGTTCTGCTATGTTCCAGGCACTGGGAGAGGTGCTGGGGTCACAAAGGTGAATAGGCCATGGCCCCCACTCTTGAAGCTGTTGCTCAGCGTGTCTCCTCTTTGCTATGTCTCTGCCCTCTCTTCTCTATAGTTCCAGCTTGGACAATTGAGGATAAGCAGGAAGCACGCTAAAGGGCCCCCATTTTCCACCACATCTTTGGTTTTCAAAGATTCAGAAAACAAAAAAGGGATTCTGCAGAAGCCAATGTACTAACTATCTTGTAGCCCACTCATTGCCCGCTTCCTCTTCTGCCCAGGGGCCCATGGAAATTTTCTCTGGTGCCCATCCTACCTCATGGCTTCCTTGGAAACCCATTAACTTGTTTTTTTCCTGGAGCCCAAGAGCACTGGACCTTAGAGGTATTTTTCGGTGCAGTGGGTGATGCAGGCTGCTAACACCTAGCAGAGGTTGCCTTTTTCTGATTCACGTGAGGTGCCGGATAGGTGTTGCTCCTGGCTTAGCAAGGGCAGTGAATCAGACCTCTCTCCTGGGCCAGCCCTCTGTGAGACTCTAGGCTCAAGGCCATTTTCATTCCTGAGCATGACCACAAGTCATTCCCTAGTCTTCCCTTCTTTCACCAGTGGTGTGTGTGTGTGTGTACGCGCACGTGCATGTGCACGCGCATGCACTCTGCCTGTCAACCTGCCCTATGGCAGCCCCTGGTACTACCTGGGGTCCTGAAAAAGCTGAGCCTAGGGACAAGGCCTGGCCTCAGGAACCAATGGGCATCCCGCTCATTGGCTTTTTGTTTTAATCCCACTTACTTTGAGGATGAGAGATAGTCTTCAGAGTCGGTCAGAGATTTTTCCTGACTCATATTTCATTGGAACATCTTGAGTCTGCAACATGCTTATTTAGGGATGGGCACAGGCCTCAGAGAATTCAAGTCCTGGGGTCACCAGGACCTGGCTACCACTAGGTGCCAGGAAACAACTGGGACCAGGGTACGAGTGGATTTTGGGGTTTGCGTTATATTCCAGGGGCAGAAATCACAGAAGCTTGCTCATACCTATTTGTAATCTAGGGCTGCTGATGCTGGTTCTTTCTTAGAAGGAGGAAAGGACACTTACTGCTTACTTACTGGATGGGAAGTACTGTATGAATGTTTAAGAGGCTGAGCAGGTTTTGCCAGATACTGCTAATTAATTCTCTCCCTGCTCATTTTATAGATGATAAAAGTTAGGCAGAGAGACATGTTAATTGGCTTCAAGGTCCTGAGCCAAGCATGACCAATCTGAGAAATTCAGGTGACTTCATGCTTTTCCAACTCTCAGCCCTGGACGACAGTATTTCATGTTTCTGAGCATGAAGAATGCTTCCATTGGGCTGGTTAGACAGACAGTGGAAGGCTTAGAAAGAAATGGAGCTTGATGTCAAATAGACTTGAGATTGAATCTCAACTCTGCCTTTTACTCATGGGATAAGTTTGACTAAAATGTAAATTCTGAGTCTTGGGTTTCCCAACTGCAAATGGGAAGAGACCCAGTGATAACGTAGGGTTGATGGGAAGGTAGGTGAGCCCTGTCAGCAGGGCTGGGCTCTTGCAAAAGCTGAGCTAAAGCTGAATTTGAAAAATATATTCTTTACTTTCCAGTGAAGAGCTGCTCTCTCTCTCTTGCAAACCACTAAGGTATCATTAGTGCCATGCTAATAAAAACAGAAGCCAAAAAATGTTGGTATGGTTTTTCATGGAGGTAGTTTATATAAATGAATATGATGGAGAGATCAAAGGCAAATGACTCAGTGAATGGAGAGAAGATGGGGTGGAGACCTCCACTCTAGTCTTAAAGCTGATTCTGAGATCAAAGAATTATGTGTGTCTGACAGATCAGATGGAGAAACAGAGGCCCAGAGAGGTGAGGCCCTTCCCCAGGGTCACACAGCTTGTTGGTATAGGCAGCTTCCAGTGACCCTATTTCTGGGCTGGGTATCATCACTGCCCCATGGAGACCCTCTTATCGTCCTATGCCTCACTCAGTGGAGGGACAATTTGGGGAGACAAAGGGAACCTCACGTGGGCCCTCCAGAACTTATTGGAGCCCCTCTCACCTGTCCCTTCCATAACTGCCAGCATCTAGTTTGTTTCCCATGCTAATGCTTTTGGGGATTTCTAGATAGTGTCCCTGGACTGGGTGGAGTGGTACAGGGAAGGCAGACACCTGCATTTTCCATCCTCACAGAGTTTGGTCTCTTGCCTACACAGATGACTGAGGGGAAAAACAATTGGTATAGCCTTTCTGGTGGACAGTGTGGCCCTGAGAATCGAGAGTCCCAAAGTTGTGCATACCGTTTAGATTGTAATCTCATTTCTAGAGATTTAGTCCAAAGGAATAATAAAGCAATGGGATCCACGGCTGCATTGTTCATAATTACACACACACAGAGGATTAACCTCAATGTCTGTCACAAATCGATTACTTAAATTATGGTGCATTCATGCAGTGGACAATTGGGAAGCCATAAAGTAGCTTGAATAGTCTCTAAATATTGATGTGGGAATATTCCCACGTTGCACTTTTGGGTTACCGAAGGTAGTTTGTTTAAAAAAAAAAAAAAGTATGAATATGTATATAGATGCTTAAAGGAAAATCTGAAAGTCTCAATACCAAATATTATACCAGTTACCTCTGGGTTGCAGAATTTGGGGTGATTTTAATTTTGACTAATTTTTTCAGGAAAATGAAATTTCACAATTGTGACACATTATTTTTAGAATCAGATAAAAGAACAATGGTGGGAAAGTAAGGACCCAGCCGATCCCCTCGATTGAGTCTAGAGTACTACTGTGGGAAGCAAATAGCAGCCTGGCCCTTTCCTGGGTGCTCACCTTTGGTTCCTGGGGATGAGGGGTTACTACATCCTCTGGGGGGGTTCTCTGGGAACCCCTACTGCCCATCTGTCCTGCTCTCAAGGACCTGTGCAGATTTCCCCTCATCTCTGGGGGACCTGCAGTGTGTGTGTGGTGGGGAGCTGCTGGCACTTGCCATAGGGGATGCAGGAAGGGGGTGTTCCCATTGTGGGCTGTGGGCGGGGTGGGTTTCCTTTGCTTCTCTTCTAAATAGATGCACCAGATTTGCACCTGGGGGTTTGCCAGAGAGTTAACATCTGAGAAACCAGGATGCAGATGGCTCTCCCTGTCCCAGACTAGAAATAGCCAGGGTGCCAAGGATGGCCAGGGGTGGAGGGGTGTGGTCTGGACTGGCTGAGTGACCACAAGCAGAAAGAATAGTTGGAGGGAAGGAGAAGAGGAGCATCACCAAGAGGAACTTGGACCATGAGGAGTAGGCTCTGGACATGCAGCCTGGTGACCAGCTGAGGCCAGAAGAGACTTCACAGGCTTTCAGGGGCAGGGAGGCAATGGTGTGCTCAGTGTGAAAAGACCTGGGTTGCAGTTATCATGAAACCTCCCACCATCCATGAGATCTTAGGCAAGTCACTCTACTTCAGAGCCCCCATCTCCATACCCAGAAAATTGGTGTTCCTACATCCTGTGAGCAAGGTGATTGTAGGGGAAGGTCTTTTGGCACCTATGGATGTAAAGGCAATGGAGGGACACCTTAGAAAGTCACCACATAGAAAGGTGAAGAGCCACATTTAGCCACATTTCAGAGCTCTGAAATCCCTCTAAAACAGTGTCATCTCTCTATAATTCTATCTGAGTCTTCCTTGGGCGTTGGCACAAATCACTCTTCAGCCTCAGAGGAACTGGATTGTTTCTGAGGGGATGGGAAGGAAGAGCACGACGTAAGACAATCACATGTTGTATCTTTGAACCCTTTAGCCATACAGGGACTGACGCCACTGAGATTGCAGAACCCTGGCCAAGCTCACTCAGAAGTCAGGGGTGGGAGGAACTGGAATTTTCAAAATTGAGAAAAAAAAAAAAATATAGGGACGCCTGGGTGGCTCAGTGGGTTAAGCCTCTGCCTTCAGCTCAGGTCGTTGTCTCAAGGTCCTGGGATGGAGCACAGCACCAGGCTCTCTGCTCAGCAGGGAGCCTCCTTCTCTCTCTCTGCTTGCCTCTTTGCTTACTTGGGATCTCTCTGTCAAATAAACAAATAAAATCTTTTAAAAAATACACACACTCACATATACACACGTGCATATATGTACACACATGTGTATATAAATAATGGATATGGGTATATATACAATTTTATTATATATTTAAATGTATTTTGCATGTATGTTTTATTTTATATGTACATATATATGTGCATATATGTGTGTGTGTGTATATATATATTTTTTTTACAGTAAGATATATTTAAGTTATACCTAACAGAATCACTGAGTTCAGATTGGTTAGAGTTGTACACGTATGGTATAAATTCCCTGTACACATTTAGAAGGAAGTTACTTTTATTAGTTGAATGTGTTATTTTTATAGTTCTTTTCATGAAAAACATTCTGATCTGTTTTCTCTCCTTTCAATGTCATTCTTTTGCTTCAGGACCTGTATTGGAGGCAAATGCCTTTGATACTAAGCAAAGAGAGGGGAAGGCAGTTTGCATTCACTCTTTGATGCAAAGGGATGCTCCCTACCCGTGCAGCATACTAAAACTGCCCATTACAAATGAGAGCTTTTATAAGTAGAAAGGGGCATACAGAGGCAGGAAGAGACCTTGTTTGGGGAGGTGGCTTTGACTAGTGACTTTATGACATAAAAGATTGGGCTCCTCTGGACCCTGCCTGTCCTGGGATGTTTACTCCGACCCTGTAAAAAATTTGAAATAGCAGCCTGGGTCCAACGAGGCAGAAAAGGGATGGAACTCAGGCAGAATTTCTTTCAGCCCTGATCACCAGCTGGCCATGGTAGGGTAGGGACAGGAGCTGGGAGTGGGAGGATGAGGGGGGAGTAGGTTGTAGTGAATTGTAGGAAACTGTGCCCAATGCTTTTTTAGTTACGTTCAGTGCAAAACTAAGGTGTTTGCAGAGTAGCTGCCTCATAAATGGGAAAGGTCTGCTGACTTGGATTCCATTAATAAGGAAATGATAGGTTTAAAAAGTATTGATAATTCTAGACCCATAGGAAATTATCAGGGAAGTATGCTAAGATGTATGTGTGGATATATATACATGTTTTGGTATATGTATGTCCACGAACATTTGTATACTTGTACATATACATAAACAGACATACAAGGATATTTATCATGGAGTTGTTTATAAAAATGCCTAATAAACTGTTGCGTGATATGCAATTAAAAACAACACAGCTATTTCAAAGGAATGAAGCAGAACTATATGGACTGATATATCAGGATTGAAAAAACCCAGGATCACCAACAAGTATGTTTTATATGATCCTGTTATAGATTATGGAGAGAAACATAACAGGGTTCATAATGAGCATAGGAAAAGGTCATGTGGTGTGATAAGCACTGGGTGTTGTACGCAACTGATAAATTATTGAACACTACATTTGAAACTAATGATGTATTATAAGTTGGCTAATTGAATTTAGATAAAGAAGAAAGAAAGGAAGAGTTCTTGAAGGTAACAAATGAGTTTGAAGCATAGTTATAACTGGATAGTGGGAATATAGGTAATTTAAACAATTTTTTAAAATATAGTTTTCTTTTTCTGTACCACTTTTTTTTTTCTCCCAACTTTCAAGTTGTATTACTTGTGTAAAAAAGAAGTAACACAAGAAAATAAAAAGCATACCGAAAGTCCCAGAAAACAAACAGGTAGAGTGTGGACCAGAAATTGCAGTAAAAAAAGACATTTTGATCTCATTTTGTCAAGTTCCAGCTGTGAGACCTTAGGAGATTTCAGTGTCCCTGCTGTTGAGGTGACAGGGGATTGAGGTTCTGAGAAGTTAATTTTATTTTTAAATATGATACTCAGTGCATGTTAATTATTCTCTTCTGCAAACCTCCTGGCATTTTAGATAGTATTCCATTTTAAATGAAATACAATTTACTGTGCATCTTCAGATCCCCTAAACCCTGCCTAAGCACCAGGATGTCCACTCTTCAGCTCAAAGCCTGTCACCTGGAGGAAGTCCGTGAGTGAGTGAATGGTGAGTGAATGAAGCCAGGCACTCAGCCAGGCGTTTTCACATTTGCTTTCCCACCGGATCCCCGCAACAGCTTTGAGAGGTTGCTGCTGTTGTCCATCTCTTAACTACAGTTGAGGAAACCTAGAGGCAGAGATGGGATTTGAACCCACAGTTCTGGCTTCCCAGCTGGTGCCCCTAACCCCAGCAGAAGGAAGAGGGCTGGAACCCTTGATGCTTTCCAGCCCTGAGGCTCTGAGCACTGGGACGCATTCTCTTGGGGGCTTGGCTGATCATGATCTTTGCAAGGGACGACTCTGAAATGAAAAATGCCTAAGTGAACAAATCTCCATTTCTTTTGCTCTTTCCCTCCCAGCCTTGAAAAGTGAGGACAGGAGAGATGAGCTTTTGCCAGGAATTCAGCAAGTGAGTTTGTGTGGAGTGTCAGCTTCTCCACATTGCTGGGTATTAGTTTACTGCTGTCAGGCACCAGCCCCAAGAGCAGAGCCAGGCGTGGCTCTTGGTTTAAATATGTGAATTCATCTGGGCCCGGACAGCTGCATAGCTCAGGCAGGGCAAAATCTGCCACCCTACCCTGTTTCCTTGAAATCCATACAGGAACACAGTTTCAAATAGCTGGTGCCAGGCCCTGCAAGCTCCTACTTGTAGAAATGGATTTAAAAACATGTGAGAATACATAGCACTGCCTGTGTCTCTACACTTTTCTAGGTGTCAGCATGAATCTCATGGGAACCTTATAGTAACCCTGGGTGGTGGGCAGGAAAGGGGTGGTTATGACTATTATGAATTCCCTTGCTTTCACTTCAGTCACCCCTCTTCAATCCAGTCCCCCAAATGTAGCCAGAATGACCATTTAAATATGTCATTCAGATCTCAACCATGCCCTTCTCAAAGCCTTCCAGTGGCATTCCAACTCTTTAAACAAGTTCTAGAAGGCTCTAGGGGATCTGGCTTCTGTCTCCCCTTGTCCTCCAGTGGCCACACTGGCCTTCTAACTGTTCCTCGAATGCTCTAGGCTCCAAATTTGTCCCCATCTCACAGCCTTTGAATCTGCTGCCCCCTCTCCCTGGAACACATTGTCTCCAGATTTTCATTGGCTGGCTCCTTGTCATCATGAAGGTGTCAACTTGACTGTCACCTTCCCACGGGGGCTTTCCCTGGCTACCCTATCTTACTATCACTGCCCACCACCACCATTCTCTATCTTCTTTTTTCCCTAGCCCCAGATGTCAGATTGTTTTGTCTGTTTTCTACATCATTATTTAAGCACTCAAGAGAGTAGAGACCTCATTTGCTCATTCACTGCTTAGAACATATTGAAACATATTAATTTGTTTAAATGCGTGAACAAATGCCCGTTGACAAAGAAATTGAGGCTTAGACCACTGAAGTGTCTTATCACAGTTTACCCAGCTAGTGACCAGCAATACTGGACTCCAACTTAGCTCCAATACTCCAGCCTAGAGTGGGTGAAACACAAGAAGGAACGTTCTTACAGGGCCACTTAGGAGTAGACAGCTTCTCAGGGCAACATTCTTTTATGTTGATGGAAGCAGCAAATCTTTCAGGGATACAAGCTTCTGGAAGATTCTGCCATCTGTCGCTGATGTGTTCGAGAAGCCTCAGAAGGTCAGCAATCTAGACTCTTGCCAAATGGTGCCCACCCAGGAAGGAAGGACCAGAATTTAAAGAAGCTTTTTCTGCCCATCTAGATGAGCTTTCTTGACCACAGGCAGGGCCATATGGACCACAGACTTTTAAGGACTGTTATTCAAGCTCTTTGCTTCCCAGTGATTGGGAAGTAACTTGCTCCCAAGGCTACCTCATGACTTAGTGGTCATGGTTCCCAACTCAGCCAGAGTTCTTATCTACCCACTGTAGATTTGCTGGGCCTGGCTCTGGGAGAAATACCCTTCCATATATATTGCCTCCATGTGTTTGGCTCATCAGCACACTGGTTTGAGCCTTCTCAGATTCAGCACTGGGGCCAGCAGAGGGGAGTGGTGTTGGGGTGAAACAGTCCAGTGGCCAAGCTGGGGGGAGATAGTCACATAAGGAAATTCACACTCTTTCTATTTTATTAGGGGTTCCCCATGATGGGGAAGCAGAGGAAAACAAAACAAAACAAAACAAAACAAGGATCTCTGAGGCTTCTTACCGGCTCACTGTCCCAGATGTAGCCTTGAGGGTGAGAGGAGACCACAAGCTTGCTCCCTGTAGTGGACTTGAACTTGGCACAAGGGACTAGCTGAAACTGGCACTGTTTCTACCTGCCAGAGTATACTGCTGAAGAAGAGGGGGCAGGAATAAAAAAAGGAACTGCTAAATTCAGCTCAGCACTTCCTAGCAGCCCCCACCACCAATGCTGACCCCAATCCCAAGCCAGAGAAGCACGAGTTGTGTTGAACATTCAAACCAGTACCCTCTTTGATCTGAACCTTCCTTTCTTGATCACCCCTGGAGGTTCAAAGAATGCCCCCAGCTTACTGTTCCTGGTGGTGCTGAAAGAATACCCGTAATTGTTACTAAACAGCGGACAGAGCAAGGAAACATGCCCTCTTTGCCCAGCTGGCTCCCAATTGGCACCTCATTACAGCAGAGATGGAGGGGCAGGCGGGTGACCTTGGCACTTCATTTGTACCCACATGGAGGTTTGCTGCTTGACCTGGGGATTGATGGGTGCTAGATGTTCCATCTAGCCAGCATGCCTACCACTGCAGGGCTGCCCACCTCCTGTTTTGTGAAAATCAGTCCTGGTTTCCATCAAATCCTAATTGCTCTGCAGCTGGCCTTCACTCTACCATGGCCTCCCCACAGAATGCTGGCTTCTGGCTGTTCCCTCCTCCGGCCAGAACAATGCTGGGCTCTGGCCACTGACCCGGGCCTGAGCAGGCCTGCCAACTCCATGGCTCTCAGTCCTCACTTTGCACATCAGGGCTGGCTTCCCATACCCATGGCTTCTCTGCAAGGAAGGTTAGGGAGGGTTACCCACACACTCTGACAGACCACTTTGGGCCTAACTGGCCTTGTTCTTGGGTAGAAAGAGGACCAAGATGTGACTCTGAAAGGCTTAATTATTCATAAACATTTCTAGCAATGCCTCCTCTCCCTGTCTCCTGCACTGCTCTGAGGTGTTCATTCGACTTGGACTGATGCCAGTTAATGTCCTTCACTTCAACCTGACCTGAAAATGCAATGTCCTGAACAAGAGTAAGTGGGGCAGCCGACATTTCATGAGGGGAAGGTTGGCAGCCAGGCTGTGAGCTTACAATGTCCCATACGGGTCCCAGCTAATACTTCCCACTTTCTTTTTTCTCTTTTTGGAACTGCTTCATTCTTTCTCCTACTGCCCTCTAGCCCCTTCACTGCCTTGGGAAAGGGGAGCTATCGTGAAATCCTCATCATCTCCACTGTTTATTGAGAGGTTACTGTGTGCCCGGTACTGGGCTAAATTCCATAGACTGGGTGTCTCATTTCAACCTCACAACCTTCTGAGGCAGGCTTGATGGCATCTCCACTCTCATGCCTAAGAGGGGTTAAATGATTTGCTCAAGCGTCCACAGCTTATAATAGTTGGAGCTGGGATTCAACTCCAGTTCCTTTCGTGCCCAAATCCTCATGCTTGTGACCCCTGCATTGCACAACCCTCTTTCAAGAAAACATAGCTTGGTTGTACCCTGGAACAGAAGACCCTTGGTAAGCTGCCTTTGACCCTTATTGGGTCCCCTCAGCACAGATCATGCACATGCAGATGGGAACAGATATGCAAGTCGAAGTAATTCCCAATGGAAAACACCAGAAGGATCTGCAAGGCCCCCCACCGCTATGTCTTTGCCCTCCCAAGGCCTGGAATCCCACAGCCATTTCCTGTACCCCGGCCTGGAAAGCCAGTTACACAGACCAAGAGTGTATCTGCCCTGCACTTCTTGGTGGCCTCTGCTTCTCCCAATGGATTCTGCAAGGTGTTTCCTGTAGATCTTGCTGACAGTCTTTGCTGGCACGTAGCGAAATCCGTCCAGAACATCATGATGTGCTGGCCTCAGCCTGGGCTGAGTTTTGTTTTTGTTTGGCCTTTAAAAAAATCCTTTTTTTCCCCAACCAGGGGCATGGGGACAGGATGGAGGAGGAGGGAGATGAAGGTAAAAATATTGACAGAGTGAAAAATATTGAATATTACTTCTGTTTCAAAGATAGAAATGTCTGGGGGTGGGATGCAGCTTGGTGAGTTCAGGTTGGACTGTGGTTGAAGTCTGGGATCAAGGTGGCAGCTTGGTCTTTATAAAGTCTCAAAGTACACCCTTCATGGGGCCATGGGGGCTGAGCCTGGGTATAAGAGAGCTCCATCCTGTTTTAAAGACAGCTTTTTCTGAGGAGTTCAAGGAGCATTTAAAATAAGCCATCCAGGGATGATGGGAACAGACGGTGTCCTGTCCCACTCTACAGGAAACTGGAGGGGAATTATTCCAAGTTACTCAGAGCACTGGATGGGCTAGAGAATCAACAGATCTCTTCCAACACTGTCTTAGCTCCTGTCAAACTAAATCATCAGGGCAAGTGTGGGAGTATTTTATCTTCAAGCATATAGCCTATCCCCTCTTGGTATGAGTGAGGATATTAGAGCATAGTCCCCATAGAGATGTCATCCTGGAAGCATCTTTATTACCGCAGATTAATATACAGTTGAGGGGATTAAAGACAGAAGTCATCTCTTCAGCAGTCTTTAGAATCTTTCTGTCAGTAGATATGGGGACATTCAGAACAAGAGACCCTACCTGGCATTAATGTTTAATGCTCCCCTAATATACTTTAACCACTGAGACCATCCCAGGTTTGTTTAAATTTGGGGAAATAAACTCTCTGCTGTACCGTCAGCCTAGATAATAGGATGACTGTTGCAGAAACCACAGCAACAAGAACAGACAGTGGTATAAAGAGAACAGGTTGGTGAGGGCCACTCAAACCGTGGAGCTGATGGACTAGGTGGGGTGACTTAGGGGCCAGTTTTGTACTTGGCTGCTGTTGCCAGTTTTGGCCACAGCAAATTGTCCAGACAGATATCAGGTGAAGGAAGACCTTGAGACAAGGCCAGAAAAGGTGCCAAAAGTATCTTAATTACTTATTTAGGTTTGATTAACTTTTCAGTGATGTGATTCTAGACCCAGAACACAGGGAGGACACAGCATCCAGGATCATTACTAATGAAGAGAAAGTAGAACTCGGAGGATATGTATGTGCACATTAGAAGGGGATGGTAAAATAACCTGAGACCACTAGGTTGTAAGGAACCCTAGACTACATGCATTCCAACTTCTCTCTCTTCCGCAGAATAGAGAACTAGGGCTCTAAGAGGGAAGGGATTTGTCAGACTCATAGCAAATGGATAGAACCAGAAAGACAACCCAGCTCCCAACTCCTGGCCCAGAATTCTTCCTACTACTCAATACTTTCTATATAATAAGACCCTTTTTCCAAAACAAACAAACAAACAGACAAACCAATCATTTTACTTCCAAACCCAAATAAATACAGTTATTTAGTGGAGTAGGTGATTTATTAAATCATGTCAAAATTGGGAGGTAGAATCTATTTTGAAAATAGGAGTTTTTCATGGATAGTGGTGGAGTCTTAACCTGCATTGCCAGCAGTGGAAGTATCCAGAGTGAGGAAGGTGAATCTCAACTTTGTACACTGGGCAGCAACTCCTAGGAAATTTGCATTTACCCTCTACCAACAGATTAGAGAGGTAAAGGCCCCAAGTGAGACAGAGATGGAAGGAGACTTGGAACCACATCACAGGTGGGGAAGAGCCATCAAAACTTATGAAAATATTTATTCTGGAGATGGTTTAGGGAATATGACTATGCTGTTCAAATATCTTCTTTTGTGTAAGCTTAAGATGTCAACCAGTTGGGAGAAGGCCACAGAGAGGCAGTAGAAGGAATTTTGGTACAATCAAAATATGGCTTAACATGGAACAAGCTGCCCTAGCTCAAAGATGTTTGCATAGTTGCCAGATTAATCCTGGGATGAGACTGAAGAGAAATTCAGAGAAGGTTACACTGAGTGGTTTTGGAGGTTCCACTCAACCTGGAGTCTCAGGCCTGTGAAATGTTTTTGAGATTATCTATGCTCCTAACATTCAGTGGCCCCACTGGGCTCATGGGAAACTCTGTTGGGAGGGAATGAGCCTGCACATTGGGGAGTAACTGGGGGGAAAGGGGGAAGAGGGAGTTTGGGTTTATTTTGGAAAACTTGTGCCAGCTGATTTCCATCTTCATTATTTTTCATCCTCATAAATATAACAGTCACCTTTCTTCAGACCAAGGAAAATGAGGCCTGAGGAGTTTATGTATCCTGCCTAGCTGGAATGAGTCAGTGGGCTGGGTTCAAAAGTCCATTCTCCAAGACATTCATAAGCCTGAGCATGGCCAGTGAAATGTTATCAGAACAGCATCAGGCAGAGTCTTGGGGGGCTGATGATCCCAGGAACAGAGAAGTAGTAGCATCATTGTCTACAGACCCAGATTGTGGGACAGTCCTGAAAAGTCCCCCATTCAAGCTTCTATCACCCAGGGAACTTGGCATTTACTTAGGGTCTTCCCATCGTCTAGAATATCCTCCTTCTTTTCTTTCCGTGTTCAAAACTCAACACATTTTTTCTTGGCCAGCTCACGGTAGTGGAACTGGCCATGGCCATTTACAGCCAGATACAGTGAGTGAAGCAGCTGTATAATAGAGGAATAGGGAGTGGGAGGTTTTCAGGAAGTCATCAATATTTGCCAGGATGGAAAAGGTATCTTCCTTTACCTAGTACCTATTTACTGAGCACCTACAATGTTCTAGGCACTGTGTGAGATATGGGGGATATAATGATAAGCAAAACAAGTCATGATCTCAATTTAGTGTGTAATGCTAGGAAATGAGACATTATTCAAGTGAATTCCCAAACAAACTTACAAACTGAGCAATATGAGAATACTATCAGGAGTACTATTTTAATCTGGTGTTGAGGGAGGGGTCAGGGAAATCTTCCACTAAGGAAGTATCTCTGAGTTGAAATGTGAAGGATGAATAGGAGTTGCTAGATAAAAAGGTCTTATGCAGAGGGAATGACATGTACAAAGGCCCTGAGGCCCTTGCACCTGAGCAGAGTTAGACCAGTGTTGACAATCAGGTGTCCAGTAAAGTTCACTGTCTCCTCCCTTGCCGCCCTTCTTGGTCCTAAGCCCTGTGCTCCCCTCCCCAAACCATGAGGCTTTAGGCTGATTACTGGACTTCTCTGTTTTAGAGAGTTAACCCCACCTCAAGGTTCTCACCATCTATGGCTTATGTGAATTCCCTGATAATTGAGCCTTAAGAATTTTCCTTTACTCTGCCTGTCTGATGCATCTGACTTGGCTGATTGTTTCAGATTTGTGAAATGTCAAGCAGATAAGATAAGCTTTGTTAGCAGACATAAGTGGATTTAATTTCTGGCTGTGTGACCTCTGACATGTTTCTTATCTATTCTGAGTCTTGTTTTCTTGATCTACCCAATGGAAATAATGCTCTTGCAAGTTAGTTTTAAGGATTAGCTATAACACTGGTAAGGTGTGTCTGTTTCGTTCACTGTGTATTTCCACCACCTGACACAGTGCCTGGCACGTAGTAGCCACTCAGGAAATTTTTACTGAATGCACAAGAGGCTCAGGCACTATGGACTGCATTCAGGTTTGACGGGTGAGTAGTTTCTTTTTCTTTCTTCCTTCCTTCCTTCCTTCCTTCCTTCCTTCCTTCCTTCCGTTCTTTCCTTCCTTCCTTCCTTCCTTCCTTCCTTCCTTCTTTCTTTCTTTCTTTCTTTCTTTCTTTCTTTCTTTCTTTCTTTC